>NC_043715.1:28351177-28527162 GCF_006229205.1 Suricata suricatta | reverse complement strand
GCGTCAAGGTGTTGTTGGGGGAGAGCGATGGAGCCCATCTAGAGAGATGTTTTTCATTAAAACCTTGTAATTACCCGACTTGTTGTAAAAAGAAGATAATTTGCTGCAGGTTTAAAGTCATCAGTGGAGTAGGGAAACAACAACAACAACAACAACCCCAAATTGGTAAATACTATTATCTCTTCTCCAACTTTGTTGGATTTAGCTGATGTTTTCGGTGTTGACTTTCCCAGCTATCAGCTTAACTATATAAATCCAGTTGACGTGTCTTTATTCAGATAAAACTCTAATACTGCAAGTGTAGCAAATTAGATGCAAATGCCCCCTTTTTATTTTAAGTATACTTAAAGCTGCCTTTCCAATGCAAATTTCGTAGGAAATCTCAACCAGCTAGGACAGACATCTTATAGCTGTCAGCAGGCAAATGCTTTCATTTTGGTCTCAGGCAAGGGAACTGCCTGCTTTTTTTCTCTTTGCCCCTGCAGACTGAGATAATTAAAACTACAGAGAAATAGTTTTAAATATACATGATACACACAGTTCCTTAAATTATGGGATAATGCATAAATTCACCCATTACCATATTTGATAGTGGTCTCTCTGACCAAAGTTGGGAGGTGGCGGTGGGGGTGGGGCGGGAGGTGTGATTTTCTCCTGCAACTTGCCTCCCCCTGTCAACAGCCACACGACTTCTGTCGCTTCACCTGGTGTCCTAAGGAGCCCCGGTAGCAGTTCAAAAAGAAGTTGTGAACACACTCATTAAAAAGGGGCTGCAATGCTTTTTTTTTTAAAGAAATAAAAATGTTAATGGTAACTTTTTCTTTTTTCCCTTTTTTTTTCCCGGCTGTCTCGGTCTCTTTGGAATACATATCCATTTCGGCTTTGATTTGTTGAGCTCCCTGAATGAGTTTATCCAAACAATGTGAATTTACTTAGATCTCTCTCAAATCCCACATCTCTTGTGGTTGATAAAGCTGACTTTAGCTAAGAAGGCCTGGATCAGTGTGATTTGAAATTCACATTGAAAATGATAAGGGCTTTGCTGGAAATAATAAGCACAGTCAAACGCTGTCAGGAGGAAACAGTCGAGCATGCAGGGAGAAATTTGGTAAGGCCGTGTCCCTCCCTGCCTCCTCCTCTCCAGAATCAAGGTAGGGAAGGGAGGGGGGAAAGGTGAGTGGGGCTTCGCTCAGACACACACTGTAGCTTTGTAGGTGATGGGGATGATGATTCTAAAGAGCCTTGTGCATGAGCTTTATTCTTTATGGTTAGAAAATGGCAGCCATCCCTTGACTGGTGATGGATACCCATGGGCCTTTGGGGTGGCAGCCATCTTGGCCAGCAAGGTGCCCATCAGTGACTGGAATCCAACCACCCCCCCTCCCCACTGACCATTTCTATCTCCATCTCTGTCTCTATCTCCCTTCTCCCCACCTCTCTTTCTGTCTATCTCTCTTTGATTCCATTCTGAGCACCTAGCCCACGCCTGGTCCTGAACTACATGTTTTCCTCCTCACGACCCTAGAAGGCCGCCCACTTCTTCCATCCATTGACAGGAGGTGCCATGGAGATGTGACCTGGTGGAACCATGGAGGGCACCTATGTCCTTCATCCTCTCCCTGCAGCTGCCAAGTGGAGACCAACCCCTTAAGAAAGGAGCGTTTAGAAATGGTTCTTGAGAAACTCTGAAGGGAGATACTTTTCTGGAACACGTTAACCAGTGAAACGGAAAGGGAGGAGGGAGGAGGGTGAGGCCAAAGGCAGGCATTCTGGGGCTGGGTGTGGGCAGAGTGAACTGGAGGGTTGGGGTGTCCTCAGCGAGTGTGGTCTGAGCAGACCAGTGCTTCTCCGTCTTGACAAGGCTGACATTTGGGGCTGGACAGTTTTCTGTCGTGTGGGCCAGTGCAGAGCGGGGTGGGTCCTGTGCATTACACGATGTTCAGCACCATCCCTGATCTCTACCCGCTGGACGCCAGCAGTGCCTTGCCCTCCGTCGTGACAGCCCCAAGTGTCCCCTGACATTGCCACATGTCCCTTGGCGAGCAGAATTGCCCCAGTGGAGAAATTGGTGGACCCTCGGCTCCTTCAGAGCCCAGATCCCTCCTTGTCCTTAAAAGGCGAGTTGCGTGCAGGGTCCATCCCCACCTCCCAGTTTCCCTTTGTCTCAGAAGACCCTCCTTTCACACGCCCTCCTAAGCAGCTGAGCAACCTTCCTCGGAAATAGGTGGATCAGAGAGCTTTGCCACGGAGACCTTATTTCTAATTATAGTAATCACTCCCCGTTGTCTTCACCATCAGGGCAGTCGGATCAGGCACTGGGCTTCTCCTCCTTGCCTTGATCTATACAATTCTAGTTCAGCCTTGATGAATGACTTTTCTGACGGCTTCTGCCCTGCCTGTGTGTGTGTGTGTGTGTGTGTGTGTGTGCGAGCGCGCACTCGCGCGTGTGCACAGAGGCCAGGCTGAGGCTGGGGAGGGGGCTGTGTGCAGATTAATTCTTCCAAGGCCTTGTCTCTGGCCGGCTGCAGCAATCCGTTTCCCACCTACCCTGCAAGACTGCCGAGCTCCGAGCTGACCTCTCTCTTCCCCTGCGCTTGGGGCCTGTCTCCCCGCTACCATCCTCAACCTGGGCTGCCCCTCCTGACCCCATGACTCACTATTTCCTATCTAATGCCGCTAATAGCCACCGATCACCGAAGGGCAGCTTAAATTCTATTTAGACTTAAAAAAAAAAATAGAAAAAAAAAAAAAAGAAACGCGAAACTTCAAAAGGTCTCTCCTGCTAGCGAGGCGGAAGCCAAGCCCAGCCATTATCAGCAGAAGCCGGATCAATATTTCAGCACCATCCCCTGGCTGGGTTTTCGAGGAACTTTTATTATTATTGCGGTTAAGCTGTTCTAAAGTGGAGCATCATTTATAAAACAAACGGATCCCTTCCAAAGAGGTTGTTTTCCTGGTTAATGACCGATCGTCTGCCCTGGGGTCTGTCTGTGTTGAGATTCCAGATGGGAACAGGCACTACCAGCCCAATTACCTTTATTAAGTGTTTTTCCTCCCCCTTTCTGAAAAATGAAATGGCAGCCGGCTCAAATGTCTCCTCCGTCCCCTTGCTCTCACCCCTGCGCCATTTCCTGCGTTCGCCTCATTATGGACAAGTATGTCCTTTAAGACACGGAGACTAATGAGGCGGTTTTATGAGACTAATACATTTTAAATTTTAACACTGGAGCTAGCATCTTTAATTGTACAATTATACATTCATTTAGCACACACTCGCGTGCACGCTCTCTCTTTTGCTTTAAAAGATAACAAACCACAGGTGACTGAACGTGTGTGAAAAGGCAGAATGTGTGCTATTCTGTAGGGGACTAAAAATCAGGCCGGATGAGTTGTTTTTCTCCTCACAGACTCCTTAAGCTAAATTAGTTACTATGTCGAAGAAGAATTTTTGAAGAATTTTGTTTTGGTTTTGTTTTGAGCGGAGGAGGACGGGACAAGGGTCAGTTGTGCCTCATCGTGAACCTGTGTCTTCTGTTCCCCATTTCTATCTACTGTTCCCCACTTCTACCTGTAGAGAGAGGATGGCAGGAAAGTATTTTGAGGATTCGAGAAACCTCGATGTTGTGAGGCCCAGCTATCGCCGGTGAGAGAAAGAGAGAGAAAGAGAGGGAGAGTGACCGTGGGGAGAGAGACATCCCTCGTGTATCCTGTCTCTAACAAAAGCTCCCTATGTTCCCCACCTGACAGGACTTTATCGGGTAGTAATAAATAAGGCTGAATTATTGATGATAAGAACTGCTAATATTATTATGACCTCAATTAAGTGCTTTTTCCAGACACATTAGTAACAAAGGGTCTTCTCTCTTCTGGTTGCTGTTTTTTTCCCCCAGGCCCCACTTTACATTAAAATCTAATTGATCAAACCTATTTGCCATTCGCACTAGAGCGATCACCATAATGGGCCATCTATCAGCATGGGCTCCTCATCAGGCTGTTAACACCTCTTGTGACTGGCCCCAGTTCTGTACCAGCCGAGAGGATCAGAGAGGCAGGGCCTCCTCAGATGGAAGGATCGCCTGTGAGGTCTGACTTGGGATACCTTTTAATGGCCCTCCTTGCAAAACACGTAAGATGCTCTGAGTGCGGAGGAAGTCTCCCCTGGTGGCTCTGGAGGGACAAGGTGGCAGCCTCCTTATGAGAACAGAAGGTGTTGTGGGGAGCCCTTGGCCACCTCCACTGCTCCCCATCATCTCCTCCTCTCTGTTGGCCCTCACATAGCCCGCTCTGGGGAGGCCCCGTGTCCTGTCTTTATGGAGTCTGGAACTTGGCGGACGTGAAGGAGAGGCAAGCGCTTATTATCAGAACTGGAGAAAGGTGCTGGCCTAAGATGGAGACCAGTCTGGGCCCGTAGTCCCTCACAGAAGGCTCACAGTGGCCCATAAGCCCCAGAACTGTGTGCAAAATTGTGTTCATGTGTCTCTTTTTGGAGACGGTTACAGTTTCCATCAGATTACCGAATTTGTCCATGACCCCAAAATGGGTTAGAAATGTCTTCTTGGGAGCTTCTCCGATGGGGAAGTTTTTTTTTTTTATCAGTCTGACCGTCACTCAGGATCGGATCTCTGGCCTTGGCAATATCGTCAAGCCATGGGGATAAGCGTTGCTCCTGATACACTGGTCAGACACTCTCTCTCTCTCTCTCTCTCTCTCTCTCTCTCTCTTTTTGTCTAGGCAAATCACAACAGGAAGATTTCCAGGAAGTTTTATTTTTTTCCACCAAGAATGGGACTATACATATTTAGACCATTAATTTCTTAATTCTCTTATTTACTTAGCAATATATATTGTAAATGTTTTTCCATGCACATACTGTTCATCATCATTTTCTTTTGTTTATTATTAATATTTCTAACGTTTATTTATTTTGAGAGAGAGAGAGAAAGCAGGGGAGGGGCAAAGAGCAAGGGAGAGAACCCCAAGCAGGCTCTGCACAGACAGTTCTTGAACCCACAGAGCCTGAGATCATGACCTGAGCTGAAATGAAGGGTCAGATTCTTCCCCGAGTGAGCCCTCCCTCCCCCGGGCACTCCTATTCATCATCATTTCAAATGACTGCATACTATTTAACCGAATAGACTTATCACGGTATTTACCAATCTGCTCTTGTTGGATATTTGGGATGTTGGCACTTCTGTCTCGAATCAGCAGTACTGCAGTAACTGTCCTTACACAAAAACGTATGCACTTACCCAGGGAGGTTCTTAAGATGGATTTGTAAAACCAGAATTTTGGGTTAAAGGGCTTGTTACCTTTTTTTTTTTTTTTTGCGGTTTACAGTACAGATTAAGGGATAGCATACACCATCAGTGCAACTTTGCAAGTGTCGCTAGCTGACATCGCTGTGAAAAGGTTGTCCTAGGGGAGCCGCCTTGGAGGGGAGGTAAACTCGGTCCCTCGAGGCTGCCTGGGTGGGCTTGCTCTCTCCAAGAGTGAATGGGAGGAGCCAGGAGAGTTGGGCTTTGTTTTTCCGCCCTGGGCAGGCAGAGGCAGGGCCTAATCTTCCGTCTCTTCTGGAACTGCTGTTTAATACCCGGCGCCTTCAATGAACAGGGCCACCTCTGTCCACTGAGGGGCTGCGGGGCCGGCAGCCTGGAGGCGATGCTCGGCTCTGTCCCCATCTCAGAACTCTGTCCTCACTCAACTGCACCCTGAGCCGGACAGCCAGGCAGTTTGGGGCGGGGGGGTCCCTCTGCCTGGCTCTGCGCAGGTTGGCGGTGGCCAGGAGGCTGCCCAGCTGTGACGCCTCCTCCAGGAAGCACAGGATATATCTGAGCACTGCCGGGTGGCTTCTCAGCTTGTGTTGTCTTAATTCAAGTTGTCATTCATAGACCGGGAGAAAACTAAAATCAATAAGTGGTGAAAATGGGCTGTAAAGGCAAACTGAAGTCACAGAGGAGGGAAGGAAAGAGTATTTGTTGCCTCAATGGCTTACATTTTCTCTTCCTACTTACATGGCTGGATCTGTGGCCCATGCTTTCAAAAGGGGGATTGGAGCAGGAGGAGAAAATGAGAGTGTTTCCCCTTTAAAATATGCAGGGTGTCCATTGGACAAGACCTGAGGGGTGAGGGGCGGGACCATTATTTGATGGGGCCCCAGAGTTCTATGAGGATGAGGGTATTGGAGATGCGTCTGTATTTTACCCAAGGGCCACTGCAGGTGTGTGTTGAGGTATCTGTCTCCTGATGGCTGTGCTACCTTCTCCCAGTCGATGTGCTCCTCTGGGCCACATCGTATCAACCGGAAAATGAGTCCGATAAGGTGCAAGGATTTTCAGCCTGTTCTCTGATGAAGGACCACAGCAGGTGTGCGCTGGAGGGCGGGTGGTGGTGGCATCCGGGGATTTAAGGCTCGGCTCTGCTCCCTTTGTTTTGACAGCAGCTCTGCAAAGATTTCATCGGAAATGAGAATTTCAGAGCAGAGGCAAAAGTTTGGCGAAAACCAGGGAGGGAGAGGGTTTCCGGATTCCCTTCCGCTTCTGAGTGACCACAGATATCTGCTGCACGCCTGCAAATTAGTGTTGAAAACTCAGTCCACCTTCTTCCGGAGGCCGAAGGCCTCAGCAGGACAGGGTGGGTGCCTGGGCCCAGGTGGGCGATGGGCTGTGGCTGCTCCTGAAGCATAAAGGACTCCTCGGCACCCACGGGATGTCTCAGCCCGGTCGCTCTCCATTTCTGTGTGTCGTAGCCTCCCTTGTCGGACACAGGACAGAAGGGAACACATGTTGGGCCAGCAATACTGTTAAACCCAGAGCCGTGCCATTGTGGGGATGTGACCCCACTACCTCTTGTGGCAAAGCGAGTGAAGAATTTCCTGTGCCGCTTTTGGAGAAACCTGACTTTTGCAGATTGGCATCAAAAAGGGTAGACTGGTGGGGCGGTGGAGGGAGGAGGAAGATGCCCTCTACTACACCCCAGCCCTGGCCGTTGGTGGGTCCCAAAGCCGTTTCAGGCGGGTGCCCTAGAGCCCCCTTCCAGTGAGTGTGTCAGCACTCACAGTTAGAAGTTCTGGGGTCTCCGAGAAGCACACATATTTGCCCAACACAGATACAGAGACTGTTTTGTGTTAAAAAAAAAAGAAAACAAAACCGGCAAAAGGAAATAGAAATGCGAGGTTATTTGTATTTAGAAGACGAAATGAGCCAACATGTTGGGAAGATTTTTTTTTTAATGTTTTTATTTATTTTTGAGAGTGAGAGAGACAAAGCATGGGCAGGGAAGGGGCAGAGAGAGAGGGAGACACAGAATCCGAAGCAGGCTCTAGGCTCTGAGCTGTTAGCACAGAGCCCGACGCAGGGCTTGAACTTACGAACCATGAGATCATGATCTGAGCCGAAGTCAGGCACTCAACCGACTGAACCACCCAGGTGCCCAGGGAAGATTTTCCAAGAAATACAGTCCTGC
Organism: Suricata suricatta; assembly: GCF_006229205.1. Taxonomy (NCBI): domain Eukaryota; kingdom Metazoa; phylum Chordata; class Mammalia; order Carnivora; family Herpestidae; genus Suricata; species Suricata suricatta. The sequence continues at coordinate 28,519,701 of NC_043715.1, read as the reverse complement.
AGACTCGACTTGGAGCTAGACAGCTGGTTTTGACCCAGAGCTGGCTTTCTGAGGTGAGAATTTCCTTACGCGGCTTGTGGGGACTGAGCACCCCCATGCTCTGAACGGCGAGGAAGGACGGCCAGGCCAGGCAGGGACGAAGCCATGTGCACCTTCTTGTCCCAGCGCTGGGGTCCAGAGGGTCTGGCGCTGCCCTGGGGACTCGGCTGTGGTGCGGGGCGGTGGGGGGGGGGAGAAGGGTAGGAAAACCCTTAGGGTGCACACACTCAGCCCCCCCTCAGAAGCCTGGTGCTCCGGGCAATCCAGACCCAATGGGGACTCTGTTTTCCTTGCATTCTTCCTACGTGTCAGCCTTATTAGGTCTTGTTAGAAGGGGCACCTGTCACACACCTATCATAACAGCTTCTGGCATTTATTGAGCACTTAATCTGTGCCACACACAGTTCAGTGCCCCTCATGAACGGATTCAGGTCCTCATGGATTCAATCCTCTCCATAAGCCAGTCATTTCCCCCATTTCACAGATGAGGAAATTGAGACTCCATGAGGTGTCAGGGGCAGAGCCTGGATCTGACCCTGACTTTGGAGCCTGGGTGCAACGCCAGGAGACTGTAGCATCTTTGAAACCGCACACGTCTATGTTCAAAGGAAGAGACGGAAACCTGGTGCCTTTGACACTCAATCTCAACCGTGAGCAGCCCCCTTTTCCGTGAGGTCCTTGAGGAACACGCCCCAAGAACATGCTGAGGGCTCCAATATACGTAGCTGAGGCTGCCCCTGGGAAGACCCTAATTTAGGGTCCTGCCAACAGGGGCTGGGCTGCACGGCACTCTCCTTCAGGTTGCAGGGAGAGCACATGAGAATGAAGTTCTCCGTGGCCGAGTTACCCACCACTGGCCTTCCCAGGTGGGAACAGTTAAAGGGGCAGAGAGAGACACCACGTCCCTCTGAGGGGGAGCGTTTTCCTGTGCTCCTGGGAGCCTCCAAACCTTCCCAGGACATCTCCGACCTGACTGAGGGGCTGGAGAGAAAGACAGAGACGACCTGCCTTGCCCTTCTCCTTCCCAAGGCCAAGGGCTTCGCCGTGGGGAGCACCCCGCCCGCTCTGCCTCATGCACTGATGGCCATGCTCGCTTTCCAAGGTACCAGTGACGATTGCTGTTAACACAGGAAGGGGCAGTGTCCTCGCCGTGTGATTCTTAATTTTTTTAAAAGTTGCGGAGCCCTATTTATTTTATGTGACAGTCTCTTCCTTCCCCCACCGTGACGGAATGTTCTGTGGCGTATGTTATGATCTTTAATTAAAGGGAACTTAATTTGCTTTTGAGGCATCCTTTGTTCACTGGAGACACCCTAGGGTGTTTTAAAACCAGGTTTGGAATCATTGTCATTGAAGCCTGGAGTCGAAGGCAGACTCACCACTATGGACAGACGCTGGTTGCCTGGATATGTGGGGGGCGGCTGCCCCTCTCGCCCCCGCTCTGAGCTTCAGTGTAGAAGCTGGAACCGGTCCAGGCCCTCCCCACCGGCCTCGGGAATTTTCCGCCCACCTTGCAGAGAACCCAGACCCCGTGAGGCCCGGCGGACGGACCGTGGGCCAAAATTATGTTTGAGGAGGGGACGGACCATTTAGATGACAAATGGGCTTCAAGACACTGTCAGAACGTCCGGGCGGGGGAGACTATTAACGGTCACATGGAGGCAGCCGCATCTGTGATGCCAGAGCCGGCCGGTGGGTCCCCACTGCTGTGTTTACTGCTCCTTAATGCGGTATTGTTTACTCACAATTAAACCCTTTACCATTAATTTAACTTTCAGATGCTGAAATTGGTCACACAGCCTCAAGTCTCAAGGCCCGGACAGATGTGTTCTATACACTTGTTTAAACACGGCGCTCATTAGGAGGTAATGCATGTATAGCAAGTTGATTACACCACAAAGCAGACCGCTTTATCATGGGGGCCTCTCAGGAGGCGGCGGGAGGGGCCGTCAGCTGCCGCTGTCACTCTCCCCCCACCTCGGATCCTGAGTGACGGCTGGCCCGCCACCTCCTCGTAGGCCTGCTCGGAAGTACACAGCTTCCCGTCAGAGAGCCGCCGAGCTGCCTGGGAGGAGGTATTAATTGTTGTCAGCCTCCATTTCACACCCCAGATAACAAACGAGAGCCATCCTGGCAGTACGTAAGGAAGATAAACACGTTCCCTGAGCCCCGGCAATTAAACACGCTTGCATATTTAACCGAGATGCTTCCTGTAAAAAAAAAAAAAAAAAAAAAAAGAAGGCAGCGCCGCCCAGAGCAGGGGGTGGGGGTGCAGAGTGGCCCTCCGTCCTCTGACCTGGGAGCTGTCCACGCCCCGTGGGGCTCAGAAGTGGGCCCCCCCACCCCCCGGTTTGCTGCCTCTCTCGGTTAGCCACGTTTCTGCATCTTGAGCCCGAGGACCATCCAGAGCTCAGTGTGATGGGGAAGACCAACATCTCTTTTATTTCCCATCCCCCAGGAGAAAGGGTAAAGAAAGGGACAGATTCCAAGGCCAGACTACGCAGCCATGAATTCCGGATCTGCTTTTGTAAGCGGCGTGGCTTCTTTGAGCCTCAGTTTTCCCATCTGTAAAAGGAACGTGCTGGTGTTACACATGTCAGGTTGGGTGAGGATGAACTGGGGCTGACGTGCCTGCCCCAGGACTGATCCATGGTCAACGGTGAGAACATGTGGCTGCTCAGTGGTCAAGGCAGGGCGCTTTACTTTCACCTTAGCAGGAGATGGTTAGAAGCAAGAATTCTGGGTTGTCGCTGAGCTAATCAGGTGATGCCATGTCTGACTGTAACCTCCTTTCCTCCACAGCCCAGAGAGGGTGAGATTGGATGAACTCACTCAAGCCAGAAGCTCCCGATGAGTGTTTTGCCTCAGGGCAGATTTAGCAGGGCCCAGGAATGATACATCGCCAGCTTCCAGATATTTCTGCCCCAACCTCTATGAGGATTGAATCTGCCAAACAACCCAGTTTGCTTCTCTAGTCCTTCTCCTCCCCTTCCTCTTCCTCCTCATCCTCCTTCTCTTCTTCCTCCCCCTCTCCATCCTCCCCTGCACCCCCAACCTTCTTTAACTTGGCTCTATAGTGAAGTTGTACATCCTCCAGCCCCTATTCCATTGTCCCTCTATTCCTTGCCCAGGGGCGCCCATGTGCCCATCTTCTGCACCCCGATGTTTAAACCACCCCCTGAGGCAGCTGGGATGGAATTCTCTGTGACCTTGTCGCTATATTTTGGTCCTGTTTGTGCAGGTCCCAGCCATCTCCTGCCCCCTATCATGGCGTCTTTGCAAATGCTGTTCCCTCATCCTGAACTCGGACCCTCATCCCTCCAGACGTCCTAGCTACCACTGGGCCTTTTCCAACCCACCAGACTGGGCACGTGGCTCTGTTCTGGGTTCTCAGACACTGGTGCTTTCCTTCGTAGCCCTTCTCAGAATATTCACTACTTGTGAACTTATCTGCCTCCTTTCCATCTTTCAGTGAAGATGGAGTCTATGTCTGTGTCATTCACTCTTAACCAACACCTAGGATGCTGCTTCTAGATGCTCGAAAGGGGTGCTTTCCACCACAGAGTCCCACTGGGACCAACCAGACTGTTTTTCTCGGGGATCTGGAGGGAGAGAAGACCCTTATGATTTCTCACGGCCTCTTTTGTCTTTCTATGACTCAGTGAGGCTGCCTTGCTCCTTTGTGCCCATTTTGTTGTTAGAGAAGGAGGCATGGAGGGGTAAAGCGGACCTCTATCAGCTAGATGCTTCGAGGCCCGTTCCAGGGACTGGTGAGTCATCACTTTCCCCCTCTGTCTTGCTGACAACTGCTGGTGAACCCACAATGATCTGTCCTTGGACAATGCAAAAAGGATGTGGCTCTGCCTCGTGGGTGAGACTTTGGGGGAGGCCGGACCTTCATTTATTTGTCTCCAGCTGCTTCCTCTGGGGTTTGTGGCTGCCCGTGTGTCGCCTTCCCATCCGATCGTGTTGCCCTCAATAAGCATCGCCCTGGCAGGAGAGGGGTGCTGCATTCGGTATCCTTAGAGCTTGTGTGCGTAACACGCCGGGCAAGGGACCCTAATGATGCATTCAGCACACCGGTCCCCCGAGACCCAGCTGCCTGCATGTCCCACCCATTTATATGCCCGTTTAGACCTTTGGGATCAAAATTCCTGACCCTTAGGTGAAAAGCAAAAACACCTCTCAAAAAGAAAAACAGAGAGAGAGAGAGAAGAGGGAGGTGAAATTTCCCGAGTTTCATTTCCCTTCATGGTTGAACTTGGATGACTCAAGTCATGTGCAAATCTATTTAGCCAACTCGTCCTGCCGACTGCCAGGAGGTCGGCATTTCTGGGTCTGCCAGCATGTGGTCCCAGCTGGCGGTGTCATGGTGGGAACGAGGCTTGGAGGGGCCGCGTCATCTGGGAGCTGTGGGGGGGGCTCTTCTGTGCTCCGCGAAGATGATAAGATGATACTTCGCAGGAAGTGCTCTTGTTTGCTGTTTGTTTGGGTTGGGTGGGATTAGCTCTGATTACATATTAATAACCGGGAGCACCATCTAGTAATTAGATGTTATCTTCCAGATGTTTAAAAGAAACCTTTAATATTTTAAGCTGCTTGGAGATCTCTAGGCGCGTTATTAAAATGGATGGAATTTAAAATGGGCGTCGGTGGTGTTCCCTTTCTGTGGATTCTCTTGCTAGCATAAGGCCCGGGAGCCCAGGGTACCCATGAAAGGACCCCAAGCATTTATTGTGGTGGCTCCTGTGTGGGAACAATTGGGGCAGCCACCCATTCAAAGGGTGGTGGAGGGAGTGTCGCGGCACTTCTGGCCCCTGTCAATCGGCTGGAGCGGCTCATTGATTTCTTTGAACCACGTGAGTGAGTCTCTCAGAAGTTCCCCTTCTCCGAGAGCCACACAATTGCCTGTTCTCTCTTTATTAGGCGCTTTGAGGGACAGCCTGGTCTACACCTGCCTTTGAAGGGGCCCCCACCACGGTTTTAATGACCTCCATCCGTCAAAGGAAAAGTTCAGAGTTCACTCTTTTGTCCAAGTCCCAGCAACTGAGGAGTCCAGGGTGCTGGCTGGTCCGGCCTCCTTAAATCACCCGCCCGAAAACTTTCCCTGTGACCCCGCTCATGTCAAAACAGCGAGCTGGCCACTCTGGCCATTGTCATCCGAATAAGGGCTAAGTGATGCTGCTTGGTCATTACGTGTGCCCTGATTGGCAATCAGGGTACAATAGGGGGTCATTAAAGGCCATAAAACTGCCAAAGCTCTGAAAGGGGGATTTTGAATGGAGCCAGAGGGCTCTGGGAGCCTGCCGGTGGAGCCCCTCGGAGGAGATGGGGGTTTGAGCTGATCGGGGAGGGGAAAAGTCAGCGCAGTGTGGATTAAGAAGTTTCTCCCCTGTGACACCAGAAAACACTGACCTCCCGACGTCATCTTCCCGGAATTCGTGCTCCTTTGTCCCCCAAGGAGATTCACTGGGAGCAACAACCTGAATCACGCCCCGCGAAAAGAATCCCGGATCCACAAGTCTTTGTATAAGGAGGTAAAAGTGACTCACAAATAGATAGATGCTTATTGAAGTAAAGCCCCAGGTGGTCACGGGAGTCCCCTGTATGGTGACGGATGGTAGCTGGGCACCCGGTGGTGGTGGCTCGGTAATGTTTGCAGCACATCAAATCCTACAGCCGGACACCTGAAACTTACCTAATAAAAAAATAGTCAATGTCGTGTGCGGAAATGCGAAGGCGCTGGGCAGTGGAGGAGGCGGCTGACCCATATACCAGGGCCTGTCCTAGGCTCTCTGCAGGGCTTCACTCGGGTAAGCCCCACGCCAGCACACTGCTCTTCCTCGTGACATTTCCCCAGCACCGCGGGTCTTGGAAAGGAACCATAACGTAAGAAGGGGAGTCCTTTCTCTTAGGTTGATGGCGGGTATAACTGGAACATCTTCTGAGTCCTCTACTGTGTGCCAGGCATTGGTGGCTTCCCCCCACCCCCCGCCAAGTCTTACGTCAAAGCCACAGAGCTCACACTCTTGCCTTTCCTGTGTTATGAGAATTAACGATTCAGAAATGGGAAAGCCGAGAAGGGTGCCGAGGATGGGGAGTTCATCAGGATGGATGCCCCCCACTGACATGCCTCTCCACAGCCACAAGGGGATGCTCCCCCAGCATTGCCAGCTCCCTGGGCCCACCTGCTGGGTCAGATGTGGTGCGGAGTGGGGGTGGGTCCTGGGGCAGGCCTCCGCAGACGTGGGGCCTACACTGTGCCCTGCTGTGTGGTCTTGGACAAATCACTTTACCTCTCTGAGCCTCAGTCGACTCAGCTGAAACATGGTTGGGGTGAGGTAAGAGCTAGACTGGCTCTGAGCTTCTCAAACTAGGCGCTTCCCCACCTTTGGAGAACGCCAGGAGATACACGGGGGCCATCATTTGAGATTATCTGTTTCATTCCAAGGCAAGCAATTAAACACATTATTTTTCTGTTTTCTCAGAAACAGACATATTCTGCAGTAGAATGCAACCCCCCATGAACTTAAAAACATTTTTTAATGTTTATTTTTGAGACACAGAGACAGAGCATGAGTGGGGGAGGGGCAGAGAGAGAGGGAGACACAGAATCCAAAGCAGGCTCCAGGCTCTGAGCTGTCAGCAAAGAGCCTGATGCAGGGCTCAAACCCACGCACCATGAGATCATGACTTGAGCCAAAGTTGGACGCTTAACTGACTGAGCCACCCAGGCAACCGCTCCGTGCCCTGCTTCCCGTAAAGATTTCAGATTAAAAAGGAGCCTTTGTACAAGTTTGGGGCTTGCCTTCCATGCCTTTGGACTCTGTCCACTCTCTCACATCTACCCCCAAGATCTCCCAGGGCCCCCTGCTTCCTCTCCTCTGCCTGTAGGGAGCTTGGAAGGAAAGGGTAGGATCTACTAGACCCCCTGGCATGGGGTCAGCCTGAAGTCCTTCTGAGGTAACCTAGTTGGGAACAGGCTCCTCTTGGCCTGCCCAAAGGGGCCCTCACGCCCTCACTGTCCCCAGGTGTTCACTGAGATTGAGGGGGAGGGCCGGCCCTGTAGGCCAAGGCCATAAAGGCCAGTGGTCCAGGGGATGGCCAGCCCACATTCAGATGACTGGAGGTTCCCAAGGCCATAGTTCTGAGCGCCAGCAAAGGTTTGGAGGAGGAGTGGAGGGGGCAGCGGGAGGTAGATCCCAGCCCTGGTCAGGACCAGCTCTGAGGCTCTGGACAGATGACAGCTTCTCTACCTTTGTGTCCTCGCCTGTGAGCGGGGGAATAATCCCAGCACCCAGGGCCGAGGGTGGGGACGATTCAGTGAGGAAATCCACACGTGCACTTGGAAGGGGAGCGTCTGTCGTAAAGTCTCCGTAAATATCAGATGCCGTCACTCCTGTCATCCCGATGGGACTAGAACCATCCCTGCAAAGGAGGGCGACTCACTTGGGGGCAGATGAGCACTGCCATGTGACTCAGAAAGAAGGGAGAGAGACGAGAAGAAGGAGGGAGTGGAGAGGGACAGAGAGACAGAGACAGAGAGACACACACACAGAGAAACGATGTGTATTTTTGTGTCGTCTTTCCCTTTTCAAGGTTCTCTTGGAGTGAATTTTCCCTTCTTTATTTGCATATTTGAAGCCATTGAGATGTTGTCTCACTTTCTATCCCTTTCCTTTGGGTTCCTGTCTCTCTTGGAAGGTCGCCCTCCTCCCTGAACTTCCCTCCCTGGTGGCTGGGAGGGGGCGATTTGTTTTGAGCCTCTGAAAGGAGACTTTCCTCTCGCTCGCTGGAGGGACCAGGGTCTGCAGGTAAAGAGCTGGAGGGACATTGTGGACAAAGCCATTCTCCGGACACCTGAAGCCCCTGCCTTGCGGGTTGCTACTTCCTGTCCTGCCCTCTGTCTGAGGCACTCATTCCCCAACACTGACTTGTCCCCGGAAACTTCTGGAATGTGAAGGAATCACCTGGGACCCTCTTTCTCTCATCTGATTTAGGCCCTACTTGCTCGTGGGATGGAGATTCCCCGTGATGCCCTCCTACCCTCCGGGAATTTTCCAGAGCACATTTGTCTCCCTCTGTGAGACAAGCAGGATTTCCTGTACTCCGGTCCAAATCATAATGCCCTGAATCTGACACCGTTTAAAAATCTCATCAATCTCAAATCTTATTCTTGAGAATAAATGGTAGTGGGACCAGCATGGGACTTTAAGTTTGCAGGATCCCAATGACGCCTTTGGGAAAAGGACACATCGACTCTCTACTCAGATCATTTGCAAATGGACTGAGGTTGGCTGTGTGTTCCCAGTTCTTCCCGATCTATAGATTGGAGCCTGGCCTGGCCACTCTTTCATCCCGTGACCTCAGGCCATTCTCTTCCTTTGGCTGAGCTCTAGTCTGTTCACCTGCAAAAGGAGAAAGTTTACCTCGATGCTCCTTGAGCCCCTCCTCCCCCAGCCCTGGCACTCATTTCAAACATTCCTTCATTTATTCAACACATAACACATGTTTACTTAGCACCTACTATGCGGCAGGCATTGTGGGCAGTGGACATTCAGCGGTGAGTCAGGGGTAATGTCCTTTCCACTCCCATGGAGCTAAGGAAGTCTGACAGGCTGGAGAGGCTGTGGGGGCGAGGAAGAGGGAGGAGGACCAGTGGGGAGAGTTTATGAGGGGTGATGATTTTAGTCGTTAGACAGACTTCCCAACAGAGGGGCTAGAGGAGCCGAGGCCCCCCTCCTAGGACGTGTTCAAGGCCGTCCGAATGACAGCCACCAGACTTGTGCAAGCAGTGCCCTCCCCAGAGGCTGTGCAAGAGCCGGCCAGGGGAAGGCCTTGGGAGAGCTATTTCCAGCACAAGGAAAAGCATGTGTACTTCCTGGAAGGCTGAAGCTCCGCAGCTGTGGGGTCTACATGCGCCATTAGATTCCATCTGAGGGGGAGGGGACCCACCAATGCATCTCAAGCAGGCCAGCAAAGTGCTCAGAGTCTTAGAAAAGTTGTGTCCACTGACAGGAGGCAGGAGGGAGAAAGCCGGGAGGAGGAAGGCCAGTCTTGGGGGGCTGCCGGTGTGGTAGAGGGAGACATGTCACTCTCTGAGCTATGGGGGCCTCGGTGCAGGTGGAGAGAAGGGACAGGTGCTAGACACCAGGAGCAGGTGGGCCTCCGGAGCCTGGGTGACCCTCCTATGGGCGGACTTGATCAAGGAAGAGACAGGGGTCAAGACTACACGGGGCACTGAGTCCACACCGGCAGATTTTGATTCTGAACCAGGCACCTTTGAAAGGTAGCTAAGGGGAAGTGGCTGACTTCTTTTTATAGGAAAGGGTGCTGCAGGCAATTGTGACAGGATCTATCCCAGGGCATGGAACACTGGGTATCAGTCCTCGTGGGCTGGCACACTAATGCCCCCGGTAGGGTGGCTTCAGAACCAACGTATCTTCTCTAAGTTCTGCAGCCTGGAAGTCTAAGATCAAGGCTCTGGCAGGGGCAGGTGCTGGTGAGGCCACTCTCCTGCCTTCTCACTGTGTTCTCACACGGCCTTTTCTCCATGTGTGTTCATGGTGAGAGACCCCAGGCATCTCTTCCTCTTCTTCTAAGGATACGAGGCCGATCGGCTTAGAGCTCCACCCTTAGGACCTCATCTAACCTTAATTAACTCCCTCAGTGGCCATATCCCACATGTAGTCACATCAGAAATTAGGACATCAACATAGGAATTGGGGGTGGGCATGTAAGTCAATCATTGCAGCATACATGTGTCCCCTAGAGTGACAGTCATTAACCTTGTAACTACTGGGTCCTGAGGACATCTCGGGGTCCTGGGGGAGAGGGGGAGGGTATTCAGGCGGTGGCCACTTACCTTGCTGGAATGGAAGTATTTCAATTTCTAACAGCTGGTGAGGCTTCACCTGCACAGCCCAGTTGAACGCCAGCCCTGTATGGCCGCACGGGACAGAGTAGAACCGTGTGTGACAACTCGTACTGAGTCACCAAGAACGGGACCTTTCAGAACACAAAAATCAGGTAGGTAGGGGTCTGTGACAATGGGAGAGGCTTTGAAAGTGAAGGTTAAATATTTGCTATTGAGTGGTGGAGCTCAGTGCATGCACGGTCCACAGCTGCTTTTCAACAGAGTAACTTGGTTATTTATTGTTTTCGCCCCTGGACTAAATATCTGTCTTGATGGGCATAAAGGGAGTAGCTGCTTCAAACATCAAAGTCCTCATTACTAACCAGAGGCAGGCATTTCTCTCCTCTCTCTCAAGCCCAACCTTATCTGGAGGGACCTCTGTCCCCAGAGCTGTAAAACAAGCTCTTTTTCTAAGCTAACGGTGCACAATAGTGTCAAATTATGTATAATGATTTTGTAATGTGAACTAATGCCACCAGGGACCTCGTGCAAAGTACCACTTTTATTAAACTTATCCAGCAACAGGGTCTGAATACGAATTTAGAGGCGGCGGCGGGAAATTGCAAGACACATTTGTTTGAAGCATGGGCTGATGTTCCTCCGTGCAAACATCCACTGGGCAGGGATCAAGAGCATCGGCACATTTGGGTTTCTTGGCGTGGCTGCGGGCTGAGGGGAGAGGGACATATTTCCTCCCATCTCTTCACCCCAGGACCTCAAGCTTTGTGGGGTCGCTCACCAGCAGGGGCCGGCGCTGCCCACCCCTCATTGTTTCAGACTTGCTCACTCGCCATTCTGATGCACCAGCAAGGACGCCTGGGCATCGCCTCAGAATTAATGAGACCTCCAATTACATTCATTTGCTTCTAGGAATCATAACCAGCAATGACCCCCCACATTTCAGAGTGTCCCCACCTCCTCTGTGTTCCTTTGGAACAAGTAGCTAATTATAAGAAAGTCATACTCGAGGAGGACACGTAGAAGAGACCTCAGAAAGAAATTAACAGGGGAAATGCCACCTCTCCGCCCCGGTGCCTGGTCCATGAACCCCACTTCGGGAGACTGCCTCGCCTTCTCCGTGACCTGATAGAGCTTAAACTCTGCGTGTGTCCAGGCCACCACCACCAAGAGATGAGAGAGAAGACATTACTAATCAAAACTAACCCATGCCATTTTTCCGACTCTGCTAATCTTAATTGAATCAATCTCCCAGCCTCTCTTGACAGTGAACGATTGCTCAGATCTGGGAGGCCAGGCTGGACACGACTCCTAGAAGAAAAAAAACCTTCCTTAATCATTAATTTGTCCATTCCCTCCCATTTGGCCCCATTCTTCACTGTCTCCTCGGTGCACCGCCCGCAACCTTCCAGTGTTAGTAATCACCCGTAAGTGCTCTTCCCAATCCGCTCGCGGGACTGGGAAACCAATTTGCTGGAAGAGGACAGAGCGGAACAGCCCCCACCCTCTCTCTCCTTGGTGTGCTTTCTCTCCCTTCAGTCTATGAAGTCTAGCTGAGCTTTCATTAAGTCCAATGAGGTCACTAGTACGATTTTCTAGACACATCGGTAAACAGGTGTAGAGCAGACTTTTCCCAGAAGCTGAAACTGCCGCATGAGAAATGGATTTTAGGGAAATCATCCGAAGGCAAGGCTAGCACCCCATCCTAGTGGGATCAGACGACCGATGGAAATGTAGTATCTTTGATATGTCTCAGAAGAAAAAGGACTTTTGTCCTCTGGACTTAAAACATTGTTTTCAGAAACTTGTCTCTCCCCCCCACCAAATTATCCAGAGCCCCCAGACTCTAGAGTCACTGTGATTTTTGTCCTTCTTATAAGGCGTGTAATAGTTAGTGCAAACTATGTATGAGGTACGAGATGAGATTGAAAGAGTGCAAGCAGATTTGTCACCGGTTGCCATCACCTCCGGCTTGGACTATGGCAGGAGTATGCTAGCTGGCCTGCTGGCTTCTAGCTGCCTCCCCACACACTGTTCTCCAAGAGGAGAGTGATACTTTTAAAACAAAGTTCCCATTGTTCTGCTGCTCTGCTTACATTTTCTTAAGCTTTCTGTCTCCTTCGGAGTTCAAGCCCAACTCTTTCCATGGGTCTGGCCTCCAAGTGACCTCTCTGGTCTCTCCTATTACTCTCTTTCTTACCCATTCCACTCCAGCCTCCAGAGCCTTCCTGGTGTTCCTTGAAGATGTCAACCCTGTCCCATCTCCGGTCTTGGCCCTGGCTGACTGGTCTCACCTCTGTTATCTGCGGGGCCTTTTCCCTGACTTCATTCAGGCCTCTAATTAAATGGCCACTTATGGAGTACACATTCCCTGACCATCCTGTTTGATGAATTGCCCCATCCCTCTACTTTATTTTTCTGCGTCGCAATTGTTCTCATCCGATCTATTACTCTTGTGTTTTCTGTCTCCCCCACTAGATAGTAAACTCCACGAGAGGATGTACCCTCCGCGTAGTAGATGTTCATTGAATATTTGTTTAATAAATGATGGTTATCGCGGAGACAGGATTCACCGAGAGGACTTTAATGACTTGGGACTGCTTAAGGCAAATTACCATAATTTCAAAATTCATAAAGTGTCCTTTAAAATGTTTCATATTGATCTTGAATTTCCCATTAACGAAGATGGGAAACGTCCACAAAAGACTCTCTCTGTTAATAAGAATAAGTAGCAGTGTTGGAAGCCAGGCAAGACATGGCGGCTGTCACGCTGGGCTTCCAACCCAACGCCGTCCCTACTTGGGAGTGAACATCTTCTGCCAGACAGCTTATCTTTGTAGTTGAGTCCAGGTTCTTAACCCAAGATGGGCTGCTCATCGCAGGTGGATTTATTGTAGCCTTGTGGATCGCTCCCTGGTCCGTTCAGGCCGGCTCCCCCAAGGCTCCTCTGCGTGTAAATGCCAGGTGGTAAAACAAATATAACACCCTGTTCTTCTCTTGTGCCTCGCCATAAATCGGTCCCAGCCTCACTCATGGGGCTGGAATCAAGTCTGATTTATGGCCGTTCGTGAGATTTATAGTGGAGTCCTTTAACATAAAAAATAAAACCTTTCAAACATGAGTTCTTACGCATAAATTCCAGAGCTAATGCTTGGAAACTTGTGTTTTCTTTAGAGGATGTTGAACACACTGGCCCCATCTGAGGGATCATTTGAGGTGGATGCCTTCGCCAGGGCAGTCTCTGCAGAGAACAGCGGCTGTTGAGGGTAGCCAATATCCTCTTCCTGTAGAGTAGAGACTGAGCAATGGTCCGTGGATTTCTTGTTAAAATTGGGGTCCCTGCTCAGTGTGGTGAAGGGTAGCTTCAGCCTGACCCCTCCTCTGGGAAGGCAGTGCAGATTTTGTGTGGGAACCATTGACATCATTGGTGGACACTGCCTTTACCTCCATTGCCTTGGTGAGCTAGGTGGACATGGGTGGGGGAGGGGTGTAGCTGTGCACGAGGTTGCCATTTTTTGGCCTCAGTTTCCCTATCTGCAAAATAAGGCACTAGATTACTAGAGAGTTAATTATGGAGATACCCTTCGTATTCCATTTTATGATTCTGTGCTCAAGAAGGAAAGGACTCTTCTCCAATATTTCCTTTCTTACTTTCCTCCCGCTGTCCAACAGGGTTTGGTGAAGGGAGGAATGCCCCTATATTTGCTGAATAAAATTTGATTTTTTATTCCAATAAAAATGGCTTGTGAGAATGAAAATAATTCTTTATTTGACTTAGTGTGCATATGCCACTTGAATAATTTCTCAGGATTCCTGAAAATACAATAGTAAAATGATGTGATGCTTCTTAATGCCTAAAATTTTATGCCTAAAATTTGGTAGATTTTTGAGATATTTGGCTATTAAAAATTCATATTTTACTTCTTCAGGGCTGATAGTTGTCATTTTGAAAGCAGCTGGGTGTTTGGGTGTTTTCCACCACTCGGAGAATGATAAATCTCAGTGTGTGGATGCTTATATGAAATATATACATATATATCTTCCCTGTTTAGGTGACAGTTTTAGGATCCTTCTAAGCAGTGATAAAAAACTCGCAGTTATAATGTGTGATCATTTTGCCTTTCATTATAATGCAGAATTTCTCCATGCAAAATCAGGCCAAGATGTAAGCCTAAACCCAGGGGCAAAATTCATTCATTATGCATGTACATTATTCCCCCAAATATTGATAATACTTTTCATAATAATTATTTTACATATATTAGCTCTTGCTGCTATATTAGTATTAAAGATACCTTTATTAATCTTGAATATTTTGCTGAATAATAAATAGGATCTCAGAGGCTAGAGTTAAAAGCTGCTCTTAGCTAGAATGCTGTAAATCAGTTGTTTTATGAATAAAATTGGCTCCCATACTTTTTTCCTCAGGATTGCTTATTTAAATAATTTTCCCATTTATTGAATGTGGTGGGTTTTTTTTTTTTTTTTTTTTTTTTTTTTTGCCAGGGACCCATCCCCCTCCTGCCACTCTCCCTCCTGGCTCTCTCTCCCAGTTGGAGAAAAATGCAAAATCACATAAACCTTTTCTAAACCCTCACAGTCAGAAAGGGCAAACACGCTGCATTATTTAGCAGATAATAGGCATTTTCATCCCAGTGAGCTCTCTTGCAGCTCAGTTGTCTTTTCTTTTTTTTTTTCTTCTCTTCTCTTCTCTTCTCTTCTCTTCTCTTCTCTTCTCTTCTCTTCTCTTCTCTTCTCTTCCTTTACAGTTCCTTCCTTCCTTCTTTCCTTCCTTCCTTCCTTCCTTTTTCTTTCTTTCTTCCTTCCTTCCTTCCTTCCTTCCTTCCTTCCTTCCTTCCTTCCTTCCTTCCTTCCTTCCTTTCTTTCAACAGATAGACAGCAAATATTGAGAGCTAACTATTTACAAGGCTTTCAAATACTAGCTCACTAAGGCTCACCCTGCTAGTTGCAGGTCCCCATTTTCCATAGAATGAGACTAAGGTTTAGTGAGATTTAGTGGGGGCCAAGGGGTGGAATCCGGATTTGGGCTCGGGTTGGTCCAACTTGAGAGCCGGTGCAGAAGGGCCTTGGAGACAACGCTCAGAGAACGGAGTTGGTGCGGCACCGAAGAAGGGGCCAGGCCACAGCGCCTGCCCTTGCAGGCGTCTTTGGTGGGGAACGGAGGATGCGGAAAGGGACAAAAGTGGCTGTTTGTAAGGACAAGCTTGGATATGATGCACATCGCCATACAGTGGTCTCTCGTACAGTTTGGTAAACACGTCTTCTGATTGCGTCAGTGAGCAAGGAAAGCTCGCGTCTTCTTAGATTTTCATAGCCTCACTTTGTGCGGAGGCCAAGGGAGAAGCCACTAGCGCCCCCTTGGACTGATTGCCTGGAAGTAGACTGTGTCTGGGGGCAACATGATGGTGGACTGGGGGTGCCCATCAGGGGCTCTGGTCGGGAACCAGCAGCAGACATATTGGGTGTTGGCTCAGCCTGGTCTAATGGTTGGCAGCTGCCTTACTAAGGATTCACACGGGACACTTGGAATTATGGGAGTCACATTCTAAAGAGAAGAAGGCTCTGGTGAGGGTATGATTTTTTTTCCGAAGTCACACAGGACAGGAAGAGGAGAGCGGAGCACAGACTCCTCAAAGGTCTGTGAGCTGCCTCTCTCTGGGGTGCGTGTCTTCATTGCCCTGAGAGGGAGAAACAAGTTGGGCTCCATTTTGCTGACAGCCCTATGCTTGGCTGACAGGACCTTTGTCATGCGTGTTCTGTCTGTTCTCTCTGCTGGGATGTAAACCTCAGACTTGGTCTGGACCTGGTTATCCCGATACCCAGAACGGTACCTGGTATTTGCTGAATCTTTGTTGGCTGAATGAATGCATGCATGCATGAGTGGTTCTAATGAATTTCCCGGGACCTACACTTTCCTTTGAGAAATTCCTGCCACTCTCATCTCAGGCCCCCCCTCTCCAAAGTCCAACTTCTGGATTTGACCACCTTATGTGGCTCTGGATTTTCTTTCGTAATTCCTCTAACATCTTCCAGTTTTGCCATCTAATCATGACCCACGTGTGTTCCTTGGGAACGGTCCAGGGCACAGAAACATATTCCAGAAGTAATTTGTATTCCTAAATATGGCCTCCTCAGCTCCCACAGCTAGGGGCGGCCTGGCTTAGTCAAGTTTTAGATATGCATATTATTATGTAAATGCACTTGAATTGAATATAATTTCCTTAAAAATATTTTCCAATGGAAAATAGATCTCCTTGCAGGAGGAACCTAGCCAGGCCGTACCTGAAGAAAGCCTCATTGTTTGCATGAAGTGCACGTAAGACACGCCTGGCCTGAGGATGAGACATTTCAAGAAGCTATTTTTAGAATTAATAATGACACTAATAATAGCTGGAATTTATTGAATCCTTGCTAAGTGCCAAGCACTGGACTAAGCACTTTGAGGGTGTGTTGTTATTTGAGCACACCAACAACCCTAAGAGCACTGACAGTTGTTACCTACAGGTGGCAGATGAGTAAACTGAGGCACAAGAAGGTTTGGGACGTGTCCCAAAGTCATCCAACTTGAGGAAGGGCTGGTGTTTAACCTAGTCCGGGCTGCCTCCAAACTCCAATGCCTAACTGCCATCCTGACTCCAGGCCCTGGTGCCCCAACTCCGACGAATAATCTTTAACGGCATCTCAGAGGAAATGTTTAAGTAAATCTGAAGGATTAAGAAAACAATACACAAGATCTAACTCTCCTCTATGCCTTTTGTTCTGTGATTCTGTCTGGTTCCAGTGCCTCTCTAAGGGATAACTCGGAGCAGCCAGATATTTCTGGCTAACAAATGTGTGACATAAATCAGAATATATCCCCAACTTTAACACGGCACACAGAATCAGACCGATGAGCCTCTGGAGGGGCAATTCCAGGGAAGATTCTGTTTCTTCCTTTAAGGGGATGTTTGAAATCCCACGCACACGTGCGCCCCACAGACTTTTTCTCCACATGACTAATCCAGTCTCCTGTGACCTCTCTTTAGTGTGACAGGGACGCAGGGAACAGAGCCTGCAGCTTCTGGCGACCCCAAACATTTAGTTACATAAATCACAGCACGTTTTCGGACTTTGAGCATCCGGAATGAAAGACACTTTCTTGGGGAGACATTGATCAAACAGTCTACAGGTATCAGCACATCGAGGGACATTAATCATCTCTGCATTATCTCTCCCACCAGTAGAATATGTAAATGTGATTCCTGTCAATGATAAGGGGAAGTGAAATTATTCTTAGAGATTGGTCCATCTGGAGCTGTTGATACAATCTTCCCTAAGACAATAGGTTGTAAAGATAAATTTTTTAGCATTACTAATCCAGTGTTGCCAATAGCCATGGAGAATGGGGAAATTTTAAACCGAACGAAGGATGTACAGTCAAGAGAAGAGAGGAAAATAAACCCCGGGTTTGCTTTAGTTCCTGCAATGGTATTTGGCAACCTAGCAAGAAAGATGCTCTCTGCATAATTAAGGAGGGCATTTGGAAGGGTCTTGGTGTCGGGGATGGAGTCCTGGAATGCTTCACCCCAGTCAACGGTTTAACTCTTAGCGTACACAAGAAGATGGCCTCAAAACCCGAAATAGGACTCCCAGTGTTTCTATGGAGTAGAAATTCAGAAATTTTATCTTCACAAAGACATCTCCGTAGGCCCTTCTAACCCATCCACTGGGTAGGGTTGGCAAAAAGTGTTCGAGGAACAAAAGGGCATGGAGAGAGCTCTCTGCAGAAGAAAGAGATCCACGGCTCCAACCCTAGCCATATTTCTCAATAACTGCAATTTGGGGAAATTCCTTCCTTGCACTGGTTCTGTTGCACATAGATTGCATCCGTAAAGTGACATGAATTGGATACACTGATGTCTTCACAACAGGGTGATGGGAGTCCTTCCTAGATGCTGAGTCTTCTTTGTCAAGGTTGAGATGGTTCACAAGTTCACGAGAGGACCTCGAGATGCTGACCTACAGAGGAGTCTCTTGAGTTTTCTGTTGTGTGGCCACAGCACCCAGAAACTTTGGGCTTTTGGTGCTGGTGATCTTGAGACGTGCCTTACTATGAAAGAAGCCTCTTGGAGAGGGGATGTAGAAATGGGAATGAATACTATTTTCATAGAACTTACATCACTCAGGAATCATTGGAAGCAAGACGTTACCTGCAGGTTACAAAGGAGTAA
Organism: Suricata suricatta; assembly: GCF_006229205.1. Classification (NCBI taxonomy): domain Eukaryota; kingdom Metazoa; phylum Chordata; class Mammalia; order Carnivora; family Herpestidae; genus Suricata; species Suricata suricatta. Next base: position 28,501,557 of record NC_043715.1, on the reverse strand, counting down.
ACTGAGGTTTACCGTTCCTTTCTTATATGTGAATGCTAAACATGTTTTGCTAAAATTCCCAGAATTCCAAGTTACTCTGGGAAGATGGCTGAAAATCAATGGAAAGAGTGGGTTTTTAGGGACCTTCCCACATTTTAACTATTCTCTTCTCGGGGGTGCCTGGGTGGCTCAGTCGGTTGAGCATCCGACTTTGGCTCAGGTCATGATCTTGCAGTTCGTGGGTTCGAGCCCCGTGTTGGGCTCTGTGCTGACAGCTAGCTCAGAGCCTGGAGACTGCCTTCATATCCTGTGACTCCTTCTCTCTCTGACCCTCCTCTGCTCACGCTGCCTCTCTCTGTCTCTGAAAAATAAATAAAAAAACATTAGAAAATTAAAAAAAACTGTTCTCTTCTCCTTTTATATGATAAATAAAAGAAATAATTGTTATTTTTCAGCTCCTGGCTGGAAAGGAGAGGAAATGTTTGGATGGGCATGTGGATCGTCTTTCCTAACAATTAAATTAATGAGGGAATAGAAAGAGATAGGGTATTAAAGGATGCGAGGAACTTTCCCTTTGGGGACCTTTAAGAAAGTCATACTAAATTATGATTGGGGGACTCCAAGAAAGATCACAGTAATTTCCTTGTGTGATGGCAGCTTCCAAAAGGTCAGAGATACTGTCTTTCCCTAAATTCTTAGTTCTCCTCAAATAATCCATTATGAATCTGACATCCACTAATTTGCCTAAATGTTACTTGAACTTGATGGGGTAATGCCTTCCTCAACTTTGTCATCTCTCTGAAGGTTAACCTATGTCCCTCATGCCCTATGGGCTGCCTGCTTCATATTTCCAGATAATGCAAGCACCTTTTTAACTCATTTATGTTATGTCCCTTCCAACATCCCTCATTCCAGAATTAGTATTTTTTTTTCCAGCTTGTCCTCACATGAAAATTTTTCTAGTACTTGCCAATAATCTTAATTTCTTGTTGTGTTGCATCTATCATCCTGTTAAGTGGAGAGATTATCAGGTGGGAACACCATAATATTGTACAATGATAAGATCATGATTTTTGTCCACCCAAGAGACCAGATTCCCGAAATTTGTTCTGAAGAACTAGTTGGTCAAGTCCATGTAGGTATTACTTGAAGAGAGTGTTTTGTTTAGGAAATTCTAGGTTGAAGAGGTAAATGATTCTACATGTAGTGCAGGTCTTCTCAGTGCTTTTAATGGGCTAGCGATCTCTGGGACTTTCAAGAATGGGATGACAGGCCTTAGCATCTGCTGCATTTATTTAACCACAGAATCCTTTGCTCTAGGCATACCTCTTATGAGGAGTGTCGTGGAGCATGTGTTGGGGAAAGACCAGGCTGAAAGTTGCATGCCTAGGATGTGTTAAGAAAGTTTATGCAGTGTTTTCGAGTGGGACAATAAATTACATTAATTCTCGATATTCCTTATGAGTTTAAGAATTTCTGATGACTTGTAAAATGTACTTAATAAAAAGATTTTTTGTAGAAAAAAGATACTCTCATATTCTACCAGTAGGATTAGAAATTGGCATAGCATTTCTGGAAGTTGATTTCACAATTCATGTCAAGAAGGTAAAACGTGAATACTTAGGAAGCATCAAGTCCTTCTCTAAGAATTTATCCCAAGTAAATGATTATTAAATTGCATTAAGACTTAGTTCTGCTGTTATTTACTCCCATATTGTTTATAGGCTTGGTATTAAAAAAAATATTAATGACCGGCATGGCAAGGGCACTAACTAATTAGAACAGATGGCTCCTCTACAGCCTTGGTGTCCCTGGACTCATGCACAGCAACTAAAAACTGGCCCAATTCTTTATAGGAGAGATGAAAATTAAAAACAAAATCTTGTAGGGGCACCTGGGTGGCTCAGGCAGTTAAGTGTCTGACTCTTGGTTGCCGCTCAGGTCATGATCTCACAGTTCATGAGTTTGAGCCCCGTGCTGATGGCACTGAGCCTGCTTGGGATTCTCTCTCTTTCCCTCTCTCTCTGCCCCTCCCTGCCCCATGGTTTCTCTCTCTCTCAAGATAAATAAATAAACTTAAGAAAAATAAAAACAAAATCTTACAATAGGGAAATAGTTCTATAAATTGTGATTCATCTATGTAATAGAATACTTCCAGCTGTTAAAAGTAATGTTATTGAAAACTATGTCCTGGCATAAATGTTCTTGAAGTATTACATGAGGAAAACAGGTTAGAAAACTGTATATAGATAAGGGTTCTGTTTTGAAAATGAAATCTATACACAGGGAGAAAAGATTAGAAAGATACACATCAAGGGGCACCTGGGTGGTTCAGTGGGTTAAGCGTCCAACTTCAGCTCAGGTCATGATCTCGTGGTTAGTGAGTTTGAGCCCCACATCGGGCTCTGGGCTGACAGCTCAGAGCCTGGAGCCTGCTTTGGATTCTGTGTCTCTTTGTCTCTCTCTGTGCCCCTTCCCTGCTCACGCTCTGTAATTCTCTGTCTCTCAAAAATAACACACATTAAAAACATTACAAAAAAAAAGAAAAAGAAAGAAAGATACACATCAAAATGTGAACATTAGTGACCTTTGACTGATAGGATTCCTGGTAATTTTGTTTTCTGCATTTATTCATCTGGATTCTGTAGGTGTGGGGGTTAGCAAACCATGGCTGGCAAGCCAAGTCTGGTCCACTGTCTCTTTCTATAGGGAAGCTTTATTGGAACACAGCCAAGTCTATTCATTTCCGTATTGTCTCTGGCCACTTTTGAGCTACAATAGCAGAGTTGAGTAGGGACAGCAAAGACCAGGAGGCCCATAAAACCTAGAATATTTGCTCGCTGGCTCTTTACAGAAAAAAGTTTGCTGACTCCAGGTCTGGATTAATAGAACAAATATCTTCTACTTGTATAATAGAAAGGCTTAACACTAAAGCAGAAAGCAATAAACTATGGAGTTTAAATATCAAACTGTCCCTTTTTAAAAGGTAAGAGTTTAAAGGAAAAACCCCTCAGACATTTATTTATATTTATTCCCAGTATTTTTATTCAAAAAAGCTTTCAAGGGGAGAATAAAACAGAAACGTAACAGCCTAGCAGATGCCATCTGAGATGGAAATCACCACACAGAATGTGTAAGTAAAAGGGTCAGAATTTTCAGACAAGAATGCATTTTAACCGAGATAGAATAAGGTCCATGCACTCACCCATTTTTCTACTTCTCCCTCCTCCCATTATCTTTGCAGAGAATCTTAATAAGACCTCCCATTTATTTATTTACCTATTAATTAATTAATTCATTCATTCATTTTAACACGTTCCATTTAGAATGTCGAATGGTTGATCTTTTCTTTTGCTCCTTGAATTCCAGCTTCTTGCCTTCTGACTATCCTTCCCTTTTTCCTCATTGTTACCCCCCAGGAGATAAGAGATCCTTTTGTGGAGAATATGTGTGGCCCCCAGGGAAAGACCAATAAATTGACATTTGGGGTTTTCCAAAAACAAAATATGGCTTTGGCCAATCATCAGAACACTTAGAAATTCCCACTTGTTTTCTAGAGTCTCCTTATTAAATATAAACAAACAGCCAAAGATCTTCATTTTTTAAAGTTAAAAAAATATTTTATTATTTATTTTTAGGAGAGAGAGACAGACAGAATGTAACTTGGGAAGGGGCAGAGAGAGAGGGAGACACAGAATCCAAAGCAGGCTCAGGCTCTGAGCTGTCAGCACAGAGCCTGATGCAGGGCTTGTACCCCAAACTACAAGATCATGACCTAAGCCAAAGTCAGATGCTTAACCAACTGAGCCACCCAGGCACCCCAGGAAAAAAGATTTCTTAAAAAAGGCCAAATTCATGTGTCTTTATTTTACAGTCAGGAAGTTCAAAGAGAATTTACATAATAAGTAGAGACAAAGAAATTTTCAAAAGAAAAAAAAATGCAAGAAAACTGCCCAGAAGTCTTCAGACTGAATAATCCATTGGCTTTCCAGGGCCATGAATGAGAAAAGATGGACACTAAGGGCTATTATGGTAACAATTCAAAACAACAAGATAAAGAGAAGATCTTAAAAGGTTTCAGGGAGGAAAAAAATATTACCCTTAATGGCCTGCGGGTAAGAAGATCATGAGACTTCTCAACAGCAACAGTGGAAGTTAGAAGACAATAGAGGACTGCTTTCAAACCCTGAGAAAAGATTCTTCAAAAGTTCTATACTAAATTATTATATACTAAAAATTCAATGCCCAACAAATTCTTTGTCCAAAATATTTTTCAGAGATGAAAAGCAAAAAAAAACAAAAAAAACCCCCAAAATGAAACACTCCCCCATCCCCCAACAGCCCTCAGCTGGCTACTGAAAGATGTATTTAAAAAAAATTTTTAATGTTTTATTTATTTTTGAGAGAGAGAGAGACAGCATGAGCAGGGGAGGGGCAGAGAGAGAGGGAGACACAGAATCTGAAGCAGGCTCCAGGCTCTGAGCTGTCAGCACAGAGCCTGATGTGGAACCAAACCCATGAACCATGAGATCATGACCTGAGCTGAAGCCAGACACTCAACTGCTGAGCCACGCAGGCGCCCCCAGAAAGATGGATTTTAACAAGATGAGGGTATATGGGTGCCATACAAAATACCATATGTGGGATGGCTTATGCCATAGACCTTCTTTGTTCCCTCACAGTTCTGAAGGCTGGAAGTCCCAGACGCAGCTCTAGCAGGTAGAGGTCAGGTGAGAGACCTCTTCCTGGTGCACAGATGGCCACCTCCTCACTGTGTTCTCACACAGCAGGTTGTCGGGGGAGGTCTGCTCTCCCTTCCTCTTCTTATAAGGACCCCAGCCCTGTCGGATTAGTATCCTACCCTTACCACCTAATTTATCCTTTATCACTTCCTCAAGGGCCCTAACCCCAAACTAGCCCCACTGGGTGTTGAGTCTTCAACTTATGAGTTTTGTGGGGACACAGAGTCCAGTCCATAACAAGGGTGTAAACCACAAGAGAGGAAGACAAGGAATCCAGGAAGCCACAGGGAGAGGCAGATGAGAAGCCGCAGGAATGGGGCTTTGCACAGGTCTGGAGAGCACCCGGCCTGGCTTACACCCAAGGAGTGGAGGCCCTTAGAGGGAGGTAGTCAAGAAAAAAACAATAGCAAGAACTTATTTGAGACTGGCAATCTCTACTGAGAGGCTGATGGGGTTGGGGAAGCATAGTGGAGACACAAGCATGGAGTTCTCACGAGCTGGTGGCTTTGCCTGTGCTGTTCCTTCTTCTGGAATTCTGGTCCCCTACTTCCCGCTGGCTAATTCCCGCTCTCCACCTCCAATGTTACCTCCTCAGAAAGAGGCTCCCTGACCATCATATTCTGCTGTGATGCGGTCTCCTGCCCATTTCCTTCCTAATTCCCCTCCTTTGTTGGGGATTCCCCACTCTACCCTCTTTCCCCTTCCAAATGGGCGTCCTAGAGAACTCAAGGGCCTCCTCTCTACAGCAGGATCAAATGACATCTGCGCTGAGTCCTGGGGCCATCTCTCTCCACCCCAACCTGCACTTCGATAGATCCAGAGCCTCTGACTCTGGTCTGGTATCCATAGTCAGCCCAGGGCCATGCTGTTCTCTGCAAAGCCCCAGTCCTCCATCTCCCAGGGAGGGGAGAAGAGTTAAATTCTTCTGACTTTTAGAGGCTCCCAGTATGGGACTGATGGACATTTGAATCCAAGGGCCAAGTTTTAATTCTACCAGCAGCACTTCCTTGCGGAGTTGGTTAGCTTTTTGGAGCCTCAATTGCTTCTTCTGTAAAATGGGCATAATAATAGGATGTGTCTCATTAAGATCGTTCCTGGAATTAAACAAGGTCACAGCTGTAAGCCACTTAATACCCACTGTGGCTGGTGGAGCTCATAAAATGTTCACTATCGTTGTTATGGCTATTATGGTTGAGCAAGAGCATACTGGGAAAACACCTGTTTAGCCAGGCTCTTTAGGCTTGGATAACCTGGGAAGGAAAGGGAAAGTTGCACTGGGCAAAGAGAATAATCTAATGTTGACTGAGCACTCGCATGGTGCCAGACCCCGGGCTTTCAACTTCTTATGGCACCATTGGTGTGCCCATTTTACAGATGAGAAAACTGAGCCTCAGGAAGACAGCATCACTTGCACAGACAGAACGTGGCCAAGGCAGGTTTGGAAGCCAGATTTTCTGTCTCTAGGATGCTCATTCCATGCTCTGGGTGGGGGGTGGGGGTCCTGAGGGCTTCTATCCTGTCCTATTCCACTCCCCTCGTGTCTGGCTCTTGTCCACATAGCCCTCAGGAGCCAAGCTGGAGAACCCTGAGGCCAAGCTGAGGGCGGAAAGTTAGATCATCAGCCCTCCTTTAAGGGGGTAATTAGCTGACTATGAAAACAGATTCTTTAACCGCAGCAATTTGCCCCACCAGGGGAGAGGGGAAGTCAATGTTTTTATTATAAACGGAATCATAGAGGGGTTTAAGGCTTAGTAGTGTTTGCTTTGGTTTTGTTTTTTAAAGGCCTGAGGTGGATCTTGGCATCTACTGCCCCAGCCCAGAAGAAAGGAAGTTTATTTTCTGGGTCAGATTAAAAGACTTTGGCTTTTCTTGATTTTTAGTTTCATGGAAAAGGGCTGCCTTTGCTGAGTCTCCCAGACCTTCTTTGCCCTGCTTATCCAGGTCTTCTGATGCTTTTCCAGCCTAGTGATGGGGGAGGCAGTTCAGGCAGTTAAAGGCAGGGGAGGCAGGGAGAGTAGAGGGCAGGAGGAGAGGGAGAGAGAGAGAAGGAGGGAGAGAGGTACTTGTAAAGTGGCTCTAGGGTGATGGGGGAGGGGCTGCTGAGAAGCCAGAGGGCAGCCTGAGGGTCTTGGGATCCAATGGGACCAGGCTAGAGCCCAAGGGAAGTGCTTCAGATCCCATTCATTGCTTGCATGACCTTGACCAAGTTACTGAACCTCTCTGAGCAGAATTTTCGCATCTATACAGGGAGAAGGGTGCCTGGGTCTTGTCTAGAGGACACATCTACCCGGCGTGATGTCATGTTTTAGGGCACAGGCTGCCTGGCTTTGAACCCTAGCCCCAGCCTTCCTTTGCTGTGTGGGCACGTGACCTAAGCCCTTGATATCATTAGGGCTATTTGAGGATCAGATGGGAAAAGTGCTTAAGGTAAATGCCTGGCCCACTCTAAGTTCTCAAGAAATACCAAGACACCAGCGAATTTATAGGATTTTTAATAGCATTGTTTATATGGTCTGTCCGGTCTCTGTAGGGGGAGTAATGGATGCTGAAGTTGAGTTTAGGGTTGCATTATGGGAAGATTCCAATGTCTGGCTAAGAAATGGGGATTCAAAAAATCAACTTTTGAATTAAAGGGACCTAAGAGGCCACTTTATTCCACCCACTTAAGTAACAGATGGAAAATCAGGGCCCAGGAAGAGGCGGTAGCTTGGTTGAACTGTAACAAGGAAGGGCAATTCGGAGGGTAAGTCAATAGACCATCAGTGGGAAGGTGTCCTTTCTGAAACTATCCCGAGTGCAGCTCCATTGGCGATGTCCAGAATCTTTCCCCAAGGGCTTGGATTTGAAGGCACCTTTCATATTCACATGCAAACACATTAAGCCCATGCAGGACTGTTCACACTATCGTCAGAGTTAGTTTATCAGAAGATGTCCAGTGTGCTAGATTTCCAGTGTGAGAGCAGGGTCTTGCTGGGTAGTTCCAGAGACAGATGAATTGTGAACCACGGTAAAGAGACTGGAGTCCTTTTAAGTTGGCTTCAGTATGGTCAGGGGTGGAGGTGGGGGTTGCTGCTGAGAAGCCAGAGGGCAGGCAGCCTGAGGAGCCCCCTTCCCTCTTCCCAGGGACACCAAATATATACATCTTTATGGTTGACCCAAGGCTGTTATAGTTTGGAACCTACTCAGTTTTGGGCAGAGATTCCTCATCCTTCCTGACCACTCAGAACCAAAAAATGCACAAAACCTTTGGCCGGTGGCATCTTAACCTCAGGGGCCCCACTTGCAAATAGGCCCAGTTCATTGGGTTCAACTGTTTCCCCAACCCACAGTATTTCTGGGTTACATTTTTTTTATTGCATTCATTTGTTTAGATCTGTCTCCAACCGGAAAGGACTTTGGGTAGTTTATAAGGATATGTTAAATAAAACAAGATGGCCTCCAGCCCCCGCCCCCCCCGCCTTAAGGAGCAAAGGAAGGAAAGAAAATGAGGATTGGGCAGAATGTTCAATTAGCACCGAGGTCATGGAGTTCAGTCCATTAATCCATGTAGGGCGTCTAACCGAGCTGCCATCTGACTTGGTCCAGGGGGCAATTTTGGCCTTTCTGGAAGCTGGGATGGAAATCTGTTTCTTCAACCCTCTAAATACCATCATCGATGGTCATTTCTAGGAATAAACAGCTGAGACAGAAGTGTAACTGTTTCCTCAATGAACTCAACAATGATCACGGAACCCTTCCCTGCAAAGGGGGCTGCCATTCACTGGGTCCTTCCTTCCTATCATTAGTTGATCCATTAATAGGTATGTCAGCTAGACATCAGCACTTCTGTGGGCTTTGGGAATGCAAGTGTTAGCTAGACAGTCCCAGCACCCCTCGAGCTTACCATCAGGAGTGTATATTTTGGCATATTAGCCATTAAAAGTCCAAATCCTGAGAAATTCTCCAGGACCTTGCCCTGGCTGAGTGCAACATAGACACGTTGGAGAGGGGTGTGGATGGGTTAGGGTCCAGCCAGGAACACGTGCTTTCAACAGAGGGGAGGGAAGGCAGGGCTTGCTTGCTGGTGGAGGTAGACCGGAGGCGCTGAGCACAGGGAGCAGAATGATAATTTGGACACTTGAAGCAGCCGGAAGCAGCTACTCGCCCCGCCCCTTCTGGGCGGGAGGGGTAAAGGGCAGAGGCTGGGCTTCCCTAGCTTAGGGATCAAGGTCACCCAGTGGAAGCTACAGCTATACCAGGCGGTCCACAAGGAGCCTGGGCCCCAGGGAGATGCCGTTTCTGAGAACCGCTTGAGGCAGAGACAGCCAGCCCAGGGTGAAGTACTCCGACTCCTCCCTTTCTGCACCTCCCAGAATCCCACCGGGGCGTCCTCTCGGCCAATGCTTTAGAAACCAGTTTTTATAAGAGCCTGAGAGCCACAGATATCCTGCAGAGTCGGCACCCCCTCAAGCTAGAGCAGAGGGAGAGCAAACGATGGATGTGTTTGCAAAGCAGGTCACTGCCTATGGAAGGAACCCTTTGGCCACATTTTATATGACAGCCCAGAATGTAAACTCAGTGTCATGGTCAGGGCTAATGACAAAATTAGGTGGCAGTTTCTCCTGGAATGTTATAATAAATGGCTACCACCATGATAGAGTGCCTTCCATGTCTTAAGTTTTTCCCCAATGTGAATGTGTGTGTGTATGTATATATGTGTGTGTGTGTGTACATATATATACATATACATACACATATATGTATATATACTTATATACATACATATATGTGTATATTGTATGTATACATACATACATACATATGTACACACACACACATATATATGTGTGTATATATATATATATATATATATATATATATATATATATATAAAATGCTTCCTTGGAGATTCTGTTATTGGGCCATTTTGTACATGAGGAAACTGAGGCTGACAGAAGACAATGCACTTGCTCAAGTTCATGTAGTGAGCCAGAGTCAGGGCCAGCTTTTGCCTTCAGGCTGTCTGACTCCGAGTCCTGTGCCCTCCATCACAGAGCCTTGAACCACCGAGGCTTCTGGGGCAGCAGGCTCCGGAGCGACACTGGCCGTCTCTCTCTGGCCGTGGGGACTCCTTGAGAGGAAAAGGCAGACCTCAGAGGGCTCAGATGCAGATCTAGAGGAAGAGCCTTCTCTGGACACCCCTTTCCCCACCCATACACCAGGTAGAAACTAAATGTCTGGGGCCAGAGAAGGGCCTGGAGAACAGGCCAGCAAAGGTGGGACCATGGCCCTGTTGCCCAGAGGGCTTGAGCCAGTGACTCGAAGGGCAGGGTGTGCTTCTTTAAAAGTGTGTGCGGTATGTCCAGGGCCAGGATATCCTCCCCTCACCCTTAGGGTCTCCAGGACCATGCCCAGTTGATAGTATGTGGAGTTGACCCACCCTGGGGTTTTCCTGGCCAGTCCCCATCTTTGCAGCCTCCCACTGCTTCTCTGAGGCTCCCCGATGCCTACGGCGTGCCTGAGAATGACCCTTGTCCCTGCCTCTGGAGCTCAAGGTGGACCCCATGTCGTGTATCGGCCAAATTGGGAAGGGACTCGGAGGAGGCAGAGAGCCTCCGGACACAGCAGGTCAGACCCTGCTTTGAGGACCTGTTTCCCAATTGGCAGTCCCCAATCATTCCTGGATGCGGGGCATGAGTGTCTTTTTGAGAACGCCAGAAAAGTCCAATCAAGCTGGGGTGCTGACGTACTGGGGTGATCGGGTGAGTTTTCTTCAGGGGCCAGGCCACCGATTTTGTGTGATGTGGCTTTCACACTTTGTAGCAGGCATCCGTATGTTACAGGGCTTGTGGCCCGGGACCGTGGCTTTATCACTCCCTAATCTCGGTTTAATTGCTGTGGTCAGTTTGCCCTGCACTTAATAACCCACAGCTTGGGATATTGTTTAATATGGTTGACACACACTTTGCTTTAAATGTCAGCACTGGCTGGGCCTGGGGACTTGGCAGGCTCCCTGGGAGCGACGGCAAAGAGCAGAGTCATCTGCTCGGCGTCTGGGATGCTGGTATGTTGGCTGTAACTTGCTTGGCTTGAAGGCTCAGCCCCTGCCCAGAGCAGAGCTATTGGAAGGGACTTGGCATCTCCCGCCTGTATCAGAGGCCTTCACGGCCTGGGGCTGTTTCCTCTTGCTGAGTCCCCCCTAGGGGCCCCGTGGAGCAGGGGTGTATGGGAGACAGCCACCCTCAGCTTGGAAAGTGCATTGTGTCCAGGCACAAATGGGAGTCCTGGGGCTCTGGTGCTGTGCCCAGCCTGGTCCTGGTTGTGTGTCTGTGGCTGAGACCCCAGGGGCAGCTGTTGGGTAAATATCACACTCTGGTTTGAAGGATTGTAAGCAACATCAATGATGACAGCTGTGTCAAGATGGGCTCTGCCCCCCACTCTCCCGTGGTTGCACTCAACCAGCAGACTGGATGCATTTTGGCTACCCAACTCGACTTCCGTTCCTTCTGCTCCCGATGAGCTGTGGTTTGAAACTGGATGGACCACGCTAAGGGAGCCTCCCTGCTGGCCTCCCAGGGCCTTGGGGACCACCCACGGCAACTCTCTGTGGAGAAAAATTGCTTTTTAATTGACAGGACAAAGGCCCCCAGAAGTGCTGTTTGCCTTGGCTGTCTCTCCCTTCCTGGAGGGACCCCTGACTTGACCTGGCCAATCAGTTTCTATTTGCTGGGGATCAAGAATTCAAGATGGAGGGACAGCACTGTGGTGTCTGAGCACATCCCAAATAGGAACTTGTAATCTTGGGAGGTACGGGACAGCCACAGTTCTCATTGGACCGGGATTCTGGGGCAAAGGAATGGTGTGTACAGACACAGAGATGAGGGGGAGGGAGGGAGCCCTCCTCCAGATACTTCTTTAGCTCCTGGTTCCAGTGTGTTCTAACGGAGGAGTGCTTTCCTGTCCTTGACTTCCCTGAGAAACCCTGATGCCTTGTGATAAATCTTCCCTTTTAAACTGAAGCCACTTGGGTTTGATGTGCCATTTTCTACTAAGAGCTCTGCCTCAAACAATCAGGAAAGTGTTCTATACAGAGCTGGCCATTCTGCTGTTCTGACCTTGTATTTGGGATATAGTTTGGGGGGTGGGGAAAATCAACTTCTCGGGTGGGGGAAATTTGGTCCTGGGGCTGGAGTGCCCATTAAGCTTCTCTCCTTGGTTGGGTTTCTCCTTCCACCTTTGACATTTGGGGAGTAGCTGGAGTCTGGTATCTGAACCCCAGTGGCATTTGGTCTTGTGTCTGGTCTGGTCCCCCTGTCCAGGTGAGGACAGCCCCGTGTCGACTGTTTGGAAAACTCAGGTTTACCCTGGAGTGCGGGAGAGTCAATTCTCCAGGGGTGTGAGCCTTTTGGGCTCAGCCCTGCGGATTCCTCTGGAGTGCTGTCAAGCTCTACACCTGAGATCCCCTGCACCTCAAGATAGACTGTCTTCAAGGTACGGTAGGCACCATGGCTAGGCCCTCAGTACTTCTAGGGGTGCATGAGAAGCTCTGAATGTTCATTTATTTTATTTTTTTAATGTTTATTTGTGAGAGAGAGAGACAAAGTGTGAGTGGAGAAGAGCACAGAGAGAGAGAGGAGCCCCCCCAAATGCGGGGCTCAAAGCCACGAACTGTGAGATCGTGACGGAGCCAAAGTCGGATGCTTAACCGATTGAGCCACTCAGGCACCCCGAAAGCCGAAGCTTCGAGGGCTCTCAAGGTAACGCAGGTTCAGAGACAATGGCTGCAGATCTGTAGGTCTCTGACATATACCGGTATTTAATGTTTTTCGTCTTCTTTTACTTTGATTTTGCTTTATCTGTATGTCAGCAGTGCACTTAATACTTTTCTTTAAGTTAACTCACTTATAAAAACATACATACCTTACTCTAGTAGAAATACTCAGAAACCATGATTTTGATGTATGAACTATATGTTTACATGCCCACATAACTGCAGAATAAACAGAAACAGTTCATTCTGTGCATCACCCAGAAGCATCCTGTATGTGGTCAGGACGCCACATTTGTGCCTCACTGACCTGCTAGCCCACTGCTTCCTTGGGGGATGTACCCCTCCAGCAAGAAGCCAGCTTGGGGGGCTGAGGTATGAGAGTATGTAAACTCTACTGTCAGGCTGAATAAATCCTCACCTGGCTACTTACTGTCTTTCTGAACTTGACCAAACTGCTTAGTCTTTCCGAGTCTCACTTTCTGGGTCTATAAAATGGAGCTAATAACAGTACCCTCCTCCTGGGCCACTGAGAGAATGAAATGAACCGATGCAGGACGTGAGTGTGGCCCTTGGAAGCTCTCATTATGTTCCGTGGTGTCTGGGAAGGGAAGGAAGCAGGCATGGCTCGGCTCCCACCTGCAAGAGCTCAGGGCAGAGTTCAAGTGCCCGATGGTCTGCCAGGGCCGGTGTTCATACTGCTGGGCTGACTGCCGCTCTAGGTTAAGAATGCGGAGTCTTCAGGCAGTGGTGAGTTTCTGTTTTGAGCTCAGCCCTTCCTTTGAAGACGAGCTCCATCCAGGCAGGAAGAGTAATGACCCCAGGGCAGCCGGTTGGTCTCCCCACCCAGCCGAACAGGGCAGGCAGGGCTGGGAGATACGAGTCAGAACAGCAGACCTCTCCCTGACCGCAGTAACCAACCCAGGGCACGCCGATCTGCTCTGGTGGTGGGCTCCATCGGGCGTCTCTGGAGGCTGGAACCCCCACATATGCTTAGGAGTGGGGGTGCGGGGTGCCCACATTGTTCGTGGGCCTGGGGCGCTTTGACCTTTGTGGGCTCCTTTCTCCAGAAAAAAAAAATATATACACACATATATATACACATATATACACACACACATATATATATACATATATACACACACACACATATATATATATCTTAGAACTTCTATTTTACAACTGCATTGATATAAAGACAAATTGAATCCAGGCTGGATTCGTGATTATATATTTATTACCATCATATTCATTTTCTTCTGATTTTAAAGGAAGTTAACGGTTAAGTGTCCGGCCTCAGTTCAGGGTCACCATCTAACAGTTCATGAGTTCAAGCCCCATGTCGGGCTCTGTGCTGACAGCTTGGAGCCTGGAGCCTGCTTCAGATTCTGTATCTCCCTTTGTCTCTTCCCCTTCCCTGCTCACATGCTGTCTCTCAAAAATAAATAAACATTAAAAATTAAAAAAAAAACAGTTTTTGGCTTTCTCAGACTCGGTCTCTCATCTGGAAATGGGGAGGGTCCTCACAAAATGACTGTAAAGATACAAAGGAGACGACACCCTGGAGATGGGTGGCCCAGTTCTGGGTGGATTTTCAGGGGGGTGGGGGCAGGGAGCCCCTCGGTCAAGCACTTCTCTTGCTGTAAGCTCCTGGACAGGGCACAGAAAAGGTTTTCTTGGACAGGAAGACTGGGGAGGGGTTGGGCTTAGAACTTAAAGTTCTCTGTGCTTAATTCCACTTGGGACCCGCCCCAGATTGCTAGGCCTCCCAAGTAACATGATATAAATCCGTTTAATTGAACACGAGTCTTAATTGCCAAAATTACCTGTAACATTAGCTTCTTCCACAGCTGTGCCTTCTCCTCGGGCTGGTGCCAGTTCTCCAGGGATGGCTGGGTCCCAGCAGGGCCGGGCCCTAATGAGGTGGGTTGCCCATGGGCCTGATTGCTCAGCACGGGGCCTGGGAGCGGTGGAGAGGCGCCAGGCCTGGGAACACACACTTTGGAGCCAAGGCCTCTCGGCCTCCTGCCTGGACGGTCTCAGACCCCAGCCACAGCCTGCATAGCTTCTCCTCCAAGATGCCTTCCCTGGTTATACATGTCAGAGAAGTCTCTCATTTTTCTGGAATGTCCACCATTCCTGGAAATTGGGACCCATGTCCAGGGTTCCCAGTACAGCGCCTGGCCACAGAGCTCACAGCGCTCAACCAGTGGGACCACTCAGCATCACTGAGGGTTTCTAGTAACCAGAGGGCCCAGAAGACATGAACTAACCCCTGGTGGCAGCTACCTGGGCCACGTGTCTTTGCCCCAAATATCCTTATCTTCATTAAATAATGTATGGAAACAAAAATGGCCAAAAGAAAGAAAGGACATGTAGCTCAGACCTACCAGTGATTAGTGAAATGCAAATTAAAGTTTAAATTATACACATTTGTTCACCGAGCAGACTGCACATAATTTGCAAGCATAACAATTTCAGTTTTGCAAAATACAACAAGGAAATGAACTTTCCTTTTTTTTTTTTTTTTGGTTCTAGTGGCAATATAACTTGGTTGAGAGACTTTGGAAAAATTGACTTAAATTAAAACTGCATGGCGGGGGGGGGGTCTGGGTGGCTCAGTTGGTTAAGGGTCTGACTCTTGGTTTCGGCTCATGTCGTGATCTCGTGGTTCATGAGATTGAGCCCTGCATCAGGCTTCATGCTGACTGTGAAGCCTGCTTGGGATTCTATCTCTCCCTCTCTCTCTTTCAAAAATAAGTAAATAAACTTAAAAAAACCTGCATGAAATAAATAAACTGCATGGACATGCCCATTGACCCAGCAAGTGCACCTGTAGATATCCGTCTCCCCTAAGAAAGCACTTGCTCATGAACTAAAGGTACTCTGTGCAAAGATGGCCACTGCAGTATTGTTTAGTAGGCAGTTGGAAACAACCAAATCGTCCATCTCAGGCAATGGTTCAAAAATGTATTCAGGCAGCCATCACCTCCTCAGGACTAACTTTATGTCTTCCTACTGTCTGGTTAGCAAGAGCTTACATGATGAGCAAAAGGTAGAGCTCTATGCAGACTTGGAAAACTCTCTAAGACTTTCTGTGGGTGAAAAAAAAAGACCAGGGGCAGAAAGATCCAAACAGTACAAAATAAACTATGGAAAAGCAGCTCTTGGGGCACCTGGGTGAGACATCCAACTTCGGCTCAGGTCACGATCTCCTGGTTCGTGAGTTCAAGCCCTGCATCAGGCTCTGCGCTGACAGCTCAGAGCCTGGAGCCTGCTTCAGATTCTGTGCTTCCCTCTCTCTCTCTGCCTCTCCTCTGCTTGTACTCATGCTCTCTCTCTCTCTCAAAAATAAGTATATAAACATTAAAAAAGAAACTGCAATACTTAATGAACAGACTTACAGAACAAAGTCAGAGCGATACCGTGTATTTTTATAGGTACTTGGATACATGAATGTCTATAGAAAGAAGTCAGGAAGGGGACTCACCAAGCTAATGACAGTAGTCACCTCTGGCAAGGGGCATGAGATTGGGGGAGATCTCAAGCTTGGTATCAGCTGTTTGAAAACAGTCTTTACACATGAATGTATTCGTGTGCCCTTTCTGTAATTACCAATAAATATATTGAGGGGCTCGAGTGAAGGATACGTTGCAGGTTGATTATATTTGGTCAATTTTTGTATTTGTCCCAATTCTCCATAATAAAACTTTCAGAAGTAAAAAATAAACTTGGTCTTATAAAAATAATGGCCTCGCATAAGTATTGCTTCTAAGAGATCTGTTTGACATGCTCAGCTCTGCCCCTTGACTGACATTGGCTGACTTTGACCCCTCTGTGTCAGAGGACTGTTGACTGATGATCTGACTCACTGAATGAATGAATGAATGAATGAACGAATGAATGAATAGACTCTTCCACTGAAAGGGAGTCGGACCTGCCAAAATGGAGATGTGTCTCTTAATGACCCATTTCTGGTGTTTCTTGCTCTAGCACATGTGGGAAATGCGGCTCACACTCTCTCTTAGGACTGGAGAGGTGAGGATCTTGGGGCTGGGGGTATTTCTAAAAGAGACAAAGGCTTCCTTACCCCCCCCCAACCCTGGTCAGCAATGAGAGACTCCTTGATAGTGACCCCCGTTGCATCTTCATCAGAGGTCTGGGCTAAGCTCTGGCATATAGAAGGCGTTCTGTCAACGATTTGTAGGCTATTGAACAGGGTGAGAGAGGTACTTCCTGGGCAGAGCCCACGGGTCTAAAATCCACCCTGGACCCGGTTTGGAATCCCAGTGCACATTCCCACCACCCTCCAGTTGGGGTCTGGGCAGAGACACCACAATGGTGGTCTGCCCCACGATGACAGTGCTCGGCCTTAGACCCTTGACCCAGTGCTCTGGAGAAGCCACATTCATTGATGAGATTTAGCATAATAAGTAAAATATATGTGGCATTCCTGCCTGCTGTTATCTCTGAGAACTACCTTTTTCCACATCAAGATCTCGAAAATGGAAATGAGAGAAAGAAAGGCTGCATGTGTCATTCCTGTGGGTGTCGGGGTGGTGGGGAGCTTGGGAAAGGAAAGAGGAGTGGGAAGGGAAGGTGTAGAAAGGGAGATATGGGGCCCTGAAGGTTCATCTCGTGTGTGCCCCCGTGTACATATATCCAGTTATAACATGGGAGATGGTCAGAGGCAGCAGCGAGGCCAGGGTCCTTGCCATCCGAAGGTTGATCTTTGGAGTCCCTGAAGTCTTGTGCTGTGGAGAGGAGAAATGTCCTCCGAACACCTCTCCAGGCTCTGCGCAAATCTGTCTTCAGCCTCCTCTTCATTTTCCTCTGATGTAAGCATCATAAAACCCACGGTTCACACAACTCAAATTGACCACGATCCGAAACCTCCAGTCTTGCAAAAGACGTGGGGCTTCATGAAGCTGACGAAGGGGCTTGGAGTGTTCTCAAAGCCACTGTCAAAGTGCACCTGGCCAAGGCAAAACAGGTGGCACAGAAACAAACGAAGAGCAACAGGGATGATGAGCTACTAAGTGGTTCGCAGAAAGCATGCGTTCACAGTCCCAAGAGGGACTTGAGAAAATGAATAAAAGCCTCTGATGTGTGTTCTCAAAATGGGCCTTGTGAGATAATCTGGCTTTCAAAGTCACGTGGTCTCCACACACCCCACACACTTTGGGCGGAACCATAATCAAGAACTTAACTTGTCCTTTGGTAGGTAGCTCCCCACATGAGCTTGGTTGTCACGTGACGTAAATGTTGCTAAACATCCAAGTAATGGACCTGAGATGATTTCCCTTTCATGTTTCAGGATAAACCCAAAACCAAGCCCTTTCACCCTAGTAATAGGTGATGCCATTTGTAATTTTCAAAATAGATGTTTTGATTTTGAGGAAGTTTAGCTTTTGTTTGGGATATTAAATGGAGTCACTTGGGGTAATGTTGTTGTTGTTGTTGTAGAGAACCTGACCCTGTCTGGAGAGGAGGTATAAGGAAGATCCCTTCCCCAAAATCCCAACTGTTATTTGAAACAAGTCTTGAAAGACAGGAGGGGTTTGCCCAATGGACAAGAAGAGAGAAAGAGAGAAAGGCATGGCTTGAGGAAGGCCCTGCATGCACAAATGCCCAGGAGCATGCACGTCTGAGGTACATTGGTGGCACAGTGGTTGTGGTGTTGGCTTTGCAACAGCAAGGGAAGGAGACATAGAGATTGGCTGGACAGAGATCATGGGAGACCCCAGGAGCCATTGTGAGGGGTTCAGCCTCCACCCTCCCAGCAATGGGAAGGGTTCTCAGTAGGGAGGTGAGGTGATCAGGTTCAGCTTTTAGAAACATTACTCCAGAAGCACAGAATCTAGATGGTCCCGAGCTCCCCTATGATGCAGCAGCACTTAGGGCCCCTTCCTTGCGTAGAAGAATGAGAACTCACTTAATCCTCTCTGCAACCCTGAGAGGAACAGAGAGGCCAAAGAACTCGCTCAAGGTCACACAGTAAGGAGACTGCAGAGCTGGGTTTCGAACTCAGGGGCTGCTCTCAACCAGACCGCCCCACCTGCACGCCAGGTCACCAGCCTCCCTTATTTATCTTTCCAAAATGTAAATGGACATACTTCTACATTTATTTATTGATTGATTAAAGTTTATTTATTTATTTTGAAAGTGAGAGAGACATGGGGTCGGAGGGCAGAGAAAGGGGGAGAGAGAGAGAGAGAGAGAGAGAGAGACAGAGAGAGAATCCCAAGCAGGCTCCTTGCTGTCAGCATAAAGCCTGATGTGGGGCTCGACCCCGTAAACCATGAGATCATGACCTGGCCCAAAGCCAAGAGTCAGATGCTCAACCAACTGAGCCACCCAAGCACCCGGGGACTTACTTCTGTATTTAGATACATTTGTTCCCAAAGAGAGCTTTATATCACTATAATAAATGGAAAATTCCATTTATTGTCTATTCCACATTGATAAATATCTATTAAAACCAAGCATTTGCCCACGCTGGGCCCTCAGCAGACCTATGTGTGTGAGCCGAGGCAGGGGTAGTAGCCAGAGGAGGAGGGGTACGGAGGGGCATATTTAGGAGGTTTTGGCCACAGGATGATGTCTTGAATGTCTGGAATGAGGTGAGGGTCTCCTGGGACATGCCTGAGGTCTGGGTGACTGATGACAAGGTTCAGACACTTGGGGGTGGGGTGTGAGCATTCTACAGTGGCCATTAATGTTAAACCCTAAATAAAGTGCCTAGGTGGTTAGGTGGCATCTGAAATAGTGGGATGGGGTGGGGCAGAGGACTCAGTCATGGTTGGGGGATGGGTGGAGGTACTTTCTGGACTCGGTGGGAAGGGCCAGGGCTCAGGACACCAGGCCCTGGACAAGGGGTCTTGCGGTTACCATCACAGGGAGATAGAAATCCCAGGGGGGTGAGGCGCAGGGGCAGAGGGCTCTCCGCGGGGCCATGCGCACAGTCCCGGCCCCGGCCTATGACCGAACTCGGGAAGATCATCAGGAAGGTGACATCAGGGCCCATGGGTGGCCCTGCCCGACAGGTGGGTGGAGCGTTTATTACTTGAACTCGGTTCAGCCGGGCCGCGGGGTGAGCCGGGTCAGTGGGGTCCCGCTGCATTAACTCCTGCAGGGCAGCTGCACCTCTGCATTTCTCTCCCAGCCTTCCCAGGGCTCCGGGCAAAGCAAGCCCTCCCCCCCCCCCCACCTCCCTCCTGTTGTCTTTGTTTCTGTGGCGGAAAATTTGAAAGCCCAGCATATTGGATTTCTTTTCAGTGCGCCGATAAGGCAGAAGAAACATCTGTGGATGGAGACAAAATGTGTGAAAGATGGGAGTGGGGGCGGGGCGGGCCCAGAAGCTTCTGTCTCCAAGGAGGTTTTACCTCCTTGCTAGATGCCTCCTTTATTAGGCTGAAATTTATCGGGCGACGTGAGACCATGGGCACGAAGGAACTGCAAGGCTGAAATCCGAAAGGTGGGAATTCAAAATAAATAAAAAGGAAATCTTGAGAAGTCACACTTCCAGAACTAAATGGGGATGTGTTGGCTTCTGTTGACCTCGCTTTCCCCTGGCCATCCGGCCCCAAGAGCCCCGCCAAGGTGCGACCTGCCTCGGCCTGATCATCAATGTCCAGGGATGGGGACAGCAGCATCTCTACCCTCCTCTTAGTAAATCAGGGGCTGAAAGTGGCTCAGAAGACAACTCAACAAAGAGGCCCGGACCCTGGAGGGATGGGGCTCTCATGCCCCTGAGTCTGGCTATTGGTCCTGCTGCATGAATCCCAAAGACAGAGGATGGGACAGAGGACGTGTTAGCTGGGATGGGCAGCACCGGTCCTCCTCACCCCTGTCCACCCTGCCCTGCCCCAGGCTCTGCGATCTGCAGGTAAATCCGAAGATCACGGCCACCTGATTGCACCGGGAAGGGTGGGAGCCTCCAGCTTCAGGGTGGAGACGCCTGCTTTGAAACAGCCACCGCACACTCTGTAAGTGGGCCATTTGTTGTTTGATGTGTCAGAAGTTTCATCAAACCTCTGGGCATATTTATACAATTAGAGCAGCAAACGAAAGAAAACAGCACGGTGACAAATTGGGCTCGTGCACTCTGATTCACTTGTTAAGCTAAATAAATTGCATAGGAAACGTGCCCCATTTGAATTTATGAAATTGTTTCCCATCAAGATAGGTGGCTGCTGGACCGGGCTGGGGTGGGCGGCGGGGTCTAGGCACTCTGGCTGGAAGGAGAGGTGAGGACAGAAGGGGAGAGGAAACCACCCCTCCTGCTCTAAACAAATGACAAATAACCACTACAGGGGCCAAGCGAGGCTGCTGTTCCGTCCAGAGCTCGTAGGAGCGTTGATCCAGAACCCAGACCGCGAGCTGGCTCCCACCACCCAGGTTCTTGGCGTCCTTGGTCTTTATAAACAAGTTGACTGGCAGAAAAATAAGAGGGCAGAGGGTTTTGGTTTAAAAATCTTATAGGTCAGGTGCACCTGGGCAGCTCAGTTGGCTAAGTGGCCGACTTCGGATTGTGTCATGACCTCACGGTCCGTGAGTTGGAGACCCACATTGGGCTCTGTGCTGACAGCTCAGAGCCTGGAGCCTGCTTCGGATTCTGTGTCTCCCTCTCTCTCTGCCCTTCCCCTGTTCATGCTCTGTCTCTCTCGCTCACTCAAAAAAATAAATAAACGTTAAAAGAGAATTTAAAAAACCCCTATAGATCAGCTTACATCTTCTATGCTTTCGGCCATCGCCGGCAGGGCCCGCGCCTTGCAGTGTTGAGCTGAGTTCCATCCTACAAATAGAGGCAAACATGCATCAGGGACTTTACTCTGGGTTAGGACATATGCTCAATGCTTTGAAGTCAATTATCTTATTAAAGCCTCACCGTGGCCCTCTGACAAAAATGCCAGTGTTATTCCCATCTTCCAAGTGGGCACAGAAGACGTTCCAAGGAGAGAGCAGGAAAGCCAGCCAATGGCAGTGCTGGGACCCGAACCCAGGTGAGGCAGGTTCCAGAGGTCTGCAGTGTTCACTTCCCTCCCTGCTGCCTGCATCAAGGCCACTGGGACCCTCAGGCTCTCCAAAGGAACCCTGAGTGCCTGGGTGGCTCATTTGGTTGAGCATCCGACTTCGGCTCAGGTCATGATTTCACAGTTTGTGGGTTCGAGCCCCGCATCGGGCTGACAGCTCACAGCCTGTAGCCTGCTTCAGATTCTGTACCTCCCTCTCTATTTGACCCTACCCTGCTCGTGCTGTCTCTCTCTGTCTCTCAAAAATAAATAAAAAACATTAAAAAAAATCAAAGTGATCCTGGAGTCCTGTAGTTTCTGGAACATCCTTTTGACAAACTCAAGAGGCTGATGTCCCATTTCACCTACCATGTGTCTTCTTTATAAAATATAAAATATTTTAAAAATTGTGCGTTATTTGAAAATTGATATGTACAGGGATTGACCCCAGCCTTGAAGTAGATTAATGAATTCATCATATGCCACGACCATTCTGATGCTTAAGGGGAGTTGGTATTTATAGTTTGTGATAACTCACAAATAGTAATAGCTAATAATAATAAGCTAATAATAAGCTAATAATAATTAGCAATAGCTAATCTTATAGGACCCACAGCACCATGTAAGCATGTCTGGCCCTGTTTTAAGTACTTGCCTATATCAACTCGTTTAACTTTTCCTGTGTCCCTGGAATATAGGTATTTTAATTAAAAAAATTTTTTAACATTTATTTATTTTTGAGAGACAGAGAGACAGATCATGAGCAGCGGAGGGGCAGAGAGAGAGGGAGACACAGAATCAGAAACAGGTTCCAGACTCTGAGCTACCTGTCAGCACAGAGCTTGACGTGGGGCTCGGACCCACAAACTATGAGGTTATGACCTGAGCCAAAGTTGGACACTCAACCTACTGAGCCACCCAGGCACCCAGGGCATTTTTAATTTAAAAGCCAATTTTCCAGATGAGGAAACTAAGGCACTAAGAGGCTAAATTAATTGCCCAAGTTCACACTATTGCATCGGAATCTGGGCAGTCCTGATCTGGAGTTCATGTCCTGACTGATGATGTGAGCAAAGGCATGGAAGTCTCGTGTCCCTCACAGCTGGGCCATTCTATGTACAAGTTCAGTCCCTCCCCTTTTTGCTGTTAGGAAGTGGTGCTTGGGCCTGATCAGCCTGTGGACAGCACTCCGGAAAGCAACTCATCCTCCTTGGCTGCTGGAACTCGCTTCCAGAGAGCCAGTGGCCACAATGCCCATGCTTTTCCCACTGCTGGGTGATCAGAGATGGTGTGTGTGGTTCCTCTTTGACTCCTGTCTCCTTTGGAGCATGGCTGGGGGACCAGACCTTCGGACAGCGTGTGGGTGCCCCAGGCCTGGCACCCTGCTCATATAAGAGGACAAAGAGTCAGATCATTTTCTTGCAGAATGACAGACATGGGCCATCTCGGGTTGTAGAAGACTGATTTGGAGAGGAGGTGGGGCCCGGTTTTGCCTAGAAACAGACAGACTTGTGAAGAGAAAGGAGTTCATCTTCTCTTAAAGTAGATAAAGGCAATGCGCTTGGAGGTCGTTATTTGCTGTTGGTGATCTGGGACTTCAGTAGGACATCTTTTCTTCACTCATTTGCTCACTCACCAAATATGCAAGGGCAATCGTGTGATGTATGGGGGACACGGTGGTGAACTGGACAGATACAGTTCCTTGGGAGTGAGTGATCTAGGCTAGGGGGAGATAAAAGTGCAAATTTGTGCATGTGTGATGAGAGCAACAGAGGGAAGCCATCCAGTGCTTTGGGAGCCTGCAGGAGTAAACAATCTGGGCAACAGAGTCAGGAGAAGCTTCCCTAAGAACCAGACAACGGGGCTGAGACATAAAGATGAGAAGAGCTCACCAGACAGGGGAGAGATGGAGAAAGAAGAACACGCCTGGAAGAGGTAACTGTAGGTGCAAGGGCCCAGAGGTAGGCAGTAGCATTGCAGAGGCTGGAGGTCCTGGTGAAGCCAGCAGAGC
The DNA here is from genome assembly GCF_006229205.1 of Suricata suricatta. NCBI lineage: Eukaryota > Metazoa > Chordata > Mammalia > Carnivora > Herpestidae > Suricata > Suricata suricatta. The sequence continues at coordinate 28,478,064 of NC_043715.1, read as the reverse complement.
CACACTGGGCTGTGCCTTGTGGCCGTGTGAGGACCATGGGAGAGGTTGGTCATCATAAAGGTGCTGAGAAACCATTGATTGATCTTAAGCATACGGATGGGAGAGGAGGGAGAACATGGAAACAGAGCGGTGATGTGCCCATTCGTGTTTGGCGAAGATCACCTATCTCTCCTGGCAGAATTTCCAGCAAGGGCTGGGTATTTCCAACATAGAAGTCGTGGGAGTAAGACCCTGGGGGCATGGAGCATAGGAGAAAACCCAGTGGAAAAAGAATCAGTTATCTATGCAATTTTGGGAGACCTCCACTTACAGGCACAAAGTTTAGCAGATTGGGAAGATTTAGTGTGGGGTCCCCAGGAGCGTCCCCCAGGGTGGGGATGCCTGAGTGGCTCAGTCAGTGAAGCATCTGACTCTTGATATTGGCTCAGATCATGATCTCATGGTTCCTGGGATCAAGTCCTTCATTGGGCTCTGGTGCTAACAGTGCAGAGCCCACTTGGGATTCTCTCTCTCTCTCTCTCTCTTTCAAAATAAATAAACATTTTAAAAACTAGCCTTTAAGGTAGCAATCTGATGTCTCACCTCAACAGAAGCTCATCCTCATGACTCCAGGCCATCAGCAGTAAAGATGCAATTATAGTGAGTATTATTTGTTTTTGAAAGTACCGGACAACCTAATACATTGCAAGTATATCCCCAAACAAAATGGTTAAAACAAAGAAGAAATTGGTGTTAAAGGAATACATCACGAGGCCTCTGGAATGTTCCGTCATGACATGCCTCTGAGCTGGCCAGACTGTGCTACAAACATCTTGATCACCTCCAGGGAGTTTTAACTCGTGGCAAGGAAGCAGACACTCTTATGACAAAGGCCTTAGAACATGCAGGCGGCTTTAGAATTGAATAGTGAGAATTTGCAGGCACAGGAGAGAAAAAAGCCCTGCATTTCCTGAATTCGACTGTGGGCAGAACTACGGACATTCAAGTCGCTTCTGGTGAGGGTTCGGAGGGGAGAAACACGCACACAGAGAAGGCAATGTGGAGACTGAGGCGGGGGTTGGGCGGAAGGCTTTGGCCACAGGGCAAGGAACGTGGTCACCTTTTGGGGGCTGAAGACCAGGAACAGCGTCTCCCCTGGAGCCTCTGGAGGGAATGCGGTCTGTGGACACCTTAATCTCTGCTGAATTAAAAAAAATTTTTTTGAACATTTATTTATTTTTGAGAGACAGAGACCATGAAAGGGGGAGGGGCAGGGAGAGGAGACACAGAATCCGAAACAGGCTCCAGGCTCTGAGCTGTCAGCACAGAGCCCAACATGGGGCTCAAACCCACGAACCATGAGATCATGACCTGAGCCGAAGCCGGACGCTCAACCGAGTGACCCGGGCGCCCCCATCTCTGCCAAATTTCAGACTTGTGGCCTCCAAAACCTGAAAGAATAAATTTCCCTTGTTTCAAGCCACTGAGTTTGAGGGAATTTTGTGACGAATGCATTGTGAGTAACCTTTCCTTCCTATTCCAGAAACATCCATGGTTTCATACGGCTGGTGCCTTCTCATACTTCAGGGTTCCAACTTGATGACACCTCCTCAAAGCGGCCTTCCAGAGTTCCCTAACTAGAGCAGGCTAACATCTTGTTCACCTCTATCACAGCACTTCATGGAACCTAAATGTATTTCTTGGTTTGTGTGCTTATATTTTTGTGGGCCTTCCTGTTAGCATATTAGCTCCAGGTAGTACTGGCCTGTGGGATTCTGCTTCCTGTCTGAAGCCTGAAGCAGAATGGAGTTAGAGAAAGCTTGTTGAATGAATGGATGACCTTTGCCAATATCTTGAATGTCAGTCGAGTTTGGTAATTTTTTAAAAATTTAAATCCAAGTGAGTTAACATATAGTGTAATAAAGTTTTTCAGGAATAGAATTTAGCGATTTGTTGCTTACATATAAAACCCAGTGCTCATCCAAACAAGTGCCATCCTTAAAGCCCTTGCCCATTTAGCCCATCTCACCCCATCCAGGCCCCTCCAACAACCCTCAGTTTATTCTCTGTATTTAAGAGTCTCTTATGATTTGCTTCCCAGAGCCTGACAGATAAGCGAGGTGCCTAGCTCGCCTTGGTCAACAGGTATGAGTGGCTCTTTGAATTTTTTCTTTGAATCCTTGGCCTGTCCCAGGATGTGAGGCTGTTGCATATTCATTCGCTCATTCACTCATTCAATAAATATTTATTTATTCAGGATTTATTCTGTGTGAGGCAGTCCACTGATGATTTCCTAATTGGGCTATTTTTCCCCCTGTTGAATTTCAATAGGGAAAGAAGAAAACAACTGTAGCATTTTTCAAGGCAAAACAAGTTACGGAACAACTACAGATGACAAACAACAAAACAATCTTTCATGAGGCTAATTAGTCCCGAGCCTTTAAAAAAAATAATAGTAATTGCCAATTCTGGAGCAGCCTTTGAAGGCTTTTTGAACTGAATGGTAATCAGGAAACTTTCAGCCTTCGGGAGGCAAGGGCTCGGAGGAAAACAAGGCACTCTAGAGCTGTGGACTTTCGGTAACTCTGATTTGGCTGAATTTTCTTCTGATAAGGACATTTTCAGGACGTTGATGGGCAGGCAAAGCACATTCATTGCACATACGGATTCTTTCAACAGGCTTCACGATCCACGAGCAGGCTCCTAATCAGAAGTGTTTCTTTCTGTTTAAAACCCAGAAGGGTAGCTGACATCTTTTATCAAAAAGACAGACAATTCTTATCCCCTGACAATTCCAGATTATGGGTCCCAGGAGGCTCTCCTTACACTGGTATTTTATCACTGGAATCAGAGCGAGTGCTGTTTATTTTCTGAACCTCCACGTAGTTTTCAAGGTGTTTCCAGCAGGGCCTGGACTGACAGTGACACGTGTTATTGTCACATTGCTAGATCTGAAAGAAAACACCAGATAAATAAATATCAGTGTTTTCTTGGATCTCTTTTTGCTATCATGGGCACCGGAGGTACTGGCATTTGTTAATTCACATCCCTCCTCTGTTTGGTGAGGCTCTTTCCCCTTTCATCTCTCATCTGATGGAGCAGGGGAGGAACGTGGAGGCTGGCAGGCTGGCATGGACGAGGACAGCCATTTAATCCAGTTCCGAGTCTGGGAAAGAAAGGGTCGCAGGACGGAGGGCGGAGGTGGCCTCTGGATGAAGTTCCATCCACGGGGAGGGGCTTGGGGGGAGGGCAGGGGGAGGCGGAGTCTGGCTCCAGGTTATCTGTGTGGTGAAGTCAGCGAGGCCGGATTCAGAGTCAGGTGACACGGGCTGGGGTCTCAGCGGGGTAGGTTGCCTAACCTCGGTCTGTCTGCAGAGCCGGACCCTGGACCTCCCTCCCCAACTCTGAGGTTGACAGGGAGGGGCCCACCTCCAGGCGGAGCAGCCCCTCCCTTTCTCCCAGACACCTGCTGCCGGTTATCCTACTTATTCCCCCTCCCCCTCTGCCCTTTTCTCTTCTATGGATCATACCTCTCTCTGCCTTTTGCCTTCTTTCCATCTCCTTATCTTAGATCAGGGGATGACGTCAAGAGACCATGGCCCATGGGCCACGTCTGGCCTACTGCCTGGTTTTGGAAATACAGTCTTCCTGGAGCACAGCCATGCCTGCCCATTTGCATATTGCCTGTGACTGCTTTTGTGCTATAGACCTGCATGGTTACAATAGAGACCATACGGCTTGTGGAGCCTAAGATCTGTACTCCCTGACCCTTTACGGAGAAAGTGTGCAGACCCCTGTACTTGAAGCTCTCCTAGACATAAATCACCCCGAGTCCACTCATCCTTGAAGACTCGACCTGAGTTCTTCTTCTGCTTGGCTCTCCATGGCATGTTTACTGGTTTTATATGTAAAAAGGCTACCATGATCCAATACTTTGGACAACCCTAAGTTAAGCGAACATAAATAGACTTCATCACTAAACAGCAGGACTTATCAGAGCATTTAACATGGTGGTGTGCATGGAGGAATGACCCAAGAGGGGAATGTAGTGTGCAGCATTTTCAAATGTATTTCTCGACGGGGCCACAAAGCATTGAAGAGCTTGACCCCACTTCTCTAACCACTCTTTTGTCTTTGGGTGATGTCATCTGCTAGCTTCAGAATATTTTCAGCTGAGATTGTCATTTCTAGCCTGGGTCTCTTCCCTGGGCTCCAGACACCAGTCACCCTTTACGCTGCAATTATCTTAACAGATACCCCCAACTTAACGTATTCCAACGCTCCCCTCCCGTCTTTATGTCCGTCTGAAGGAAGTGGCATCACTGGTCACCGGTTGCTGATGTTGAAAACCCAGGACTTTCTTGACTCTCTTTACGCTCTTTATCAAACCCATCAACATGTCTGTCATCTCTAACTACAAACTGCATCCTGCACGGGGTCACTTCTCACCACGATACAGTGACCCGCCAAGTCTAAGCCAGCGATATCTCTCCCGGGTTCCTGCAACAGCCTCCAGGCCGGGCTCCCAGCTTCTGCTCTAGCCCTCTGCGTGGCAGACAGAGCGATGTCTCTGAACCTTAAATCCAACCATGTAGCAACTTTCCCTGGCTTCAGATACTTTAAGGAAAATATTTCTGTTCCAACCAGAATGAAATACGACATGTTTTGAATGGCTCTCCAGGCTCTGACTTAATCAGGACTTCATCTACCTCCGACCTCTGGCCTCTTCTGCCCTTAGGCCCAGTAACCCCAGGGCTTTTGCTCATACTGATGTTGCATCTTAGAAAGCTCACCGTCATTGTGTTTCCCTCCCCCATCTCTTCAAGTCTTTTTCTGCCTCTTCATTGTCATTTAGGTCTTAACTTCGTAGATGTTTAGAGAGGCCCTTGCTCACCAACCCAATGAATACCCAATTTCTTTGTATCAAATTATTCTAGAGTATCATCTTTATGGCTCTTACTGGAACTCCAAAATATCTTATTTATCTATTGTTTTCATGTTTATTTTCAGCCTCCCACTGAGTAAAAGCTTCGCAAGGTGGAAGAACCAGGCCTGTTTTCCTTTCCTATCAGTAGGGATCCAGAGCCTAAGACAGCACCAGGCACCTGATGGCGATTTGAAAATAAGCACTTGTCAACATGCTGAGACCCACAACCTCCTTCGTCCATAGAACACCCTGTGTATCTGCATTTTTTTGTTCTTATTACAACAACAGCACCCGCCAGTCCTGGAGGGCTCCTTGCCGGGCCTCAGGCTAAATGCTTTTCCTTTGTTAGCGTGTGCTGGTCTTCCAATTAACCCAAGGAGCCTATGAGCGGGTGCTATTCTTACAGTCACTTTACAGATGGGGAAACAAAGGCACTGAGAGACCAAGTTGCTTGCCCAAGATTGCACCTCTGATCATCTAGGTCCAACCTCAAGTTCACGACCGTGGGCAGCGCCAAGGCCACTGCTGCCATATTGCGGTGCTCAGCATTTGAGCCTCTGGAAGTAAGGTTGACAGGGGCCCGACGGCACTGTGACCAGGCTCATCTCTGACCGTGGCTTCTGACCTGCGGCGGGGCTCTGCTGTGTCACAGGCACGTTATTTGGAAAGCTACTCAGCTGCGTCAAACAGTCAAACACCTTACTCTCATCGGGAACAACCACATGCACTTTCTGTAGTCTCTATTCCCGTGGGAAAAAAAAAAGTGTTTCTACTCTATTATTAAATGAGCTGAGCTCAGGAAAGTGCTTAGGACAGTTTCTGACCCATAATAAGGGCTTTGCAATTGTTTTTTTGGTCAATAAGTAAATATATGCAGCTAGAAGAGCTTTCACCTTGAGCACAGAGGTGAGCAAAACCAGAGGCGCCAAAGCCCAGTGCCCTGTACCATCCGGGTGGCATGCCTGCTAGACATGAAGTAGCATTTAATCCCAGAGTCCTTCCCTCCCTCAGAGACAACCTGGCCCCACCCCAACGTCTCTCAGCACCTGCTAATCCCCCCTTTAGCAGGGAGATTCTCTGGGACTAACCTAAAGCTCAGATTTTTGGCAAGCAATAGTCTCTCAGGCGCTAAGAACACTGCTTTTCATAAAAGGCCGCATTCTCTTTGCATCTACAAACAAAGCTCGATATAATACTATCACATAATGAAATCTTGAGGTTTTTATTATCGTGGTAAATTTTGACTGGTGACAAGTGATGCTGCCTTGGAATTATTGTAGAGTCCTCAAGGTTTGTTGGTTTTTTTTTTCCAAAATGAATTGAAATTAAAAATTAGTTTAAAACACACACTTATCCTATGGCCCAGCAATTCCGGTCCCAGGTACGTACCTGAGGGAAGTGAGAGTTTGAGTCCAGTAAAACTTACATGCAGGGCGTCTGGGTGGCTCAGCTGGTTAAGCATCTGACTCTTGGTTTCGTCTCAGGTCAGGATCTCAGGGTGTGTGAGTTCAAGCCCCAGGTCAGGCTCTGTGCCGATAGCATGGAGCCTGCTTGGGATCCTCTCTCTTCTTCTTTTACTGCCTCCCCCCTCTAAAATAAATAAATAAATAAATAAGCTAACTAACTAACTAAATAAATAAAGAAATAAAATTTACACTCCAGTGTTTGTGGCAGTATTATTTACAGCAAGCCCCAAGTTGGAAACAGCCCAATTGTCCTCAACAGACGACTAGATACTGTGGCATCTCCATACATAAGACTCAGTAACAAAAAGGAACAAAGTATCAAGGCCTACAACCGCATGGATGAGCTTCAAGGTCACTGTGTTACTGAGAAAAATCAGAAACAAAGGACCGGTGCTCCGTGATTCCGTTCATAAGACTTTCTTAGAAAAGTCAAATTTGTAGCAACAGTAAATGGCTGCCGGTGCCCTCAGAGAGGGGAGAAGATGGATGTGACAGGGGTCCAAAAGTGCTTTTTGAGGATGATGGAAGAGATTTATGTTTTTGATCACAGAAGTGTTCACGTGGGTTTATGAGTTTGTTAAAAGTCATGGAAATGGACGTTAAGGGAGGTGCCATTTTATTACATGCAAGGTACGCCTCGCTTCAGTTGATGAAAAAGAGAGTTTAAAGGGAAACTAGGAGAATAATAAAACCAGGATCATTTGGAAGGGCAGACCCTGGGAAGGGGGCTGAGTTTGGGAATCTCTTCTTCCCATATTGTCGTTTAAATATTCCTTAACCACGTTTGGCAATCTGGATGCAATTGTGACATTGACTCTGTCAGCCTTTTCTTTTATAGATTCTAGATTTCATCTTGCTTAAGACATCAAAAAGGCCTTCCCCACCCTAGGATTATGAAAACGATTGTCTCATGTTGTCTTCTGGGCTCTTACAAATTTAAAAAATAGGACTTTAAAAAATTATTATTCTTACTGGTGGTTATAAGCACATAGCAGAACGTTTGCCCTCTTAACCACTTTTTTAAAAAAGAGTATATTTATTTATTTTGACAGAGGGAGTGTGAGAGGGGGAGGGACAGAGAGAGAGAGAGAGAGAGGACGAGGAAGAATCCCAAGCAGGCTTCATATTCAAGCACAGAGCCCAATATGGGGCTTGAACTCATGAACCGCGAGATCATGACCTGAGCCGAGATCGAGTCAGACGCTTAAATGACGGAGCCCCCCTAGGTGCCCACCTCTCATAACCATTTTTAAGCATATACGTCAGTGGCACCAGGTGCCTTCACACAGGCGTATGACTGTCACCACCTTGCATCTCCAGAACATTTTCATCTTCCCAAGCTGAATCTCTGTCCCCTGGTCCACGCCCCCCTTCCCTCCTCTTCCCAGGCCTGGCAGCCGCCATATTCCACCTTCTGTCTCAGAATGGACTTCTCTAGGTCGCTCGTGTCCAAGGAATTACACAGCATTTGTCCTCCTGTGCCTCGGTTACACGGTTAACACACACGTTCATGTAATTTTTACAACCACTCCCTTTTCAACCCATCTGGACTTTATTTTGTGTGTGTACAGTGGAGGTAACGATTTCATTTGCTTACTGTCAATGAATGGTTGACCAGGTTTCCCAGCCTCATCTCTGGAAGAGACCAGCTTTATTCATGATTAATGGATGGGCACCCGTGGCATCTTCTGGGCTTTGGTCCATGTGTTTATTCCTCTGTTGGCTCCTCATGGCTTTGACCACTTCAACTAAGGCCCCACCATCCTAACTGTATCCAGGGCATTCCTCGGGCTTCGTTTCTGCTTGTAACCTTTCAGTGGCCCCAAAGGGCTTGGGGTGCCCAAGCTTTTCCTAAACCCTCTCCATTTCCCAGGGGATCTTAGCATGCAGGGGTCTCAGTTGGGGGCCACACTTGTCCGATCATGCAGACCCTGACAATCCTGAGCACCCCCATCAGCTATAGGACTGGGGTCACTGGGGGGGAGGTCAGTCCCCCGGCCATGCCTCAGAAGGATTTGGTGGGAGCTCAGGTGCTCCGGGATGGTTTGGATTTCTCTGCCTGCCGTGGAGCTCTGACATGACCCAGCTGATCGTCAGGCTGGCTTCAAGATTAGGCAAGTTAATCTTGGTTCTCCTCCAAGGACATTCGGTCCTGACATGCAAAACAGAATCCTTTCGAAGTTTATTGCAGAGGGAATCCTGGAGGCAGTACGCTGGGGCTCCCCTGTGTTTCTACAAAAGGAGTGTAGTGACCCTGGTGGGCCCCCCTCCCCGGGGTTGTGACAGGACGCTGAAGGAGCCGCGCACAGGGCCCGGTCTGGGCAGGGCTGGTTCCCAGGCGTCGGGGCTGCAGACGGTCCACGGCTATCTGCAGAGCTGTGCTCAGCGCTTGGCCTGGGATCGCACAGAATCGAGGCACTTCAGACTGTTTTCTCAGGGCCGGAGGTGTGGGCAGAAGGTGGGAAGGGCTGAAGTTCCCACACGTCTCTTGCCATCTAACATCGCATGAGTCAGGCCAGGCCAGCTGACGAGCCGCCTCTAGGTTTCTGGTAGGTTGAGCCAAGGTAGAGCAGAGATATGCCGGGAGAGGGGTGGGGTAGGGGGAGGGGGGGTTGTTGCGGAAGAACAGGCATTTTTTTCTCCCCATCCCCATTCCCAGCAGCAGGGAGGCCACCCGGAGAGCTGGCCGCATTGGGTAAAGGGCCCCTCAGGGACACGGAACACAGGGACGAGTTTGCAGCCGGGGTGCGCAGGACCGGCTCTCCTGGGAACTGGCAGGAGAGCAGGCCAGCGAAATTACCCAGAAGCTCAGTGTTTCCCAAATGACAATCGTTCACATGGCACCTTCCCATACCCCACACGCCCTGCATTGGTCTTTAGAGATCACCCCCCCCCCGACATGCATACATACACATATACATTGAAACCGTTTTCCTAACACAGGTGAACTTAGCCTTTTTATAAGCAGTCATCTGTGATTAGTAATGACAAGTGTCACTCACTTGATAAGAGAACACTTACAATAGGCCGATGCTGTTGTAAGCACTTTAAATACACTAATCTAGATTAGTCAACTCCCTGAGGCCAGTTCTACTGCGTAATTTACCCCCCACTTAACACAGGAGGAAACTGAGGCACGGAGAGGGAAAGCCACCTGCCTACGGTCACCCTGCTTGGAATCCAGGCCACCTGGCTCTAGGCTCTGAAGCAGGCCTCCTCTCAAGTCAGGAGTCGGATGCGGGCTCTGCCGAATGTCTTTTCCTCGAATCACATTCATAAGCCACAAATTATTGAGAGAGATATACATCGAGTACAAAATGTTCATCTGTGTGCCGCTGAGTTGTCTCTGCAAACCTGTGTGTGGGGACATGACCATGTCTGGGAGGAGTAGGGCGGGGACCCAGTAGATGCTGGAGCCAAGGCCACCTGCTTCCCCAGGACAATCAGGCCAGCGCGACCGCCGCCCTGTGACATACCCTGGCCCTCTCCCTCCATGTGTGTTTCTGTCCAGTTACTGCCTCCCAAGCCACCATGGGGACCGGATTCGGTGTGAGTGTGGGGGGTGGGGCGATGGGAGGATACGAAACGCAGACCTTCAGAGGCCCCTTAGCCTCGGAGAATCCTACAGCCCAGCGAGTCATGAGTCCCGCCCTGCTCTTGAGGAGACGAAAATCACCCAGTTCTGTCATGGTCACTTCCCTGTTTTCTGGTTCTAAATCAAGCCCCTGGCCTGCTTGGCTCCTGAGGGGCTCTCCATGAAGTGGGCAAGTCGCAAGTTCAAGGTCAGGCTTCGGAGCCGCACCCGTGGCCGGAGAGGGTGGCCACCTGCATGAGGCACAGCAGGTTTTCCACTTGTTTTGTGGTTTTGATTGGAAGTTGCACCATCATGGGCATCACGGTGACCGCCTCAGGCATCTCTCGGGAAGCCCCAGGGCATGCTCGATCTCCTTAAGCTGTGCCCTGAGTGGCCTTAGTCAGGCATTAGAGAGACTTTGAGAAATAGTTAGGCTTTCTCCCGAAGGCCTCAGGTCGAGTGGAGAAAGAATGGGTTTTTCCGTGTTGCTTGGCATTTGGTAGACTCCATCCCAGCCCTTGTGGATCTAAGTGCGTCTTTCCCCTGGCGCTGCACAGTCCCTCTCTACATCTCTCAGAGGTGTGGTTGTCTAAAACTTGAAGAAGAAGGTCGTCAACCCCTGCCAAAGTCAGACAAGTGTGCCTGTGCACAGGGCACACATGAAATTTGCAGACAGGTCAGGGAGTCCTGGGACTCTCGCCCGCTGTCCCCAGCCATCCTTTCCATTCTCCTTGGTGCCTCTTATCAGGCCCTAAAGATGGCCTGGAAAAGAGAAAGGTGCCTTCAGCCATTTATGCTCATTCTGTTTTCCCCTTCCCAGGGTTCTTGGGTGCCCATGGAGGTGTGTGAAACACTGTTTTTAAACAGCCTAATTATTTACACTGACAGTATTTACTTTTAACCTCCAGTTGCTGAGTCAATATCATTTTTCCTCCTTTCTGTCCCTTGGCTCAAAAAGCCAGCAGCTTTGCTCAATGCACCTGACTGTATCTCTTTATCTGCATCGTAGCCTTTTAAATTTCACCTGCTCTGGGAAATAAATGACAGAGGCCACCAAGATCCAGGAGGGGCCATTATTTGACCTCTGTCTTTGCTCCTGCCTCGCCCTTGACATCATCTCCTGGCACCTCTTTAAGTCTTCAGGGTTTTCTACAGGCTCTGAGCTCCCACCTACCCCCCTTGAATTTTTCTTTTCAGAGCTCTCCTCCTCGGCTGTGACCTGAGGCATTGCCCCAACTGCCGTGGGAGGGTGGGAATGTTCTCTAACCTGTGACCATCAGGGAGTTTCTGACGGCCTGTGACTACAGGCATCAACCTTCATATCTGCTCTCTCAATCGCCCAGATGACTCTTCCAGGCTACGCCCTGCCACTGGGCACCCTGTACCCAGAGGCACCCACACAGGCACCTGGTTGCAGTAGGCAAACTGATTTGTTCAGTGATATCTGTGATCAGATGCCATGGGCAGATGAGGGTGGTGACACCCTCTCTGTTTTGCAATCGTGGACACGATCGAAATGGGAGATAAGGAGGGGGGAGGCGTGGGGCCGCCTTGAACCAGCTCCCCAGCAAGGACTCCCGCAAAGCCACACGACCCACTTTCATTGTTGGCAACTGGCTGTATCTGCATTCATCGCCTGCCAGGGCTCCTATAATTAATCCCGCGAGCTAGCTGCGCGGCTGCTCTGTGCTCCCCCTTGCCACCCCATAGGAACACTTGGCAGCCAACTAGGGGTCAAAGATCTCCTGGCTGGATGATGATCATCTGGGGAGGCTGTTCCAGAACCTTCCGGATTCTCCAGAACTTCATGTGGATCCCTTGCCCATCCCGGGGCGGACAGAACCTATTGTTCTTCTGCAGCTCATTCCCCCCAGGGGAGAAATGAGGACTCAGCAAACCAGTTCGCGTTTGCACATCCAACCCCCGCCCCTTCTCCCCTAGAGCTCCTCAGAGCCTCCGTCCTTGTCCGGCCAGTTCATCTCTAGGTCCTCACAGAGCCTGGCATCGTGCCTGGCATGTCCTGGGTCTGTGACAAATGTCGAACGAATGCGTGCTGAGAAATGAATGAGCCCAGCATCTCCTCAGCCCCCAGGGACTGAGAGTTCTTTTTACAATTCGACTATTTATCTTATGCACAAGCCACCTTTTCCTCAGGTCTAGGGACTCAGTGCAATCTAGAAGCTGGAAGGAAACTGGCCAGTGTGATTCCAAGGTGCGGGCCCAGCTGTTGCTGTGGGTGGAGAACATGGGGCAATGAGCTCTGGTGGCTGTCGGTGCTTCCAGAAAGCTCTGAAGGGCACGGTGTATGGGCGTTCTCGGTGCTTTCCGTAACATCGTGGTGGAGGACGCAGTAGGATGGGGGGAGGGGGGCATAGCTGTGAAGGTGGACCCAGGGCCCAGGGATGAGCTCTCTAGGGTTTGATGTCAACAGCTCAGCCAGTGTGGTGTTTCCAAATACTAGGAAGGTGGGGTGCGGGCATAGATATAAAATAATATGCAATCTATGTACGTATATTTCTATGTACGCCTATATAATTTAAAAAATATATTCACGGCTCCTAGGTTCTGCATGTTGTATCCTCTCCCCCCAAATTCATATATGGAAATCTTTTAAAAATATTTTTGAATAAGTTTATTTATTTATTCTGAGAGAAAAAAATAGCAGGGAGAGGCGGAGAGAATGGGAAAGAGAATCTCAAGCAGGCTTGCTCTGTGCTGTCAGCCTCAGAGCCCAATGTAAGGCTTCGAGCCCATGAACCATGAGATCATGAACTGAGCCAAAATGAAACGTCAGATGCTTAACCGACTGAGCCACCCAGGAGCTCCTTTTAGTATTTTTAATGTTTATTCATTTTTGAGAGAGAGAGACAAAGTGGAGTGGGGGAGGGGCAGAGAGAGAGGGAGACACAGAATCGGAAGCAGGCTGCAGGCTCTGAGCTGTCAGCACAGAGCCTGACATGGGGCTCAAACCCATGAACTGTGAGATCATGACCTGAGCCAAAGTCAGACGTTTAACCGACTGAGCCACCCAGGCTCCCCTCATATGTTGAAATCTAACTCCCTGCTGTTATTAAGGTATTAGGATATGGGACCTTTGGGAGGTGCTTGGGTCATCAGGATGGCGCTCTTGGGACTGGGGTTTGTGCCCTTCTAAAAGAGATTCCAGGAAGCTCCCTGGTCCTTCTTCCACGTGAGGAGACTGACCAGAAGACCGCCCTCCCCCAACCATATGGGCACCAGCCCTCCAGCCTCCAGGACTGTGAGAAGGAAACTTCTGTTGTTTGTAAGCCCCCGGGTGCTGTGATATTTTTGTTATAGCAGCTGGAACGGTGGGAGATAATGACAATTTTCTCAACCATTAACTGAGGTTTCCCAACCATTTCCCACTCTTCTCGTCAGTCCCAGCAAGAAATCGATTCCAATTTAGACTGCTTAAGGGTCTTTAAAAAAGGACTTGCTCTCAGAGACACTAAGGGCAAATCAGGGAAGGACAAGCACCCCTGGAGACTAGCTGGGCACCAGGGCGCTATGACTCTAAGAGCAAAGGAGGAAGACGGACATCAGAGCTCTGCCAGGGTGAGGGCCGTGCCAGGGTGCTGCTCACGGGGAGCTAGAACCTTGGAGGAACATGGCGGCTGCTGGCAATCAGGGCCCAGAGCCAGAAGAGAGGAGGAAATAGATATCCTGTCCTTTCCTCCCCCCAGGCTTTAGTTGGGGCCTCTCCCTGGCCAGTTGGGAGCCAGAGAGCATGATGTCCCTAGGTCAGCCTCATGGGGCACAGGGCAGGGCAAAGAAGGAGAATGGATGTGGGGGCTAACAGCACAGTTGGGAGATAATGAACATCCCACCTGGTCCTGGAAGCAAAGTCCACTTTGGTGCCTAAGTGGTGCTGCCGGCTGTGCTCTTCTGTGGGACATGCACCCAGGGGCGTTCTCCGTACATACCAGGTGCTCTCCGGGTTCCTTTAGCCCATTATCTATTCGGTGTAAGAAACTGTCAGTTACATTACGACTTTGATACATCATCTCATTTGATTTCAGCACAGTGCCTGGCGTATAGAAGATGCTCAATAAACATTTCTTAAATAACGAGAGAAAAAGTAAACTATTAATAAGTAAACCGATGAGAGGCTATGAATCATCTTTGGAGTGGCTGCTCTGAAGCTTGTTTGAAGCCTTGGGTTCTGAGACTTTAATTGACCAGTGAGTGCACTCAACCACTCGGTGCATTCCGCAAATATTTATTGAGTACTTATTATGTACCAGACGTGTTTACATTTGACCAGGGAGGGTGGGAGGAGACAAGCTAGTCAACATATGTATGCTGTATAATAGCTGAGTGCTACAGAGACAAATACAGCAGAATGGGGAACCAAAAGCTCTGGGGACAGGGTGTACTTTTATAGATCCCGTGGTCAGAGATGGCCGCTCTGATATGGAGGGACATTGGAGGCAGGACCTGCAGGAAGTGAGGACAAGTCATGTGGCTCTTCGGGACAAGAGGATTCCTGGAGGAGGGAAGTGTGTGCAAAGCCTCAGGGGCAGGGAAAAAGCAAGGAGGCTGGAGTGGACTTGTCACCCATTGAACCCAAAGGACATTCTGAATTGTCCATCCGACCTTAACCTCCCCCAGCTAGAGCCTCCAGTGTCTTGGCACAGTCTGGGAAATACCCTGGCCGGCTCCCTCCGAAATCCCGTCGCTCTCTGCACTCCAGCCACACCTGCAGCCTGGGCTTTGCCCCTGCTCTTCCCTGTCCCTGGAGCACTTGCCCTGTCCCTCCTCCGGATGGCCTCTTCTGACAGCCACTCCCAAGAACTGTATCATGCCTCCTCTCTTATTTCCTTACAGTTGGCATATTATCTCCTCTTCCCTGGTTTATGTGTGCCAAGCTTTTTGGTCACCCTTGCCCCGCCACAAGCTTTCTGAAGGCGGGACCCCCACCAGTGTGTTCCTCGTGAGATCCCTTGGACCTAGAGCTATCCCAAGCACATAGTGGGTCCTCAGTATATATTTGTTGAACAACCAAGAATGCATGAGTGAGCGTATTTTTTTTGAGACCCCAACATGGGATTGAGGAGAACATATTCTTTTTTTCTCCTCTATCTTTTGTGCCTGGGGGTTTTCCTCCTCGACGCTGGCTTCCCTAGGGAGGGTTTTGAGCGAACGTCCACACTGGTATCATTGACCACAAGAGCGGAGCTCTGGGGGTCCTCGTGAGGGTTTGGGGAATGACTCCTCTTGCACCTGCTCCACCTTTCCTTCAAATGTACTTTCCACGATGGAGCGTCTGGGTGGCTCAGTTGGCTAAGCATCAGATCTCAGCTTAGGACACCATTTTGGGGTTTGTGAGTTCGAGCCCCACATCAGACTCTGTGCTGACAGCCCAGAGCCTGGAGCCTACTTCGTACTCTGTATCTCCCTCTCTTTCTGTTCCTCTCCTGCTCACTCTCTGTCTCTGTCTCTGTCTCTTTCTCAAAAATAAGTAAACATTGAAAAAAACCTATCCATGCAAATTCTCTGAAGTGTCAGAAGCTCTCACAATGCCAGGGGCAGCCTGGCAGCACAGGGCTCAGGGTATCAGCCACACCACAGAATCTCATGCTAGCAACCCTCATCTTGCTGAATCATTTTCCCTGTTAACAAAGTAATAATCAGGAAACCATCTCCACATAGAGCCTGAAGTTGGCATCAACCTTCAACCTGGAAACTTGGAGAAATAGAGACTCTATCACCTCCATAGCGGAGTTTTGGGATTCCAATATCTGTGGACCCCTGTTAGGATTTTTAACACCTTCTTATCCCTTCTCCCCAAATCTAATTCCTTAGGTAATTTTTATTCTTATTTTTATTTTGCTTCAGAAAGAGAGAGAGCATGTGCACATGCTGGGGAGAAGGACAGAGGGAGAAAGAGAGAGAACCTAAAGCACACTCCACACTCAGCATGGAGCCTGACATGGGGCCCCACCCCACCACCCGGGGATCATGACCGGAGCCAAAAGCAAGAGTCGGACACTCAACCAACTGAGCCACCCAGATGCCCCAACAGGCAATTTTTAAAAACAATTCCTGTTCTTTCTTATATGCCTAGTGTTACATTTACCTACTCAGTGAAGTAGTATGAGCTCATGCTGCCGCATGGGTTATAATAATCTTTAAAATACATAGACAGCTGTAAAAATGAAGGACATTGCCTCCTGCCCTACTCAGAGCCATCCTTGTACATGACCAGTGACAGAAGCACTTCATTTAGCAAACACTAAACAGAAAGTTGGGTTCTAGATCTGAGAGGGCCCTGGGAACCTGTCTTATGAGCAAGCGTTTCCAGTGACTTTAGTGCATGTAATCTGAGGACTACATTCCGATGAACTTAGCCTGGGCTCCAGGCTTGGCTTTTGGTGTGAGGAGTGGTGTGTGTGCATGTGTATGTGTATACGTTTGCGTGTGTGCATGCATGTGCATGCATGTATATGTGTGCACATGTGCATACACACGAATATGTGTGCATGCATGCATGTGTGTCCTTGTATGTGTGTGCACCTGTGCGCATGCACGTGTGTGTCCATGTGTGCATGTGTATGTGTGTGGTGTGCCTGTGTGCACATGAGTGCTCACGTGTGTGCATGTGTGTCTGTGTGTATATGTGTGTGTGCACTTGCACACATGTGTATATATTGCATGTGTGCATGCTCTCATGTGTCTGCAGTCCATATCCAGACAGGTTTTCAATGTCTGATAAAGCAAGCACGTATGTGTAGAAATCTGCCATTGTCACCATCACCTTATTGCTTTCTATCATGATGGCCTTTCTTTCCTTTAAATCTTCTAACTGGCCTGAGTGCTAGATGGGGTGAGTTCATCTCCCACCCTCGGTTTACAGAGGACACTGAGAAAGAAATCAATGGCTTTGTTTCACAAGTACTCTGCCGTCCCTCAATCTCCCCTCTACTTACGGCAGCATAAAGAATGACATGTGAGTGCTAGAGGGAGGAAGGGGAGAGAAGGAGGGACTCAGAAAATTTGCCCTGCAATGGAAGTGAGAGAGAGAGAGAGAGAGAGAGAGAGAGAGAGAGAGAGAACGAACGAGGGTTGGGGGGAGAGATGGAGAAAAGAGAGATGTCACACGTGAGGCTTCTGATCACATGAGGTCCAGCCTGTTTTCCAGGGAAGGTGAAATACCAAGAAACCACATGTGCTCAGAAAGATCAAGAAGGTCCTGGGTCAGCTTCTCGATGCTGGCCCCCAGTGCTCTGCCTTTGGCTGAGCAAATACTCCCGAGGAGGCTAGGCTGTGGAGGGACCAGGATGTACCCACAATCTCTGTTTTGGAAGTAATTAATCTTAGACTGTAGGAGCCCCTTTGTGGTGGAAAGTGCACGCCGACACTTCTGTGTAAGCACCTAGCTTAGCGTATTGACAAACCGGTGGCTGTTGTGTGGATCACAGAGCTGCCAGCTCTGAGCCGGCCAGGGGCTGCCCCACCAGGAACAAAGGTGACTCTAATCCCTTCTATACTCATCTCAGATCCGTATTTAGAATTTGGCATCTTTATTTTTTACATCCACTTAAGCTCTGTTTGGAGTTTGTTCAGTAAACCTTCTTCCTTCTTCACGCTGCTGGTGACTCATAAGTCCGTTTTCTTAGCAAGGCATTCAGCAAAATTCCAAAGTAGCAAATGACCTGAATGAAAACCCTTAAACTCACATAGATTTAATCACTGCGGCAAATTGGAACCATTTGTGGTCAGGTTTTGATGGCCATTTATAAAGATTTCCCCCCCATACCCCCCTTCACTTTCTTTTTAAGTGGCTTAGTTAAGGTTAGTGAGAAAAAGAGGCATCGCTGCCAAGGTCCACGGGGTGGGGGAAGGGACTAAACTGTTTCAGCTTTCAGGGATATCTACGGTCACCTGAGTATCTTTCCAAAGGCAAGGAGCAAACTGGGGTGGAAGCCAGTGCTCCCACACATCTCCAGTGGGCAGGGCTCTGCAATCCAGAAAACGAGGGAGCCCAGCCACTTTCAGGGCTGCAAGTTTGCATGGGAGGCTTGGGGCCCTCTTAGGAAAATACTCTGTTCTGTGACTTTTTGTCGCCTCTGCTTATCCTAATAAGGCAAAGGAAAGTTGGTACATTTTTTCACGTGCAGCAAAGCAATCAGATCTGTTATGATGTCTCCCTAAGCAAATCAAATAGATGAGCCTTAATGAAGGCACCGAGCCAGAATCGAGACTGACCCAAGGCAATACCACGCAGGGCGTCAGATCTGGTTCTGATAAAATCGGCATTGAGGTTTTCAAGAATGAATCAGAAAGGAAGTTCAACGCCATTTCATGACGGGGCTGAGCTAAACAGAAAGCTCTTCTGTCATTCAGGGGAAGCTTTTTAAAAAAAAATTCTCGTTGTTTCTCTTGCAACATGGTTTTAGACACTTCTAGAACTGGGACTCACCTCTCCGTTCAGTTTGTAGGGTCCTGTTTGATCTCTCGAGAGCAGATGGGAAAGTGAATTTGCAAAGACCTGCAGCAACAAATTTTACTGCACAAATTATGGAAAAAGTTACCCAGGAGGGTCCCCCCCAACCTCTTTCCCCCCCTTCATCTCTAGTTTCTGTGATTATAGTCAGAGAGAAAATTCAGGCTGAAAGAAATTCGATATTTATTTTCTGTGAACTTTAATAAAGAAAGTGGTGGGTTGGGGACTTTTTTTTTAGGGGCCTTTGGACAAGTCCATTTTTAATTTTTTTTTAATAGCACCTTGTGGCATAAAGCTGCCGGCATGTGATTTATGAAGCTGTCACGTCACGAGTCATTCCCGGCAGGTCGGCCAGAGACTCCGAGAGCCCACTCTTCCTGGGACCCGTGTTCACCCAGGCAGGCCTTTTAAAATGTTCAGTGCCCGAGCCTGCGCTTGAAGTCCGTGTTTGTTTGGGTTGGAGGAATCTTTTTCTTTTTTTCAACATTCTCAGATGTCCCCGTTTAGGCCGAGTGATCAGCCGTAATCCACTCCAGGCCTGACCAGGAACGGTCCACTTTGCTCAGAAGCACACAACATAACTCCGGCCCCCGGGGCCTCCATCGTGAAATGGAATCCCAGACGCTGCAAGATGCCTTGGGAGATAAGCATGGCCCTAAGCCCAGGGTCACCGGGGCCCTGGACGAGCAGGAGCTCACCTATACATCATGACATCGTTATCAGCGGGGCCTTGCAGCCCCGACCCGCCACATTTTCCACAGGGCTTGGTGGTGTTAAGAAAATACCCTCCAGTGCGGTGTTATTTTAGGCTGAAACAAAAGTCGACATGAATGGCTGGGGGGAACAGAAGGAGCATTGTTCTCCCTGTGGCCGGGTGCTCAGAACTGGCCTGAAGCTGAAATCCCACAAGCAGAGAATTAAATGCCATCACGTACAAATGGGCTATCGTGTGTCCGGTGGGATCAATGGAGCCCAGAGGGCGGCCAGGCCTGCGATTCTGCCAGTCCCCGGGTCATGGGAAGTTTGGTTTCCAGAGCAGAGGCCGAAAGTGCCACCTGATTTGTGGCGGTGCGACAACGGCCTTGGGGAAGGAGCCACCTGCTTGTGGAGACTGGCGGCAGAGCGCACATACCACGGCGAGCGGCCCGGCGGAGTGCGGGAGCAGGTGGATCAGGTGCTCTTCTAAGCCCCTGGAAAGAACTGTCCCATCGAACGCTCCCAGCCTCCCCCATAAAGCAAGTACTATTGTTTGCCTGCTTTTACTGATGAGGATACTGAGGCAGGGAGCTGGTGACATGCCCGAGGTCACATTGCTGCCATGTGCAAGAGCCGGGACCTGAAGCCATGACTTCTGGCTCCAGAGCCCACCACCCCTCCAGCGATGACGGATCATCTCGTCCTCGTTTTCACTTCCCGTGTTTTCTTATTCCTGGTACCAGGGTATTGCGGCAGATGCCTGGCCCAGAGCCCTCAGACCCTATCATGTCAGTGTAAGCTGGTGGCTCATCTTCCCAGGGGTCTCTCCGAGGGGCGCCTGCTCTGTGCAATGGGCCAGAAGTGCCAGGAAATTAGCGTCCCGAAGACTGAAGGCAGTTGGTGGGTAAACGGCCCAGCTCTTGTGCGCCTCCGGTGGGAACACTGAGAGGTGCTTGTTCTCACTTGCCTGGTGCAACCAACTTCCTCCCCTCCCTGACTCACTTCCTCAGTCTCGGACTGGAGTTTCCCGGGATCACAGTCCTCCTAACACCTTTTGTTTGAATCCTCGTCTCTAGAGCTGCTTCCGGAGGACCCCAAACCAAGACGGTGATCCTACCTCTGTGCGGTTATTTGATCAAAGTCTCATGAAACTGTGGGTTCCACACCAGCTTAACATCTTATTTCTGGGGACCAGACGAACATCCAGGCAAATATTTAGGAAGGAAGGAAAGGATTTTGAAATGAAAAAGCCTTTTTCCATCTAAAATAAGTTTGTATTTTGACAGTGTGCTCTTTTCGTAAGTCAAGGTATTACATTTAAAGTAGTTTGCGTCATTCGTTTTCTTCACGAAGAGTTACTTTTTCTGGATATCTAGCAGGAGGTTGAAGACATGGCCCCCCTCCCCTTCTGCCTGGAGTTGGGGGGGATAACGGCTCCTCCTTCAGGCTCAGGTTAAGATCTTTGGAGGTTGTTTCAGACCCCAGCCAGCTGCTTAGCAAGGCTCTATGTCCCCTTCCTGGACTTTATTTCCTAGCCTCCTCCAAAATGAGGTGTGCCATGTAACTGAGGTCTCGCCAACGGCGTTTGAGCAGTTGCATGCCGCTTCTGGCCCAGCCCACAGCCACCACATGTATGCAGTCCTCCAAGCTTTCCCCTTATGCAACTTGATACCAGCGAGCATGGTAATTGTGGGAGCCGCATGGTGAATATAGCAGAGTGCACCATTCAAAAGCCTGGGTCCCCGAGTCACCACTGGGGGGCCAGCCACGCACTGACCAGACTTACTGGTGACAAATAGTTTTCTATTGTGTTTGAAGCATCCTCCATTTTGGGGGTTGGTTTGTTACAGCAACTAACATCTCCCTCACTTCTGACGCCCTCAGCACTGACGAGACTTACATTCCTCTACCATAGGTAATGTTAGTATTACACATGGCTGCCAAAGTTTCAGTTTTCTGCATGATATCTACTTTCATTAAAAAAAAAATCTAATAGCAGAGCCTTTGTTTTTAGGGGTTGGGAGGCGGATGGTGCCTTGATTTATTGGTGCCCTGACTACATGTTCATTCTGTCTCTTAGGCGTATGACCTAAGGATTTGTCTCTTTCTAAAAAGGATTTGTCTAACAGGTTGGAACAATGACACCTGCTCCATCCGGGAACCCTGAGAAGAGCCCGTGGAAGTTCAAGAGCATTACTGTTTTCTCCAGAGCTTCCAGCAACTACTCCTGCCCTTCTATGCATTCCACTAATGATGGATGTGGGTCCTTGAGTTAAGAGCAGAGACTACATCCATCTCTAGGACCTGCTTTTTAGCGTTAAACCTTTGGAAGTGTTATCCCAAGCTTCCTTAAAACCTAAAGGTAGACACAAGCAAGCAACCAGTAAAGGCTCCTTGGCCACCCTCTCTACCTTCCCTGAGAGGATCTTGGAGTGTTGGCATCATGGTTTCTGAAACCAAGCAGATCAGGGTTTGACTCCTGAGTCTGTCTTTTCCTTGTTACTATTCCCATTTTACAGATGATAGCTGAAGGTTGATTCCTGAACCTGCATTTCCTTCCCTCCCCCCCTCCCTCCCTCCTTCCTTCCTTCCTTTCATTTTAGAGAGAGAGTGAATGTGAGCAGGGAAGATGGATGGGGGTGGGGGGAGAGAGAGAGAGAACATCCATGCTCAGCACAAAGCACAAAGCCCAATGCTGGGCTCAACTCCATGACCCTGAGATCATGACCTGAGCAGAAATTTAAGAGTTGGATGTTCAACCAATTGAGTTACCCGAGTGCCCTATCTTCTTAAGAGACTTTATTTTATTTTAATTCCAGTCAGTGAACATATAGTGTTATATTGGTTTCAAGCATACAATGTAGTGATTCAACAATTCCACACATTACCTGGTGGTCATCGTCAGTGTGCTCCTTAATCCCCATCACCGCTTTCCTCCTCCCCTGCCCATCTCCTTTCCGGTAACCACCAGTTTGTTCTCTATAGTTAAGAGTCTGCTTCCTGGTGTGCCGGTCTCTCTCTTTTTTTTTCCTTGTTTGTTTGTTCATAAATTCCAAATATGAATGAAATTATATGGTATTTGTCTCTCTCTGACTTATTTCACTTAGTATTATACTTTCTGTGTAGTATGCTGTTGCAAATGGCAAGATTTCATTCTTTAAGGCTGAGTAATATTCCTTTATATATAAATATAGATGTGGAGATAGATATAGACATACAGATATAGATAGATATAGATACATAGATATATAGATAGAGATAGAGATAAACCACAACTTCTTTATCTATTCATCTATCGATGGATATTTAGGCTGCTTCCCAGATTTGGCTATTACAAACAATACTGCTATAAGCCTAGGAGATACAGGTATCCCTTTGAATTAGTGTTTTTGTATACTTTGGGTAGATAACCTGTAGCATGATTACTGGATCATAGGGTCGTCCTATGTTTCACTTTTTGAGGAAACGCCATACTGTTTTCCACCATAGCTGCCCCAGTTTGCATTCCCACCAACAGGGCAAGAGGGTTCCTTCCCCTCCACGTCTTTGCCAACACTTAGGGTTTCTTGTGTTCTTGTTTTAGCCATTCTGACAGTGAGGTGGCATCTCCTGAAAGTTTTGGTTTGTGTTTCCCTGAACCTGCATCCTGGCTCTGGTCCAGCTCTCTCGATGGTATGGGTCACTGTCTCTACCTAGGCAGAAAGTACCGTGTTGTGGGAGAGAATCTGAGCCTCTCCAGGCTTGAAATATGGCTCTGCCACCACGGACAAATCACCTAGCCTCTCTGTGCCCCTTTCTTCAGGTACGAATTGAAAGTGTACAGTATCTATGTCATGGGCCCACCATGAGGCTGAAATAAGACACTATGTGTGAAACGCTTGGAACGTGGGGCCTCATGGTATTACTCTTCCTCCACTTATATTGGAAGCTGGGAGGCTCAGTGCATCCCATCCCTGGGATCCACAGAGCTTTTTATTAGTTTCCCCCCAGAAGGGGCAGGTGACAGTGGCCTAAAGATGTGTTTGGAACCTGGCCTATTGGGGAAATGGTCACCTGGAGCCTTTGCAGTCTCTGGCTATCTCATGCCAGCACCCCCTTGGCCCTCTGGGCAGAGACCCCTGCTACTCTGTCCTTGGGATAAGGCTCCATCAGAGGTGAGCCCTGGTCCTTGACTGAACCTTCCTTCCAAAGGCAAAGTGGCCATTGAGCAAGAGAGTGGAACCCTGTCCTGGTGGCCGGGCTCACAGAGGCTGTTTGGGAAGGAGCACTAGAGCAGAACCCAGGAGATTCTGGTCTGAGTTAATCACCAGTGCACGGCCTTCCTCATGGTCAAGGATGTGGCCTTTGAAGTCAGTCACACCTGACTGTGCCTCCCACTCAGCCACTTTGGCCTGATCGCTATCCCTCCCCTCCTTAGTTTTCTCATCTGCAAAATGGGACTCTTGGTGGTCCTTACCTCACTGGATTATATAAGGACTGAGTAGGGTCATAATGCACATATAAACACTTTTCACAGCGAAGCACTCAGTATATTATCAAAAAGTTTTTCCCCAAATATAAAATAGGCATAGGACTTAAAAGATTCTAGCCATGTAAAAGTTTATGCACTGCAGTGTAACTCTCTCTCCCACTTGTGACCCCTAGTCCCATGGGGTGTCTTCAAAGAAAACCACACTTATCCATGTCTTGTATCAACTGCCAAGGGTATTCTCCACATATACCAGCATGGAAATTACATATATGTAGTGTGACACATCTACATAACTCTTTTGACTTATGAAACTGGAAATGCCATTTGGTTCAGCCTAAATGGTATGTATAAACAGTGACGGCTAACATACACACTGCTGTACATTTTGTTAACTTTTATTTTTTAACCTAATGATATTTTTTCTGGAACCCATCTTGCTTCAGGTTTCCCCACACATCATATTCTTTTTAACAGTTGTGTAGTATCTCAATCTGAAAATAGACCTGATGCCTTACTTTATTTAACTAGCTGTCTTTTGACTGGCAGTGCCTGGTTTTTTGGACCCTTTATGGAGAAGATAGGGAGAGCCTTGGCCTTCTGCCTTCTCCATCCCCAGACCTCGGCCCAGCCTCCTGGCCTCCAGCACCTGTTACTTCATTTCTGTTGGGGAACTCCCTGGAGTGCACATTTTTCTCACTGCAACTGTGCTAGACCGAGTCTCGGGCTCCTGTTCTCAGTCTAAACCTGCCTTAGATCCTTCATAACTCAGCTTGTAAGTCAAGGCCCCTTAATTTGGCCCACAGGACTCCTTAACGCCTTTTAAACCCCGTTAAACCCATGTAATGAGTTTCCCCTTGCTGTGCTCCTGGTCGTGAAAGCTGAGAGCTGGGACCCAGGCCTCCCACCTGTTCCAGAGATTAGGCTGTGCCGGAGAGGCTGTGAGACTCGGGGAAGGGGCAGAGGACTGCGGTGGGGGGTGTCGGTGGGAGCTCGGTGGTCAGCCACGCAAGCAGGACTCTGGGCCTGCGTGGGCGTGTGGGCACTCATGTCTTGGGCAGGCATTCTTCCACAGGTGTCGTGGCCCTGGAGGGGCTTGAGAAGTCTGAGCTGCCATACCTCCCATGAGGGGTGGAGGGCATTTCTCTTGGTTCAGGGAAGGGGGCTGAAGCTGGTGGCCACCTGGCTTGCTGAGACGTGAGCCATGCTCCAGGTGGGGTGGCCAGGGGCTTCCTTCCTCTCATTAGACAGCCTTTAGGCCCAGGGCTGTCCACTGAGGTTTCCAAAAATGCTGTCTCCAGCAGGTGGGTGCCTGTTTCAGAATCTTTTTTTCATGGCTGCCCACTGTGTAAGAGTTTCTATGCTTCTGGAAAGGTCTGCCGGCTCTGCCCTACCCTCTTTGAGGGTCAGAAAGGCTGATTCCACCCCACTACGTCCAGGTGTGAGCATGTGACCAACACTAGTCAATCAAAGTGCTCAAAGCCAGTGCCCTAATGATTGATTCAAGGGTAGCCCCAGTTCAGTTCCAGTGATTGGCTAAGGGGTGGACATGTGATCCAGGTCTGGCAAATCAGAATATTTCATTCTTTGGGCACAGTACCTGTTTAGGGAGGGACAGATGACCTAATGGTTATCTTAGGAGATTCACTCCTAGAACTTGCTGTGGGAATAACTAGGAAACAGGGACTCTCTTTTTAGGAATGTTGCTGGAGGAGAGAATGACAACTTGGTGTCCGGGGGTCAGCCTGTTACTATGAGGGAAAAGCCTGCTTGAGATGGCTAAAATAGAGGAAAACAGAGCTGAGAAGGAAAATGGGTAAGGTTGAGAGCTGTTGACATCACTTAGCTTCTGGATCTAGCCATACCTGAAGACATCTTATTTATACAAACAATGCTCTTTCTTACTTAAGTCATCTAGAGTTGACTTTGAGTTTCTTTCAACCCGGAGTCCCAACTTAAACACTTCAGGCACTACCGATATGGTATGACCATCAACATTGCCTCAGCCTACCTTTCCTTGTTCTTTTCCTCATGCAGCCCTAGCATTTGCCCCTGACACATCTACTTTCACTTCATTGTGCAGTCTTTTCTCTCTGTGTAGCAAACCATGTCTCAGTCTCTTTCACCATGGCATTGTTAGCTAACATTTGACTCTATACGTAGAGCTCTTGGTCCTGGGAGGGTGCTGTGCTCCTGTTAATGCACAGCTTTCCACACCCAAGGAGCTTGTAATCCCATTGTAGGTGGCTTACTCAGTATCCATGCAACGTGGATACTCAGGAAAGAATGAATGAGTGAATTGAATGAATTAATGTGTGACGGAGTGAATGGAAGAGGAGGCGGGGCTTATACCAGTGGTGTTCACATCAGTTCAGGGCATTATGCGGTTGCTGAATGGAGGATATGAACAATCCAGGGGTCCTAGAGGGATCAGGGATATGTATAGCAGGCGCAAGAAAAATTTGAGAGAAAGGGCTGGTTTGAAAGCCAGGCTAGAGACTTTACATGCTTTCTTATGGGCCATGGAGAGCCACTGAAGGTCTTAGAACAGGCATAGGGCAAGTAAAGCAGTGCTTTAGAGATGCTGAACAGTGATGTGAGGACTTGGTGGGACAGGAAAGGGCCAGTGGCTGTTGAATGAACAAAGAGGATTTTTATTTATTTATTTCTATCATTTTTAATGTTTATTTATTTATTTATTTGGTGGGAGGAGGCAGAGAGAGAGGGAGACACAGGAGCTGAAGCAGGCTCCAGGCTCTGAGCTGTCAGCACAGAGCCTGAGGTGGGGCTTGAACTCACCAACTGCAAGATCATGACCTGAGCCAAAGTTGAATGCTCAGCCAACTGAGCCACGAAGGTGCCCATGAAGAGGATGCTTTAAATACAATATCCATTGGGGTGATGTGAGCCTCACCTACGGGGTAGGTAGGTAGGGGATAGATCAAAGATGGCTTAAAAATTCTTTTACAGTAGGTCTGAAATGGGGTATGTCCATGTCCTTTTCCAAAATGCCCGACAATTCCAATGGAATTTGTACAGTTGGGTTGTAGGATTGGAGTTCATGGGTCCTAGGTGGATGATGGCAGAAGTAGGGTAATGCGGGAGAGTTATTCATTTGGTAAGTAAAAGGCAAGCCCTCCCTTCTTTTAGAAACCAACATGTAAGGAACTGGTAGGCTGTCCATGTTAGCGACACGTAGCTAGAAGTCAACAGTATCAACAAATAGGCTGGGAAGCTAGTCCATAGAACTAATGAAGTAATCTGAATTTGCTGCCAACAGACTGAAATAGGGACATAGCACACAACATGGTGGATATCTGGATTCTCATAAAAACTTAGATGATTCATCATGTTGGACTTGCCCCCTTGCCCCCCTCATTGGAGCTTCTGTGAGCAGCTGCCTGTGCTCTTGGATGACCAGTTTCTATGACTCCTTAATGCCTCACACCCAATCCTCCTCGGCCCATTTATATTCCTGCCTGATGTTGACAGGCACTTGTAATAGTGGCCCTCAGTGTCCTCACATGTAAGGATAAGCATGTGAGGGGTGCCTGGGTGGCTCAGTAGGTTAAGCGTCCAGTTTCAGCTCAGGTCATGATCTCGTGGTTCATGGGTTCGAGCCCTGTGTCAGGCTCTGTGCTGACAGCTAGCACAGAGCCTGGAGCCTGCTTCGGATTCTGTGTCTCCCTCTCTTTCTGACCCTCCTCTGCTCACACTGTCTCTCTCTGTCTCTCAAAAATAAATAAAAAACATAAAATATTTTTTAAAAAAAGGATAAGCATGTGAAAGCTGAAGGCAGCAAACAAACAAACAAAAAACCCAAAAAGCAAAAACAAAAACAAAATGTGGCCCTAAGAGGTAGGACGAGACAGAAAAAAGAATATTAAGATGTTGAGGGAGCAGTTCTGGCAGTGGATTGGTCACTTACCTTCACTGGTCTTGATTTTTCACTTCTACAAAGGAGTTAAAAGATATCTGTTAGCAGGTACTTCAGAGGGATGATATAAGTGCATGAAGAATTTAGAATGTATTGAACGGAAAGTGTGCATGGGAAGTAGGTAAAGTGATGGCTCCCTCTGTAAGATCCTTGAAATGTCATATGTCACCACACAGTATGTCATGTGTCACCATGGAATAGATAAAGACCTGGTTGATATACCAAAGCTTCTGCAGATATGAGGGGTTCTTTTGTTGGTCATGTATTTGGGTACTACTTATAAAAGCTCATTATAGCTGCCCAAAGAGACATTCCAGGGGGCTACAAGTCTTCTTGGAGGTGCAGATCTCCAGACAAAAGTGTCTCTAAGAGACAGTGACCCTGAGCGACACCTTCGTTGGCTGCTTCCCAGTCTCGAGCTATGGACATCACAATTTCATGGTGGCACTGGGGAGAAGTACCTAGTGCTTCAGGGGAGATGCACAAAATTTTCCTGGTTGAAGCTGGAGCCTCACCAAAATAAGGAGAGTGGGAGAGCTGTATGGTTTATCTTTGTGAGCACACAGAGGCCTCTGGAGAGCAAGGTTACAGAGAGCCCTGACTGTTGATTCATCATCAGAGAACATGGGGATTTTAAAAAGCCATGGATGACTCTCAACCCCCTCCTGCCATCTCCCAATGTCTCCTGAGAACTTGTTTTGGTGTATTGGAGGTTGCTAAGTCCCAAATGAACCCATCTTTCCTGAAGTCAAAAGTCACACTGTCTTTCATCTCAATGATTGGAGGTGGATTACCCTCCTCATCCCCAGCCACCCCCTAGGATATCCCCCGATTCTGTTCCACCCTGGACTCTCTTATCTAAATGTTCAAGAAAGCCCATGCTGCTAGTTTGGACCGTGAAGAGGAAATCTGGTTGGGACCTGTGACCATTTTAAACCATGGACCCAAAATTCTTTGACTCTCCTCCTGTCATGAGATGAGCCCTTTGAATCTAACCATCCCTGGGACTGCTTTGTCCAACAGGGTGTGCACCATGTGACCTCTGAGGTGAAGTCAGAAATGACCTTGCAGCCTCCTGCTGGTTGTTGGGAGTTTACACTTGTAATGTTTGTCTATCCTGAGACTGCCATGTTGGATAGGCTGTGCGTAGATGCCAGATTGCTGGGATTGACAACCCTGCTGGGCCACTAGCCACGTGGGTGAGCCCTTTAGGACATCCAGTCTGCTCTAGCCTTTGTATGTGTGCAACCTTAGTAGACAGCTGATTGCAACCTCATGAAAGACACCGAGTGAGATGGCCCAGCCTTTCCCCAATCCCTCACCCAAAAATTGTGAGCAGAATAAAATGGTTGTTTTAATTAAGCTGCTGGATTGGGGGGCAATGTTTTACATAATGATAATAACTGGAACAGGATCTTAAGCTTCATGGGAACTTTCTGGAAGGCTTTAAATGAGTATAGATTGGGGAAAAGGGCTCCAGGAACAGGAAAGAACTGCCTTTCCAGGTGTAAAGCCTCTCCAGATTTGTACTGAGGGGATCTCCCCAGAGGGAGCCTGAGCTTTTGCCCATCTCCTGCTCACTGACAGGACAGATTAAGGAACTCTCAGCACAGAGAGCGTGACAGAGGGGGTCCAAGAGGAACACTGGCTGGCCTCCAGCCCAGCCTCAGAAAGCAGGACTTCCCTGGTGAGACCATGCTGAGCAGTGGTTACAAGACTGACTTTGGCCTCAGTCAAGACCAAGTTCAAATTTCAGCTCCACCACATATACCCATGAGCCCTTCATTGAGCACTTTTCTCTTACAGTGCTTTACTTTCCTTATCTATAAAATGGGGCCCACAGATGTACCTACCAACTGCAGATGGCTGATTGAATGATAAATTAGATTATGACTATAAAGAGCTTGGAACACATAAGTAGTATTGGGCACTGTTTGTTATTATTCAACTTAATGTGTTAAATTTAAGGATCTGGTTCTCAATCTTTTGGAATTAGAAGCTCAAGTTTATGGACATAGTGAGGGTAAAACAGACTCATGTTAACCAGCATGGAGTCTGATGTATCAACCCGAATGTCAATGACAATCAGAAATGCAGTTATCTGAACTCCCTTGTGACCCAGCAACAGCACTGCTAGAAATTTACCCAAGGGATACAGAAGTGCTGATACATAGAGGCACATGGACCCCAGTGTTCATAGCAGCACTTTCAATAATAGCCAAATCATGGAAAGAGCCTAAATGTCCATCAACTGATGAATGGATCAGGAAGATGTGGTTTTCTATACAATGGAATACTACATGGCCATAAGAAATAATGAAACCTGGCCATTCATGGCAATGTGGATGGAACTTGAGGGAGTCATGCTAAGTGAAATAAGTCAGGCAGAGAAGGACAGATACAATATGTTTTCACTCATATGTCTAAGAGGAGAAATGTAACAGAGGACCATGGGGAGAGAGGAAGGGGGAAAATAGGTGGGGAGAGGGAGGGAAGCAAACCATGAGAGACTCTTGATTATGAAGAACAAACTGAGGGCTGATGGGGAGGGGGAGGGGAAGGGGGGTGATGGGCATGGAGGAGGGCACTTGTGGGGATGAGCACTGGGTGTTATATGGAAACCAACTTGACAATAAACTATTTAAAAAAAGAAATAATAAAATAAAATAATTTAAATATTTACCAAAAAAAAAAAAGAAAGAAAGAAAGAAAGAAATGCAGCTAGCCGAGAGTATAGTGTGGTCACAAGAGCAAAACAGTGCTTGCAAAACAGGTAAGGCCTTAAGAAGATCATACTCTAATGGGAAAGTTGCTTTGGAAAGTATATAGTGTGAAGAAAGCGTTGGGAATCATGTCTCAGGTAACCTGAGGCCTTTTACCTCTCCGGGG
The DNA here is from genome assembly GCF_006229205.1 of Suricata suricatta. Lineage (NCBI taxonomy): Eukaryota > Metazoa > Chordata > Mammalia > Carnivora > Herpestidae > Suricata > Suricata suricatta. Next base: position 28,447,661 of record NC_043715.1, on the reverse strand, counting down.
AGAGTCTTCTGTTGGAAAACATGATGTTCAACTCTTCCAGACCATTCTGTTCCTTCTGGACACCGTCTCCCCGCCCCGCCCCCAGCTCAAGACTACCTAGGTTATCTTTCTCAGTCACCTCCCAATCCTATTGGGAGATCATTGTCTGGGGGCATCTTGCATTTCTCCACATCTTGCAAGGGAGGTGCTAACAGACCTTTTCTCTTTGCAAGGATGTGTGTACAGCAACAAGCTTTGGGAGATGGAGATAGTGTCTGGCCCCAGAGCAAAGGGCAGGCATGCTTATTATACATGGTAAAAGATTCCAGTTCGCAAAGCCTGAGCTTCTGTTCTATAACGCAGTACCGTGCGTGGATAGGTCTCCATCTAGCTCATCTTCAGAGTCCCTAAGGAATCGTTGTAAATATCTGCAGTCTGCACCATGAGCAAGAAGTTTCTTTTGCTTGCCCAAGTGTCTTGTGTCTTCGCCCAGAGTTCAGGAAGCTGGGAGCCTAGCTTTCAACTTTCAAGTAGGGCAACATCTCAGCCCTTGCTCAGTGTTGCCGATTCCCACCCAGTCTTCCTGATTTTTGCCATATCCATACAACCCTTGCACAGTTATTTACTGAATACTGGTTTGTAAACCAAATCTCTCTTTTGAAAAGTTGATTTATTTAAAACAAATACTTTATAGAACTGCCTTAAATGGAAAGCCAGTATGCTACTCTATAAATCTCACCAAAAGATAAATATAACAAAAGAAAACCCCCAAAGGCTCCATACTATCTAATTGCATTTCTATGACATTCCAGAAAAGCCAAAACTATAGGACCAGAAAACAGTCATTGGTTTCATATCAGGGGCTAGGGAAGGAGGTGGGGGTGAGGGTGATCTTGAGGGGGCATTGGGTAGCTTTTTAGGCGGTGGAAATATTCTATAGCGTGATTGTGCTGGTTGTATAACTGGATGAGTTTGTCCAAACTGCCAGAACCAAAACAGGTGAATTTTACCACAGGTAAATTTTGCCTTGATAAACTTGACTTTGCAAGGAAAAATAAAAGCCTGCACCGTTAGATTCTGGCCAGATATCATTGCTGGCCCAAGGCTTGAACCAAGATCTGTTCTTTCTTTGCCAAAATGAGAGAGAGATGACCTCCGGTAGAAGCCATGTTAAAGATCTCTGAGCACAGGGGTGCCTATTTGGCTTAGTTGGCTAAGCATCTGATGTTGGCTCAGGTCATGATCTCACAGTTCCTGAGTGTGAGCTCTGCATGAGGCTCTGTGCTAATAGCTCGGAGTCTGGAATCTGCTTCAGATTCTGTATCTCTCTCTCTCTCTGCCCCTCCCTCTCCTCTCTCTCTCTCTTTTTCTCAAAAATGAACATTAAAATTTTTTTTAAAGATCTCTGAGCCAACACTTCCACTTGTCCTTAAGAAGGACTAAAAGGAACCCCTTTTAGTGCAAAGGAACCCCTCTCTCCCGGTGTGATTCAGTGCTGGGGAAAGCCGTGTCTCCAGATCACCCCAAACCAACTCTGTGCCACCTGGGATACTCAGGCCATATTCCGAGAATTTTGCCTCTAACCTGACTTGCCCCCTCTTAGCTCGCTGCTCACTACATTTCAATAACTTCCTAGGTCTATCTGGTTGAAATGACTCCCAGGCGACCTTGATGAGCAGTAGGGCTTCCCAAGTTCTCCTGCCCCACTACACACGGGAAGATCTTGGAGGCTCTGGGGAGACCCCTGCTCACCCACAGCCTACAAATGCTATTGTGTCAACCTCTGAGGGACCCAGAGTGCACCTCACTGGTGCCAAGTTCCTGGGACCATTTTGTCATCACCTGAATAAACCCGTAATGCAATGGAGAGACCTGTCCCTGAGTCTCTGTCTGTCCCTCCATGTCAGCCCGCCCCTCGCCTTCCCCAAGTGCCTGGGCTGCCCCCTCTCCACCTCACCTCTGTCTCAGCAACAGGGCATGGGGCCCACCAGTCCTTCCCCGAGACCACAGTGAGGGAAAATGGTGGCTGCCTTTCATGAGAGGGTGTGATCAACGTTACTATGTTATTCTTGACTGCTTCTTTATTTTTTCTGGCATAGGCCAGGATCGGGGAGGGCTTGTGGCCATGTCAGTGCTGATTATTAACGTGAACACCATCATCGGTGGCTCTTCTGCAGCCCAGTGTTGCAAGCTAAGATCTGTTGGGCTTTGCACGGCCCCGCAGTGATCTCTCTAATTAACTTCTGTGATTCACCACTGTGCATCCATTGTGCTGTTTTCAAGGCCTGTGACATCCATTTACATGAAGAGCTAAAAACAAGTATTTCTGAGGCCTTCCTTTGGGAAGAGTTTCTCACGCACTCACCCACCCCTGCTCCCTTAAGGAAACAGCCTGGCCTCACCCTGCTCTTGCCTCTTGTTGGAAAACCTAACCCTCGAAACTGGGTCATGGAGAAGGCATGAAGGGTCTGGTGCCCCCTTCTTTCAAGACAGATGCCTGAGGCCACGACGCACCTGCTTTATTGGCCACATCTAATGCCACGGGAGTGCCCTAACAGATAGGAGACTCTCGAGAAACGTTGTTGTTGTTGTTTTCTGAATTGATGAATTTCTTTTCCCAAGTTCACCTGTCTGAGTGGACAGAAGCTTAGAAAAGTGATTTTCGGCCTGGGGCAATTTTGCCTCCTCTCCCCCCCAGGGGAAATTTGGAAATACCTGGGGACATTTTTGGTGCCATAAATAGGGGGATATTATTGGTGATTCGTGGGTAGAGGCCAGGGATGCTGCTATAAATACGCTACAGTGTGCAGGATGGACCCTCCCCAACAAAGAATGATCTGGCCCCAAATGGCAGTAGCATCAAGGTGCGGAACTCTTGGCTTAGAAGATGCCGCACAGAGCTCGTCTTGCCCTGGATTTATCCGTGTTGGTGTTAGTGGGGCTCAAGGAAGCCCGGAGAAGTTTTTTTGATGCCTGGGAATGATTGACATTTTACTGCCTGGATTTTATGTGAACGGCGCCTAATGAGCGCAGTCTGCCTTGATGATTTTGCAGAGGGCACCATTCAAACGAACCAATTATGAAGGATTTTTTAATGTACACTTTCAACCAGGTAGCCCGAGGGCTTGCTGAGAATAAAAGTACAATTTAGAAAACATGAGGCTTCCTGAGGTTCCGAGAGGCCCTGGCAGGATTCACGCAGGCGCCGGAGCTCCAGGGCTGAGAATGCGCTTTTCTGAAGTCCTGAGAATCGTTGGCCATCGCCTTGTCCCCAAACCCGCCCCGAGCAAGGAGCAGCAGAGGGCGGCTTTTTCAGGAGTGTTGGGCCCCAGGTGCAGGTGGGTCTGGGGGTCCCGGGCACACTCCTTGGGTGGTGCTGCTGGCCGCCTGCTGCCCAGACCGCCCCCGCCCCCACACTGACTCACTAATTGTCAGTCCGTGACCTGCTGATTCATGGCTTTCCTGCCTTTAGCCAGATCGCTGAGGGTTTACGTAAGGTAGTGATTCACTCGCCCCTTCCTTTGGCCACGTCTGCTCTGACACCTTGTATGTCATTCTTCCGAAGCTTAGAGCCATCAGGGTGACACAAAGGCCCAAGGACTTCCTTTGATTTTTCTTGCTCCTCTTCTCTCTCCAGGCCCTAACTCTCCCTGAAACAGGGTCCCTGCCACTTGCTGCTATGGAGGGGTTCCCCAGGCCCTTTGCTCAGCCAACCGGGGTCAGCGCAAAGTTAATGGGGCTCTGGTGATGGCCTTTCTGGATTGCAGAGCCAGCACTAAGCTCACGGCCTTAGATATTTTTTCTTTTCCTAGATTGGGGACCTTTAAACAACTTTTGGTTTCTTTGTTTCCTCTTAGCAGAAGAACCAGCCATTTGCTGAGCAAACAGGTATTGAACATCTGTGATGCCAAGGATGGTTTGAGCCCAAGAGAGAGCTGTGGGCAACATGGGCCAGGTTCCTGCTCTTTTGGACCTGACATTTTAATGTGGGAAAAGCAAGTATAAGCAAATAAAAGGGACATAATATGTCAGGTGGCGATAATTTCATTAAAAAGAAGCAGGACAAGGATTACAGAGTGACAGTGGCAAGGGTAGTATTCAGAGAGGGTGCATGGCGAGGCCTTTCTGGTAAGGTGAGCAGAGGTCTGCTTTTGAATTAAATCTCCCTTGAAACCCCAGTATTTATTTATTTTTATTTTTTAAATGTTCATTTATTTTTGAGAGCAAGAGCAAGAGAGAGCATGAGCAGGGATGGGTCAGAGAAAGAGGGAGACATGGACTCCGAAGCAGGCTCCAGGCTCTGAGCTGTGAGCACAGAGCCTGATGTAGGGCTTGAACCCCCGAACCGCAAGATCATGACCTGAGCTGAGGTTGGACGCTTAATGGACTGAGCCACTCAAGTGCCCCCCTAGTATTTAAAGGAGCTAAAAGCTGAGCCTCTCTAGTGGGGAGGAGGCAAAATCGGGGAGACCCGCACAGATAGGGTGGTCTGGGGGGCATTTCAGCTGAGAACAGAAGAGAGAGAGGGGCTCAGGATGTGAAAAGTAACTTTGTTTTAAAATCAGGAATGAAATAACTGAACACATTAAAAAAAAATTCAAGTGCAAAAAAGAATACACGGCAAGTATCCGAATCCCTTACACACCAGCCTCCTGGTTCCACTGCCCTAAAGGCAGTCCTGGTACCAGTTTAATGTGTCCCCGTTCTTGTGTCCCCTTCTTGTGGAAGATTCTGTATGTGTGTAAGCATGAGTGTAAGGATCTGTCTCTATCACTCTTTTTTAAAAACGCCAATAACAGGGCCACCTGGGTGGCTCAGTCGGTTAAGTGTCTGACTTCAGCTCAGGTCATGATCTCGCAGTTCGTGGGTTTGAGCCCCACCGTCGGGCTCTGGGCTGACAGCTAGCTCAAAGCCTGGAGCCTGTCTTTGGATTCTGTGTCTCCCTCTCTCTCTGACCCTCCCCTGCTTGCGCTGTCTCTCAAGAATAAATAAAAAAACATAAAAACAAATAAATAAACTTAAAAAATTATAAAAATGCCAATAACAGAATTTGTACTCAATATTCAGCATCTCCATTTATTTTTCATTTGGCATCACACCTCGCAGATTTTTCTATATTTGCTTGTGAAGATTTCTTTCATTCTTGTGACAGTTGTGTCATATCCCACCATGAATTTCTTTGGCTAATGCAGCCAGTCTCTTATGATGGGTGTTAGACGGTTTCCTGAGCACTTCTGAGATCCGTTTGCAGATGTGTGACTCTGTCCATTGGAAGAATATGAATGGAAATACATACACTTATGAAATATCTTATACAGACTGCATATGTTGGATATATTAATTGTAATTTATACAATATACCTACTGTATAAACTTTTTATTTTTTTAAATTTTTTTATGTTCTTTATTTATTTTTGAGAGACAGAGAGAGACAGTGCAAGCAGGGGAGGGTCAGAGAGAGAGGGAGATACGAAATCTGAAGCAGGCTCCAGGCTCTGAGCTAGCTGTCAGCCCAGAGCCCGACTCAGGGCTCGAACCCATGAACCGTGATATCATGACCTGAGCCGAAGCCGGACGCTTAACCGAATGAGCCACCCAGGCACCCCCCCCGCCCCCGTATAAACTTTTTAAAGCAGAATTGCTAGATCAAAGAGAATAGGTATCATTCATCTTGAAACATATTGACAATTTGCGCTAAGAGGGATCACACCTCTTTACAGTCCCCTCCAATGTACAAAGGCACCTTTTCCCTCGAATCTTTATCAACAGCGTGTTTTCAAACATTTTGATTCCTCTTTGCCAAACTGGTGAAAAACATCTCAGTTTGCCTTAATTTGCATTTTATTAAATTTCAATGACTTTGGACATCGTAGACATGTCTCAAAAGCCTATTGTGTTTCTTGTTTGGTAAACTGCCCACTCACAGAAATGTCAAGGTGAGGTGCCTCGTAGATGTCAAGGAGGCATCCAGATACACAAGTTGGAGCTTAGAGAGCCTTCTGGGCTGGGGCTATAATTTTGAAAATCAGCAGTACATGGATGGTGTTTAAATATCTGGAAATGAATGGGCTCACCTGAAGAGGACTGAAGAAAGCAGAGAGAAGACAGAGGACTGAACCCAGGACCACCCCTACTTCTAGAGTTTGGATGCTGAAGAAGGGTCAAGGAAAGATCAACGGACAGCAGCCATTGAGAGGAGAAGGCTGAAAGGCAGAAACTACTGAGAGAAGCGAGTGCTTACGGGGGGCCCGAGGGGTCAGCTGAGAGGTTGTGTAGGAGAAGAAGAGATGTTTGCATTTGACAGAATGGAATCATTGGTAAGCTTGGGATCGGTTTTAGTCACGTTGCAGTGGGGTCAAGCCAGACCTGGCTGAGAGGCAGAGACAGGGCTTGGAGGAAGCACATGCCAGATATGTTGCCAAGACGGGAATTGGAAAACCAGAATGCAGTTGGTTGGGTGAAAGTGAAGGATCAAGGTAGATTGTTTGGTTTGGTGTTTTGAACTAAGAGCTATCGAGTCCCTGTCATTACAGGTAGGAAGGATCCGGGACAGGGGGCCGTTGATGTGTGTGAGGGTGTGCAGCTGGGGGGCAGACTCTCAGAAGAGGAGAGGATTCGGGACACGAAGGGAAGGTGGACCCTGGTGGGAAGAAGGGCATGTCTTCCAATATATCCGGCAACATGAAGGAGAGTGGGGTCCAAGTTTGTGGGTGGAGGTGGGAAATGAGAAAGTGTGAATCTGATGGCTTCCATTTCCTCCATCAAGAGTGAGGCTGGGTAGGGGCTCCTGGGGGGCTTAGTTGGTTGAGCAACTGACTTTGGCTCAGGTCATGATCTCGCGGTTTGTGGGCTCGGGCCCCACATCGGGCTCTGTGCTGACAGCTTGCTCAGAGCCTGGAGCCTGCTTCGGATTCTATGTCTCCTTCTCTCTGTGTCTCTGCCCCATTCATGCTCTGTCTCTCTCTGTCTCTCAATAGTAAATAAATGTAAAAAGAAGAAGAAGAAGAAGAAGAAGAAGAAGAAGAAGAAGAAGAAGAAGAAGCAGCAGCAGCAGAAGAAGAAGAAAGAGAGAGGCTGGGCTGTCAGCCCTGGGCTCTGAGGCAGGAGAAAGACGACATGAGTGATCTCTCTGAGCAGGACGGGGACCTCTTCAGGGAACCACGGTGGAAATGCCAGGCTCCTTTTATTTTATTATTTTATATTATTCTATTAACCAATTTAATGTTTATTTATTTTTGAGAATGAGAGAGACAGACAGAGCTCAAGCTGGGAAGGGGCAGAGAGAGAGGGAGACATAGAATGCAGAGCAGGCTCCAGGCTCTGAGCCGTCAGCATAGAACCCGATTCGGGGCCGGAACTCAGGAACTGCAAGATCATGACCTGAGCTGAAGTCAGACACTTAACCGACTGAGCCACCCAGGTGCCCCCAGGCTCATTTTTACACCCCTTGGAACCTTGGCTGACATCAGACTCCTTTGCAACTGAGAAGTAAATGCAGCCCAGCTGAAGGTTTTGTGCTGCACGGAGTGGTTAATTTTGAGGTGTCTGATCGCCACGCTGTTCGTGGAGTTATTTATGTCTGAAGTGATGAAAATTCCCTCCCCCCCACTTCAGGCCTATAAAATTGTGGGGAAGTGGCCAAAATACCAGCCTGCACTCCTGGGTCGTGTGGATTACCGCTGTCACGGACGTGTTTGGCGCCCCCATCCATCTTCGGCCCAGACTCCCCAGCTCACGCCTGTCAGGACGGGGCACTGACCCCTGCTGAGGCCGGGTTCCCAGGTTCGGGCACCATGTGGGCTCGAACACAGCTTGCGAGCAAGTGCTTTTAATAAGCGTCACGCTCCCCAGTCTCTTCTCTTTCCTGACCTCCTTCTTACCGTCTAAAGACAGCAGAGCCTCGCTCCCACTGAGAGCGGGATATGGGTTCCAACTAAGCACACACTTGCCACGGGATGGGGTATGTCCTGGGTCCACAGGGGTCGTGTGCACGTGGTTTTGTGTTACTCTCTTTTACAGCAACTGGATTCAGGATCCTATTTTGTGGAAAATCTAACTCAAGGGAAGTGTGGGAGGAGGGCTGACTGTCTCTGATGGTTCTACCCTGGCTCTCTTCAGCTTGGTCATTTGGCAAAGTCCCTTAAACTGGCCAGATCCATCTTCCCATCTGTAAAATGGGAGTAATTCTATCTGCCTTCAATATCTGCTATGTGTGTGTGTGTGTGTGTGTGTGTGATTCAAATGCCCCTCCATCCTCTGCAATCTCCTTTCTCACACAGTGTCCAGCATAAACCAGGCACATGGCAGGGTCAATGAATGTTTGGGGAGAATTAATGAATGGACCAAAGGGTGAATGTGTCTGCAGGTAAACCTACAAATGCAATAATCGTTACAATGAATCAGGACTTAATATATGCCAGGTGCTCTGCTAAGCATTATACAAAATGATGCCCTTTTTTTTTTTCTTGGCACTGCAGGTTAGTGGTCATGCCCCCATTCTACAGATGAGAAAACAGCCACTCGGCAAAGCCGAATTCCTTAAGGAAAGTCTCCTACCATTTAGGTGTTGGAGCAGGGATTTGAACCTAAGACTATCTGGTTCCAGAGGCCGTGTTCTTGACTGTTATGGTGTCATATTGTGTATGACAACAAAGGAGCCAACTTGGAAAACTACACTGAGGTCCTGTGCTGAACACTTGCACCCTCGTGGGGTTAAAAGCATTATCTCTATGAGTCAAAGACTGGCCCATGAGAAGATTAATAAGCATGAGCAGAGAGAATAAAGGAACAGCTTTCTGTCCAGAGGAAGAGGAAATGGAGGTATGTGTGGATGTACCTGAGGCCATCGGACTGATTTGGCCATCCCATGTCCTGAGTTGTCCCAATTCAACTGGCTGAGTCGGAGAACGAAGCAAGCCAAGCCACCAGAATTAATTCTCTGCTGCCTTCCCAGATCCGGCAGAATTTGGACTGGGTAAGGCTTGTTGACTTTCATATTACTATTTCCTTCCATGTCTTGGTTGGGAATGGAGTCCGCTGTGGTAATAGTGGCCTTTGCATCTCCTGTCCTTCTGAGTCTTGGCTCCTCGGGACCACCTGTAACCCAAGGTGGCCCATCAGACTGGGCATTCAGAGATGAATGGCTCACTGAGTCCCTTTGCCAAGCTTTGGGAGTTGGTCCTAATAGGGTAAGCGGTCTCTCTGGAGGATTGGCCTCCATTTGTCAGCCTTCCTGTGGCCTTTAGAGAATGGCTTTTTCCACGAAGGTGGGGTGTTAGCTCCAGAGAAAGCCAAGGGAGCTGAGATCTGAACTTGGGCATGCGGTGGGGCGGTGGGGCTGGACTCGAGAGGAGCCGGGCCAAGCCTTCTCCACCTGGGAATGGCTGCCCCATGCAGTCAGCGGGCGTGCACTCTTGTACACTCTGCTGGCTGGCTGCTGTCTCGTTCTAATAAATTAAATCTGTTATATCATCACTATATTCCTGAGACGGGCACTTCCCGGGCAGATTAGAACGGAACTTAAGGGGATTAAAAGCTTCTCTTAGTGAAAAACAATGTTTCAGATGGGAAATCCATTTACCAATGTGAGTTTCAGCAGAAATGCATGTTTCCTTTAATGCATTGCTACTGCTCAGAGAAAGCGGGATTTCCCCCCACGCCTCCCGTCCTCTGTTTTGCATAAGTTATAATGTGGATTCTGTTGAGCGTAGCAAGCCTCTCAGGGAGATTGATGGCTTCCATAAAGTTGCACAAAAACATTTCTCCTTTGTTCATGAGGGAAAAGAAAAGAGTCTAATGGATTTGGAATATTAAAAGAGTGTCGGTCTGTACTGTAAACCAGGAGAAGCCTAGGAGTTACTGCCAGACACCAAAGGAAATGAATTAATTGGAAATGCAAACAGTCAATTCTTAGTTATCTGCATGTGGCTTATCGGCAAGAAGTTAGGGGGAAAGAAAAGAAAGAAAGAAAGGAAAAGCATCTCGGTACCTCAGCTTCTCTACCCAGCTGTCTATCACTGTGTTCTCAGGGAATTAGAAGTCATTTTAATAACCTGGACCCAATAAAAGTTGGACCGTAATTCTGCTGCAGCAGCTATAAAAAAATCACAGAAGGCAGTCCAGAAGATATGTAATTAATTTTTTTGTCTACTACTCGCAGGTTGGGATTCTCGATGCCATTAGAAAGTTGACAACTTAAAATCATGAGCCAGTAGTTCCCCAAAAGCCAACGTGGAGCTCCTACCTCAAGGGGCCAGAAAACTTGAGGAAACTTCTGAGTCAGGACCCAGCACTCAGTATGCAGGGGGTGGGGTGGAGAGACGACCTCTCCTCTCCAGGAGGCTGTTGGGATCTAGAATATGGCTGTTGGTTCTGGAATGTGGCTGTCTGGATCCATGAGAAGTCAGGGCAGAGAGAAGGGTGGCTGCTGCCAGTTGGGTTTGGCCATCGGTGAGTGTTGATCTGTTCTAGGTGACTTTCAGGCATCCTGGGAGTGCCGTGTGCAAACCCTGCTCACATTATGCCCCTGGAGCTGGGGGTCTTTGACCATGTCTTCTCCTTGGTCATGCTATGGAAAACCCTTCCGTGACATTTAATGTGGCTACTAAGAGTGGTAGAGAGAGGTCTTTTGGTGGCCACGGAAGAGAAAGCAGAGAGAAAGAGGGCTGATGCAGGGAGCCTGCTCTCATGGGATCTAAGGCAACGAAGCCAAGTTGGGGCCAGAGAGTGTCCTACACCAAAGCTCCCTCCTTCCTTCCTTCCCCTCCCCCATCCCTTTCTTCTCTCCTTCCTTCTCTCCCCCCTTCCCTCCCTCTGCTCCCTCCTCCCCTCCTTCCTTCTTTCCAGCTCCTCTTTTCTCTTCTCTTGCTTTCTTTAACTCTTGCCTAAAGAAAGACTGACCCGGAGTCTCTCCAAAGGCTCACGCCTCAGCTGCCACCCTGGTCTCCTGAAGAGCTGAGCCTTTCCTGAAGCCACAGTGCTCTCCGCACAAAGGTCCTCCCAGGCCCCCATTGCTCTTCTGTTTTGGCTGCACTGTGCTGAGGCTGGAGCCACATCTGGTGGGAGGCTTTGCCTCTTAAAAGGAGAGGCTGGATTTCTGGAGTCAGTCAGCTTTCCTAATTTTCAGCCCCAGTAAATAACAATGTTTGCTCCCAGTTATTGGGTGCTAACTAGGTGCTGGGCACCGCGTTAAGCGCTTGACACAGAAGCCTAAAGCCTCTCAACAGCAACGAGAGCTCAGTGCTGTCACCGTCCCATTTTGTGGCTGGGAAAAATGAGGCTTGGAGAGGTTCAGGAACATGTCCAAGGTCACCCAGCATGGACGAGATTCCAACCCAGCACTCCGGCTTTAGAGCCTATGGTTTTAACTACAACATGACTTAATGACCTGACTGTTGTCCTTGTGTGTGACTTGTCGCAAGGCTGTTTTCAGGTCGAAAGCGCCAGTGTCGAACCCAAAAGCCAGTTTTTTACTACCATGTGGATAGAGGTGAAAACAGTGGGTTGAAAATCGCACATTATTAGCTGATGCCTGGGACATGGGCATCTGCAAGGTTTCTTACCTGTGATGCCTAGAACCCTCGCCCCTTCTCATGGAGGCCCCCCACCCCCACCACCTTCCTCCCCTGGGCTGCCGCACATTTTTAGGATCTGGCTAGAAAACCGGTGCTAAAATATTGCTCAATTTTAATTATACTCCCAAGCCCCTTGCTGTCAGCTGCCCTTCTGAAATTGTTTTAATTGAAGTTCCATGAATCCTGGGGAGTTCAGACGGAGTTCATCTCCAAGCCCATCCTGATTTCATTAAAGATTTGATCTTTCTTTTTTGCACCAATAAAACATTTATTATCGTTATCTGTTTCGTAACCATTTTCTGCCTCCAAAGCGGGGGGAAATCAACCTCATCTTCATGCCAATAAACCTAAGGAATCACCTGTTAATTTTTCTGGCAAACAATAGCAGTGACATTAATAAAATAATTAATTGACTAATTATTTTCCTTTTGAATGAAGGCAATCCCCATTCGAGATGAGTTTCAAGCCTTCAGGTGAGGTTGTTTAGGACTTAACTCTGCACGGGGCTTAGGAAAATCATCTTCCTTAAATATAAGTGCTGTTTCTGTTTCTTTTCTTTTTTCTTTCCTTTTTTCTCTTCCTCTCTTCTCTTCTCCTCTTTTTTTTCTTTCCTTTGCTTTGATTTGCTTTCCTTTCCTTGCTTTTTCTTCTTTCCTTGCCTTTCCTTCGCTCTTTCTTCCCAGTTGAGAACAGGTCAGAGCTGTTTTAATAGCTGGACCGGAGATGCCCTCTCCTGCCTCCCACCGACAGGAGGTAAATGATGGGAAACAAAGTTATAGATGAACCAAATAATGTAAAAGTAAAATCGGACCCTGGAGTAGCTTGTTGACCCCTGAGTGTTAATCATTAACAGTTAATTACTATTAAATCGTCATTGCCCAGCTCTTGGCCAGGATCACAACTTACGCCCGGGAGTCCCTTCGCCGTCTGTGTTTGTGATTATCCGCTCAGCAGTGTTCTCAGCACACCCAGTACCCGCCCCCTGCTTGGGGGATCGGAGTCACAATGTTTTTGTTAAGATTTCAGCTGCGGCTCCTTTTAGACCTTTGTTTCATGTATGTAATATACTTAAAATGCACTAAATGACAGTTTATAATATCATTATCTACAGTTAAAGATATTATAACTTCAAAAATGAAAAGAAAGTGCACCCATATGTGGAAATGGTCTATTTTGTGCCCTTTTAACCTCTTTCTTCTAGTTTCTGCCGGACCAGACAGGCAACGTTACAAAAATCATAGGTCTGCAAAATCATTTTTCTATTTCAGCTCGCATTTGTCATGAAAGGAAACAGGGTTATTTAGATAGTAAATAACAACTGTGGCCTCATTTATTTTTCTTTCTCTCTCTCTTTTCTTTTCCCCCTTTTATTTTGGTCCTGGGTTCCAATATGTTCTTTATTACATGGTTTGATAATTCAAGGATGGGCTCAGCAACCCCCTGCCACCACCCTTCAACCCCCCCACCCCCAATAACACGAGAGTTGATTTAAAACTTCACTCTGTACGGCCCTAGGGTTATTAGGAATAGTGTGGACTGAGTATGGGTTAGGTTTAAAAGTAATAAAAAGTAGACCTGTTGGTTAGGTGAAAAATTCACTATCAGATTCCTGAATGCAGTATTCCTTTTCATGTGCAAACGGTACTAAATGAGGCATTTAATTCAACAAATCCAGAGTTCTGATCCGCCAGAAATAGAGACTGGGTTAGTTCAATTTGTAACAAACGATCTCCTTATGATCAAAGTCCTGAGCGCTGATTTCAACATGCTGCTTAAATTAGTCTAACACCAAAGTCTTTGGCTCGGAGACAGTATTTGGAATGTCTTACCAGAGGAGAAATTCCTTCTCACACATGGTTCTAATATCATGCCATGCCGGCTCTGTGTTTTAATGGGCTGACAGGAGGCGCGGTGCTAACTTTCTGACTCCAGAAAGTTCTCGTGCTGTCACCCGCAAACCAGCTAGGATAATTTTTCCTTGGCTTCCTTATTAAAGACTGAATGAAGGGATTGTGTGGCTTTCTTAATGTCACTTGGTCTGTTTGCCATAAATTTAGGCGCTCACGGTGAAAGCTGCACTTATATTTCGCTGGAAAATGGAATCAAGGAGAATGCACACAGGTTCACAATAAATAACGAAGCGTGAGTTATTAAGTGAATTTCATCTACCAGGGCCTTATTACATTAATAGTTTAGATAATGGCTCCTGAAAAAATACATCTATGAACTTGGCGGCCAAATAGCGGAGGGGCGGGGTGTCGAGAGGGCACGGAGGTGGACTGACAGAGCCAGCTGGGGTGAGAAGGGAATAGGTGGTATTTTAAAAATAATATAATATTTACATTTTTGCAGGCTGTTTGCCTTCTTAGCTCAGCGGGGAGACTAGCAGGCCTGCTGGCCAACGTGACACGCATCGCTGCAGGCTTCCTGCCCGGGATTGTTTGTTTCTTTGCAGAAGGAAGACTTGGGGTTGTTTAGACTATGAGCCTAATTTTAGAGGATCATAATTATGTTGCTTCTAAACCACATATTTTCCAGAATTTGCTGCCCCATGAAAATAACTTGCATGTGTGTCCAGCCTGGCTGGCAGCCAACCTGATGCCCAGGGCCTCCGTGCTCTGTGTCATCCGGGGGACTCCCAGGGACCAGGACAGGGTGGCATGGGGTGGTGGATGGAGCTTAACCTCCATTCGATTGGGTCTTGGGCTGGTCACATAACTTCTAGGGCAGCATTTCACAGAACGTCAGTCCCCCGAAATGCTCCGTGAGATGCCGAGATCCGGAAAGTTCGGGGTCCTTGGCAGCTCCATTCTCTTCCTTGTGATCGCCATGCACACAGACTTCATGTCTGTGTTGCTTTCCCCCCGGCTCAATTCTACCCCAACCCTTAGGTCTCTGATCCCCAAATACACTCTTTCTTTATGGCGTTAAGTCACGGTCGTAGTTCATCAGCCAATCACTTGTGCCGCAGGTTGAGGATGTGAGTGTCCGCTCCAGACTAACTTCTTGAGAGCTGGTGATGGATGCTCAGGGCTTTATGCCATGTCTGCCACACAGTAGCGGCTCAGAACAAATTTGATAAATTATGGAATGAAGACCATGTTCCTAATCTTTAATGAACATTTACATCGACTTGAGAAGATCTTGCTAAAATGTCGGTTCTGAACTGCCATGTTTGTAACGTGCGCCCATGTGATACTGAGGCTGCTACAGTGTGAGTAGCAAGGAATTAAGGAGTTTAGCTGTGTGTCATCCTACATATATCACACTCTGTGTGCCCTTTCCTGGTGCAACACCTAGTAACGCCTAGACTCTGAATCTCATTTATTCACCTACAAAATGAACCAAATGCTCTTCAAGAATCCTGGCAGCTTAAAACAGGAGTCTTTGGATGCGTGGCTCTGAAATTGTTCTGATTCAGCTCTGGAGGGTGAGGGCAAGGGGTTCCCCTCCCCCCGTACAGGATCTTATGAGGTATATACAGAGTTTTCTGGAGGATCCAGGGACCTCAAGAAGTGGGTGGGCTTGGCCTGGCTGAGCTCTGTCAGACTAGTCATGGCTCCTAGAGAGGCAGCTAAGACTCTGCTGGTCACAGTTGGGGGGTTGTCCTGTTCTACTTCTCTGAACCTACGTGTGTGAAGTTGGGGCATTGAAACTCTATCCATGTTGCCTCAGAAAGTATGCCAAGACACACAAATTATATAAAATTTCTAAAAAAATTGTATAGGGCGTCTGAGTGGCTCAGTAGGCTAAGCAGCAGACTTCAGCTCGGGTCATGATCTTGCCGTTTGTGAGTTGGAGCATATATATGTATGCATCTTACAAAAAACTCTGAAAATTCCAGAAGAAAACATAAATCACCCTATTTACATATGAGCAGAAGATTTGAACCGATACGTGACTACCAAGATCTACAGGTGGCAAATGAACCTATGAAAAGGTGCTCAACATCATTCGTTATTAAGGAACCGCAAATTAAAGCAACGAGATGCCACTCTACTTAGGGTAACTGAAATCGAGAAAACAGACAATAGGAACAGCTGGATGGATGCGTAGCAACCGGAAATCTGGCTCTGTGCCACTGGGAATGCGAAATGCTATGGTCACTTTAGAAGGTGGATGGTGTCTTACAACAGTAGATGTGTTTCACCATACCGTGCATCAGCGGAACCCGTAGGTATGTACCCAAGGGATCTGAAAGCACATCTACACTGCAACCTGCAGCTTTGTTCACCATCAGCAAAACCCTGAAGCAGCCAAGACGTCCATCAATACGTGAATGAGTCAACAAGCAGTGCACCTCCACACGATGGAAATTTGTGCAGCAGTAAAAAGAAGTGAGCTATAGGGGCGTCTGGGGGGCTCAATCGGTTAAGCGTCTGACTTTGGCTCAGGCATGATCTCAGGGTTCATGAGTTCAAGCCCCACATCAGGCTCAGTACTGTCAGTTCAGAGCCTGGAGCCTGCTTTGGATTCTGTGTCTCCCTCTTTCTTTACCTCTCTCTCCACTCATGCCCTGACTCTCAAATAATGAATAAATGTTAAAAAATAAATTTTTTTTAATTGTATGGGGCATCTGGGTGGCTCAGTAGGTTAAGCAGCAGACTTCAGCTCGGGTCATGATCTTGCCATTCATGAGTCAGAGCCCTGCGTAGGGCTCTGTGCTGACAGCCTAGAGCATGAAGCCTGCTTCAGATTCTCTGTCTTCCTCTCTCTCTGCCCCTCTCCTGCTCATGTTCTGTCTATTTCTCTCAAAAATAAATATTAAAAAATATAAAAGATAAATCTACATGCCTTTAAGAAATTTACTAAAAAAAATGAATAAACATTTGTTACAAAAAAAAGTCAGTGATTGCCAGGGGTTTGAGGTGGGGTTGGAGAAGGTTGAACACATGGAACACGGTTGATTTTTTTAGGTGAGCGAGAACTATTTTGTTTGCTACCATGATATTGAATACAAGAGATTATGCATTTATCAAAATCCCCAGGACTTTACAGCACAAAGATAAAACCTTAATGTAAGCAAATTTTAAAAAGTACTTTAGAAGGTGGCGAAATCCCAAGATGGAAGGCACAAGACTATTACGAATATATTAACCATTATTCCCATTGTATTAGCAATATATGAAATGATCTCCTTGAAAGGGTTGTGGGACTAAGGTGCTGACCTAAGCAACTTTGGGAATGAGTGAAATCACAAGAGCACTGGTTCTGGAAGCTTCCATCAGCATTCTACTCTGGTTGATAGAGTTGTTTCCTGCAAAGGCATGGGTTAGCAATTCTGAAACCACTACGCATGAACACCATGATATAGAATGATTAAATGTATGGATGGCAGGTGGCATGAGTCAAGTTTTCTGCAGTTGGAGTGGGTTATGGATAAGCAAGTGGAGGAGGCTAGAATGAGTCATGGGATAATGGGTGAGAGTTGGAGACGTCGAACAAACTCCCTTGCAGGTTAATATAGATATGGTTACGTGTAGACGTCTTAGTGCATATATGGATATGCATGGGTTAGTACACACATGTGCACCTCCTGGCTCTGCCTCTGAGAGGGCAGACACATGTCCCAGTGGTAACACCCAAAGTTAGTGTCCATATCTTGGTTTCTAATATTTTTCACCAATAAGAGGAACCAGGGATTGGGGAAATGGCTGACGCTAGCACTCTAGGACTGGGGCATAGGATATACAAGATGGGCTTGGAGTGATTGTAGGGCCAGAAAGCAAGAAAGTGCTGAAAACAAAAACAAAACACAACCAGAAAACCCAAACCCATAATGATAGGACTATGCCAAAGGGATATGGGATCCAACTGAAAGAATTTCCAGTGGCCAGAGCTAGAGGCATTGAGCAATAAGAAGTGTGAGATAAATATCCACGAGTCCATGCTGCTGTATATCAATGATGGAATAAGTAAATCCACAGGGGAGAAGAGACTGATCATCTGTGTAGAAGAATTCAAAATAATTTATGGAGATTCTCTGTCCTCAAGGAGGGGGGCGTAATTCTCCATTCCTTAAGTGTGGTGGCACATAGTAACTTTCTTCCAAAGAAGAGGACAGGGTAGGAAAGGAACCAAGAAAGAAGAACTTGACAGTAGAAAAACCTGATGAACCCTACCTCAAGCCAGGTGGCCAAGGTCAGTATCAATAGTAAAAAGTCATGTTGATAGTAGGTACCTTTGTTCTGCTGGCACGCGAAGGGCTCTCTACCTCCATGGTTCTCTTTCCAAAACACCTTCCCTCACTCTGCTACTGAAGAACATACCAGCAAAATCTCAGCTGAGGAACATTCTACCAAAAAATCCTGATTAGTACTGCTTGACACGATTTTCAAAAATAAATTCTGGCTATCTGTCCCAACCACGAAGAGACTAAGGAGACATCACGGTAAAATATAAGGCAGTACTGGATGGGATCCTGGAAGAGAAAAAGGACATTAGGGGAAAAGTGAGAAAATCTAAATAAAATGGACTCTGCTTAATGATAACGTATCAATATTGGTTCATCATGACAAAGGAACCATGCTAATGTTAAGATGTTAATAATAGGGGAAAGTGGGTGCAGTGTATGCAGAAACTCCATACTACCTTCAGAATCACTCTAAATCAATCTAAAATTAAAAATCTAAAATTAAAATTGACTTAAAAATTTATCACCATAAAAAATTCATCATCATAAAAAAAAACCCCATACATACCAGTTGGAATAGCCTTTGGAAGAATTTGAGTTCGCTTAACTAGAGCACCAACTGTTCGCCAGACAGTGTGCTAGACTCCCTTTGTTCTGGAAGCTCTTTTAATCTTTATAATAGCCCCGTAAAAATATAGTGTAGTCCAAAGTCTCTAGATGTGGACAGGGGTGTTCAGGGAAGGTAGGTAAATGGCCCAAGTTCAGATCGTTACTTTGGGGAGGGGTAGAATTCTAAAAAACCTAGGATTGGGGCACCTGGGTGGCTCAGTTGGTTGAGCGTCCAACTTCAGCTAAGGGCATGATCTCACAGTTCGTGGGTTCGGGCTCTGCGTCAGGCTCTGTGCTAACAGCTCAGCCTGGAGACTGTCTTCAGATTCTGTGTCTCCCTCTCTCTCTGACCCTCCCTTTCTCAAGCTCTTTCTCTCTCTCTCAAAAATAAATAAAACATTTCAAAAACTTAAAAAGCCTAGGATTTGTCTCCCTTTCCACCAGAATGCGTAAAAAGTTGTCACGGACCTTCTGGTCTCCATCTCGTTCCCCAATCAGGTCGTGTACTGGGATTGGAGAATGTTTTTGCCCAGGGTCTTGAAGTTTTAGCCATGACCTTGAGCTGAACACCTTCCATGTGGAGCATTCATAGTTGGACAAAATAGTGTGGAGCCATGGGCTTAATGGGAATAGCCAAGGTTGGGGAGATTCCTGAACACAGGGGAAGAGCCTTTCTGGATATATGTCCCTGTCTGGTCAGCCCGGGGGGCACTGTGTGGAGAGAGAGAGCTTTACAGGGAGGCCAATTGAGTGCCACCTGCGGATGGGTGTGGAGTAAAGGTTTTGGATTCCTCTTGCTCTGATACCCTGGCACTCGTGAACTTTCACAGGCTCTTCAAGCTGGTGTCCAAGGCTTTCCTGTATGGAAATCCTCCCTCTGCCATCACAACAAGGGTTGTGACCCTGGCGAGATCTGTGGGTGCCCTCCTACACTCGGTTTCCTGAAGGTGCCTACTCATGTTTGTTAGGGCTGATACAGTGCTCACGCTCCCTCTCTAGCCCCTCTGGCCTTCAGGCAGCAGGAAGCCCATGCAAGTCAGACTGGGTTCATGTTCTGCCTCCACAATTCACGAGCTGGGTGACCTAGGAAAAGCCAGGTCATCCCTCGGAGCCTAGATTTGTTCAGCAGCAGGTTGTGGGGAGAGTGAGGTGACATAGCACATTAGTGCTTGGGCAGAGTGGGTGTTTGGCAAATGCAAACACTACTATATTATCATTATTATACCTAAATATTTCTGCCTCCTGTGTCCCGCTCCCTTTGCAATGCAAGTGCCATTTCCTTTCATTTTCACGCAGCCAAATCATCCCCTAAGTTGTGCTTTTTTCTTACTTTGTCTGTCCTTGGCAGGGACTTCAGGGACCGTGAATGGCCCCCCTGAGAAGGAAGGTCAGCTCGTAAGATGTAAACAGGGAGGTGGGGGGTACATGCCCTGAGGGCTTAAGGGAAGGGTGGACGTGAACTTTGCACTGCAGAGTGGGAGAGCTGCCTGCTCCCCAATTTCCAGGTTGCTCCCCCACGGGGCTGTCTCTACAGTAGACATGGTGATTCCCATTCCTGGCAGCTGGTACAACCCATTCCTGCAGGCCACACCTCCACACACTGTTAACTAAGAGCCTGGGAGCCTCCTGCTCTGATGGGGCCACACTCATGGCTTTCCGACCCGAGCTCTCTCTCTCTCTCTCACTTTCTCTGCCTCCTGAGCAGGGCAGAGGGTTACCTGTACAATATTCTAGAGCTGGACTAGGAGCAGCCCTGGAGCCCCCTGTCTGACCATGGGCTGCAACCACTGCAAGGGGCCACCCTGCTCCATCCAGACTTCGCTAACTCATCCGGGCCAGGACTTGAACCTCACCTCCCTTCTGCAATCCTGTGCTCTGACAACGGCATCATCTCTGGTAAAAAAATAGTGACAATTTTCTTTAAAAAATCTTCTTCCTTCAAAAGGGTGAGAGTGGCAACATAGGGTAGTTGCCTCAGCGAAGGCACGAACATTTTTAATGGGCAGTGAAATTAAAAATTCTTGGCCCCGTTCTACCAGGTCACATAGATCTTTACTTGTATGGAATGTACTCAGTCGAGCTAAATTCAGAAATTCAGGAGCATGGGACCAGGGTGACGCTTGTGTCCCTTTATCTACCTGCATTTGGAGAAGAGGTATTTGTGTTTCTATTAGCTCTCTTACAATACAATAGTAATAAACAACAAAGAAGATGAAGATGAAGAAAGAGGAGCAGAAGAGGGAGAAGGAGAGAAAGACCTTTCCTTTTTTCAATTATTTTTAATGATAGAGGAAGTTTCCAGAGCAACAGATTTAAACGTCGCTCACTTTGCTCTCAGGAGAAAGAATTTAGAGGTCCTCTGGATCAGATAAGGCTTCTGCTCCCCTTAAAAAGGCTACTGGGATGGGGCTTAAGTGCCTTTGTTCCCTCCACTCACGTTGCAAGAGATACATGTCATTTCGAGCAGTATGGAACTAATTGAGGACTATGTCCAGCCCTTGTAGAGGTGAACAGGGCAGATAAATAAAAACTCCATCGCACATAAATCTCTGTTCCCAACATCAAAGAAGCAGGATCCTGCTAAGTGTATTTGTATAATGCAGTAATTTATGCAAAAAGCAGCCTTGATAAATGTCCCCTAATTTATTGTCATGTATCTCAAATCAAAGTCAAACATTTACAGCCTGAGCCTGAAGGAAGCCAGGCCTCCGAGCGCCAAAGGGTTTGAAGTAGGTAAAACTATGTTGGACGAAAGGTTAAATGGGATCTGGTTTGAATGTTAAGAACTTTCCACAAATGATGGTGAAAGAAAGAGGGGACTAGTTTGGCTTCTCAAAACAAAGCCAGGCAGAATTTTCCCAGAGAGTTTTCTTCCAAGGGACATGCATGATGCATGCTCTGGAATGGTCTTAAGGGAACAGGACCAGGGGCTGCCATTTACCCCCGGCATTATAATCACAATAGACAAAGAAGGACAGTAGCGGTATTTATTGGATACTTACTATCTCTCACACGCTGTGCTGCATTCATTATCTTGTTACTTCTCAACATGACCGCATCAAGGGTTAGTCTTGCCATTCTGGTTGTACAGACAGGGAAACCGAGGCAGCAGACTGAATGTGGAGGTGGAAGACGCAGGAGGCCCGGGTCTTTTTTCCCACTGAGGTTGCTCATTTCCCCATGATCATTCATTCGAGAAATGGCTGGGAGTCACTCCATAAGAAAGACATATCCACAAGTGAGGGTACAGGCCTTCCCGTTAGGGAGACCTTGGTTTGAATCCCATGTCTGGGGCGTTAAGGGCAAATCCATAACCTCTAAGCCTCAAAGTGCCCATCTATTGAAAGGCCCAAATAGGAATGCTTTACTATTTTTTGGTGTTTTTTTGGTGTTTATTTATTTTTGAGAGAGAGAGAGAGAGAGACAGAGTATGAATGAGGAGGGGCAGAGAGAGAGAGGGAGACAGAGAATCCAAAGTAGGCCCCAGGTTCTGAGCTGTCAGCACAGAGCCCGATGTGGGGCTCAAACTCAAGAACCTCAAGATCATGATCCGAGCCGAAGTCGGATGCTTAACAGACTGAGCCACCCAAGGTGCCCCAGGAGTGCCTTGCTTAATGGGGTTGCCATAAGGATTAAAAGAGATAATGTCTGAAAAATACATGGCATGTGTCCAATCAGTAGATATGATGGTTGCTATTTTATTCTCTCCAGCTGGTAAGGGTTCTATGTTCTGGCCCTGGAGTATAGAAGAGCCTAGGGTCCCCCAAACTTGCCCCCAAGAAGCAGTCACACCCTCAAGATGCTGGAAAGATGAACCACACATTGTAACATGGTATTTTCAATTTTCTGTCTGAAGGGCTCGGCGTGCCCACAATCCCTATACAATAAACGTCCAATTCCAGTAGTAGCAGAGCCGTAGACAGCAGCTGTTGAAAAGATTTTACTGCCCATCTGGTGGCTTGGTGTGGTCTTCAGGCTGGTTCCAGGAGAAAGGGCTTTGCTCCGTGATTCCACCAGCTGGTAAGTGGTATTGCAAACCCGATTCAGAGCTCAGCCTTCTGGTTAATAAAACTGAGAGAAGGAATGGTCTTGTAAAGGGCAGGATGCTTTCTCCATCTGAGGGTTGGGCTTTTGAGGCCTGGATCACGACGCTGGGCTGGGTTCTGTCCAAGACGAAGCCCCTGGCAGCTGTAAGTCTCATGGCTCGGGGCGTGTGTGGGTTTAGAGGCAGTGGGGAGTGTGTCCGCCATTGACTTGGTGGCCTCGTCCAGTTTCCATGGATGGTGCAGGAGGGCAAAGCTCTTCCCGCCCAGATGGCGGCTGTGACAGTCCACCACTTGACTTTTGAAACATGCAAACGAAGAAATTCCTTTCCACTTACACTCTTATCTGGAGCAGGGGGAAAGGTCCCTACACTTGAGCATGGACTCTGGACCACAGCGGATTGGCCCAGAACATCCCTGTGAAGACCCCCTCGCTCTGAGAGAGAAGCAGACACAACAGAATCTGGTCCTTGGGTTGGAGTCTCAGGAATAACCACTTCTCGGTTTCATGCACCTTGAGTCTATTTCTGACCGCTCAGGATTCTAGCTTCCTCATTTGTAAAATGGGAATTCATAACATTCACCTCACAAGATTGTGTCACGCATGAGATGAGCAACCTATTATAGTGCCCATAAAGCAGTTGATACGTGTTCTCTTTCTTGGTCTCCGTTTCCATATCTATGAAAAAGAGGGGTTCACTTCCCACCTGACAACGTTGCCGTAAGAACTGATTGATACCGGCCAAGCACTAGCACCTTCCCCGATTCCCGCATCACCTCTGTACTCAAATGTAAACTCGAAGAACCAGACGTGTAAAATTCAAATCATGTACAAGAGTCCACGGTGCTTCTTCCACAGTCCTGGCCATCTGAGTAGTCACATTTAAAAACCAGGGATTTTTTTTAATGGCTGTTAAAGGAAGAGTGGCTGCAGGATTTCCTCAAGAGCACCACATGGGAGTCACCAAGGCCCCCGTGGGAGTCAGACAGGCCCTTTCGGTGCCTGGAATTCCTTGAGTCCCTGACAAGTGGCCCCCTGGGTACCAGCAGCCATACTGACTTCAGGGTTCTCAAGCCAGGCTTCTAGAAGGGAACAGAGTGAGGACCTCATTCTCTTTGTTCCTCACCCCGGGAGGGTTCCAGCCAAGAGAAGAGCACAGATTTCTTCCAGCAAGTGCTCTGGGGCTTAAAGAATCCTTCGAAGCCACACAGAGGCCAGTGCCAGTGGAAACCAAGTACTGGCTTGCACCCTGCCGACAGCCCAGAAAGTTGGTTCTCCATCTCAACCTGCACCCATGCTCTCTCTCCTTCCTCCTAACCCCGCCTCCAAGCACCCCCCTGCAGATTGCACCCCCCGCCAGGTCCCATACCAGCTCCCAAGGAACATGTACTGTATCTCGTGCACCAGCAGGGGGAAGGTCTCTTGTCCACTCCTTTACCAACTGAGCTTCTGTGCTGATAGTCAACATATGCGCATTTTGCGGATGACCTCCATGTTTATGCCTCCACCTGCCTCTGGGCACTAAGCAGACCACTCTAATTAGGGGGAGAAGAGGATGTAGTTGGGGGGGTTGTTTTGCTTTTGGGTACACTCTTAAGTTCTTTCAGCTGCTCCAAAAGCTTCCTTTGTCTCGTCTTGGGCAGGGATGTTGCTCAACTTTATGGTTTTGAGCAAATGAGAAAATGACACCCCCTTGAGGCAGGCATGTGGCTCAAGTGGACAGGGTCTTTATGCAGAGAGAATGGTGCCCTTCCCTCTGGGTGGGTGTAGCCCTGCAGAAGGTACCCTGTTGGGCAACAGGCTGGGTTTTAGTTTTTACCACCCCGCCTCCTCGGAAGGGCCTTGTGCAGTGACCTACCTGTACAGCTGTATGCGGCAGCCCTGCTCCTGGGCTCCCCTCATTCTCTGCCATCCCAGTGATTTCGGAACTGTGGTTCTCTTGGTGTGATGACTCTCTCAATGTGTTACCCTTCACAGGTTCCTCGTTATGTGACTCTACTCATGTAAAACCCCCAAAGAGTTGGCCTGGGAGTGGGAATGAGACCCACTGAGAACTGGCCTTCTAGAGTAAGAAGGAAGAGTGGGATGGGGAATCGCTGGAGAGAAAGGCCAGGCCTGGACTCCTCTGCAGGGCTGGCTGTGTGGTGTGATCTGAGAACTCTCCAGAGGCTTCGTCCATCAGCAAAGAGCTTCTACAGCTGTTCGCCACGGCCTTCCGGGCGGCCTATGCAGTGGCTCAGAAGAGTCTCGGGCTTGGTGTAATGCTCTGCTGTCGCTGTTTGAAATTCTTAGTACTTTTAAATAAGAGCCCCTGCGGTCATTTTCCACTGGGCTCTGCGAACCATACAGGTGGACCTGCTCTCAGATCTTACTGGCCTTTCGGGGGGGGGGCGTTCTTTCAGTGCATTTATTTACCTAGGTGGTCATTCATCAAGTATTTATTGGGCACCTACTACATGTTGGATGCTTGAGAAAAGCAGGTGTGGTCTTGCCTCTCAGAACATTCACAGACTGTAGGTGCCGGTGGGGACTAAGTAAAGGGGCACTTTCAGAGGATGGGGAGTGCATAAAGAATGTGAAGTGGACCATGAGTGGGAAGGACGAAGCACGGGGTTCCTTTTAATTAGGCTGTCAGAGAGAACTCTCTGAGAAGTGACAGGTTTTGGGGGTGGGACTAAGCCTCCAAGTAGACAGCACAGCCAGTGCAAAAGCCCTGAGGTAGGACAGGGTTCTGGCTGTATGGGGCCTGTAGGCAGAGAGGTAGGCTTGGATTTTAAATACATGGGACAGTGTGGAGAAGTAACCGCAGTGATAAGAGTAGTAACAAGTATCCTCTGTCAAGCGTGTACTTTGTTCCAGGAACTTCATAGAGATATTTAGCCCTTTGATGAACCATGCAAGTGATGTGTTATTCCCATTTACTGATGAGGAAACTGAGGTCCAGTGGCCCAAGGTCACCTGGTCTGTGAATAAGAGGGCTATGATTGGAACTCAGGTCTGTGCAATTACAGATACTGCTCGCTGCTCTCCGCTGGCCATTGTGGTCAAAACTGTTCTGGCTGCCTCAGGGGCTTCACTGGGGTGATGGGTTCCTCAAAGTCTTATGTCCCTCGTCGGACTAAGGGACCTCTGAGCACCAGCCCCGAGACAATAGATGAAGCGGTTTTTCATCACGTTCACTGAAGATCGTGATGAAATTTTATCCTACGGTCACTTAAATAAAGCCAGCTGGGAGTAGCTGTTCATAAGACACAAACAAGAACTCGGTCCAAGATATCTTTGCTACGCACAGTGTTTTGGCTGTGCCCAAGTTCAAGTCTAAGGGGAAAGAAAAGGAGCCACCAAAATATATTAACTAGTTGCAGCGCAAACTCTTGCTTTAAATGCATGCCTGGGTTGACTTTTATTTTTGGATGGGCTCCAAACTCTCTTGATCTTTGTGCCTGTCTCAATTAAATTTTAGAACCAACATGGGTAAGATATACTCGTAAGCACTGTAGAAGATATAAATATATGTCTTCGAAGGCCTTCCAACCTGGTAGAGGGGACTAGCCAGGGTCGGGTGTTTCTTGTGACGCAGAATACACATATACAGAAGAACAAGACAACTTCAGTGAAGGAACCAAACAAGTGGCCCGGCAGAAAGAGGAGACAGAGAAGTGCAGAGGGTAGGCAAGCTGGGATTGGGTGGCTAGAGAGAGCCTCTCTGATTGGCCACCTTCAAACTAAGACCCCTCCCCCAAGATGAGCAAACTAAGAAGAAAGGACTTCAAAAAGGAGGCAGCAAATCACAAGCTGGGCAATCCCATATAACACATATTTTTTAAAGGTTTTACTCATTTATTTTGAGAAAGAGAGAAAGTGCGCACGTGTGAGTGGGGAGGAGCAGAGAGAGAATCCCAAGCAGCCTCTGCAAATCAAGGCAGAGCCCGATGTGGGGCTTGAACTCACAAACGGCAGCGAGATTGTGACCTGAGCTGAAACTGAGAGTCGGATGCTTAACTGACTGAGCCAGCCAGGCGCGCCCCCCATATAATCTTTTCATTGTTTTTATGTGTGTTCTTGGTTTATTGCACAGTGCTTTGACACGTAGGAAAGCACTATTGTAACAATCTCTCAGAACCAGAGAGGGACCCAAACCAAGAATGTGTGGCCTATCTTATTTCTTTGACAACACCGACTGCAAAATACCTCTTAATATTTAGCTGTTGATCTCGGTTCTGCTTTGGTTTCACTGTGTGACCTTGGGCAGGTCACTTAACCTCTCTCGGATACTCTTCTCAAAAAACAGCCAGGCACAATGTGAAGATCTCAGAACTTTAAAATCCAATGATTCCGTGATCTGACAGAACAAAACAGAGCCTCCTGGTGCCTTGTTGGTAACACAAGGTTCTCCCGCTTGGCAGAAAATTACATTACCAGATTCTGACCTGGGATCACAGCAAAGGTTGTGAGCTTGGGTTGAGTTCTCTGTTTTGATCCCTAGACTGGGCTGCCCAGGAGCTCTGGGGATGCGTCCTGGCCAGCACCCACATGTGTCTTGTATTAGTGTTATTTTCTTAATGTCAGCGGCCCCCAAACCTGCCCATTTTACTATTGAGTTACCCAGCTTAGTCTTGTAAGTATCGCTTACACATAAATACCGTCTCCAGCCGATGAATCCACTGTTTTGTTTTTACTTTCTCCACCTCCCCCTTCCTTGCGAAGGTGTTTATTGCAGCCATAAAAAATAAAGCGGATCAATCATAGCGCTGTCTTCAGACAAACTGAGACACATTCTTGAGCCTTTAAGAGAGAAGAGGGAAAGAAAAACACTGATTGTGTACTGTATGGTTTCGGGAACCTGGTGTCTTGTCCATGTTGGGATTTGTGAAGAAATATGGGAGACGCGATGACAGTGTTTTGAATGAAGGTAGAGAAATGGAAACCAAACGCCAGAGGAAATGGATGTCTTTGGTTCGCGGCTGTTTGGTCCGCAGCTGGAGTTCTGAAAGATGCTTAACTTCCACTATTGTGACCTTGGCAAGCACCCGCTCTTGGGGCTGGGCAACAGGAGCCTACGCTGCTCTGTGGAGTGGGAAGGACAATCTGACTTCTGGTTGAGAGAGAGCCCTCACGATCAAAATATTTGATTGGAATCGAGGGTAACAAGAAAACAGATACCCCCTGAAAATCTCTCCTCTTAGTGCCTTGCTTTGGTTTCTCAATCATCTTACCTCTGAAGTACTGATTTTAGAGTCAGCCAACCTGCAGTTTCCTTAACATCCACGCCACCTTCCCCCACCCCTGCACACTTACCCACAAACGGTCTCAGGTGATCGCTTTCAGGTTTCTTTTGGACTGTGTCTACCCAACTGCACGTTGACCGGTCACCATAAAGTCTTCTGGTTCATTTGTGAGTTCAGCACAGAACGCCGAACACGCTGACCTTTGTTAGAAATTTGACCTGTTTTTGACAGCAAATATTCCATAGGGTCCTAACAACCCCCAAAGGCCATTGAACAACCCATGCCAGTGAGATTTTTTTGTTGTTACTGTTCTTGAATGTTCCAAGACTTGTTTTTTGGCATAGCTCAAAAATCTAGCAATATAAAGTATTCAGTGAAAAATCTTGCTCCAAACGCCTGCTTAGTTACCGTACAGCCACAAAAGGTCTGCTTTATGTAAATATAAATACAAACACGGATCTTGCATCTTCCTTTTGTTACACCAAAGGTAGCAGCTTACACATGCCACTCACCTTCCTTCCTGCCACATCTTGAGAAGAATGGCATTTGTTTGAAATTTTATCTACCAGTCGGCCACAGTTGTTTCTAGGGTCAAATAATACAGACAGGAGGAAAAGACTTTGAAAAAGGATTTAAAAAAGCCATATACATTTAGGGGAAGGAGATAGAGGATGGCACTACCCTTTGGGAATTATTAAAATGGAATCTTTAAGAATTTTCAAAATAGAACATTTGAGAATCATAGCAACTCAAATTCAGAGGGATCCTTGACCTCAGTCAGTATTATATTAAGCAATCTCAGAAGATCATTATTAAATTTGAAACCAATGGGTAGGTAAGGATAATATATTTTTCCATTTTTATTTTTTAAAGAGAGAGATAGAGTGGGTCAGGGAACCGGTAAGAGAAGGAGAGAATGAGAAAGAGGAAGATCTAGGCTTTGCTCACATAGAGAGACCTATTTAAGTGAAGTTGAACAGCTGTTTGGTCTCTTTGAGCTCTGTATAGAAATAACCATAGTTTCTATAAGAGGCTGAATAGAGAATCCATAGAATATACAATCCTACGTCACACTTGTCAATGTCCTTGAGTTGAAACCCACACATCTATCCACAACTGTGTGTAAAGTGGTGCAGATAGAGCTCACGCAGCTTGAATACTCAGTGCGTGTGTGTGCATGTATATGCTCACTCAGCTAAAGCTGTATAAAAACTCCCGGATCTGAACACTCAGCCCCGGATATCAGAACAACACCAGCATGCCTGGCCAGGGGACATACCGTCCTGCAAGCGAGGACCCCAAATGCATCTGTGCTAGCTTGCAACAGTTTCTTCCCTTGTAGTGTATGTGGTATTCCAATGTACATATTCCCTCTGCCTACGAAACTTGCTATTTATTACGTTACTAATGAAATACTTAGAGAGCTAAGCAGTAGCGTACCTTGGTAAATCACTACTAAAATCTTTACAGACAATCTTCTCACGCAGACCTGACCTGTCATTTATTCAAGAGCCACAAACTGTGTGAAGATGGTTTGGACCATGATCTCCTGGTTCTAAGCCAAAAGAGTCTTTCTAACAGGAAGTGAAGGAGTGTGGGCCATGTTTGTTACATGATGAACATAACAGTGAGGGAAATAAAAGAAATGTGATTTTCCAGATCAGGAAAATGTGGGCCTGTTTGTTAGTCCCTGACACCTCTCCCAACGCCGGAATTTCCTAGCGGTAGTTTTGGTTTTGTGGTGCAATGTGACATCCCCGGGGCTTTCCGTCCTGGGATTTTACACTAAGACAGCTCCTCTCAGAACTGGGCTGTTTGCCCAGTGCTTATGTCGTGGACACACCAGCATCAACAGCAGGCATCCAGGCCTTCTGCTATTGGCAATGTGTTTATTTTATTTTATTTTATTTTAATCTATTTATTTACACTGAGAGAGAGAGAAGGAGTGAGAGAGAATGCGAACAGGGGAGGGGCAGGGAGAGAGGGAGAGAGAGAATCTCAAGCAGGCTCTGCCATCCATGCAGAGCCCGATGTGGGGCTTGAACTCACCAACCACGAGATTGTGACCTGAACCGAAACCGAGAGTCGGACGCTGAATCGACTGAGCCACCCAGGCGCCCCTACTGGCAATGTGTTTCTAATGAGGTGAGTGTAGCTCGCCTCCTCTTTGTGGAGAAGCCTGAGCTCTGGTTTTCATATGTCGGGAGAGTCAAGGAGACCTCAGAACCCCCTGCTCCTTTGGAACTTGTGATCCAAACTCAGGGCAAAGAGCTAGCCTACTTTGGGGGTGACAAATGGTACAAGCCAAGTTCCACTAACGGCCCTCTTAATAAGAATGGAGACCGCTTTTGAATTCATTCTCTCTCAGAAAAATCAATGGGAATATAGTTTCTCTTCGCCTACTTGTTGGTTGTCTCTCAAATTCTGTAATCACTTTCTGAGATTGCTTAACGCAACATTGATTTGGGTTGTTCAATCAGCAGTCGGGAGTTCTAGGACTGGGAAGTGTAAAATATTTGCAACCACATATTTCATGTTACATTAGTCGAAAACATATTTTTAAAATGTATGTTATTAATGACACAATAAAATCTCATTAGCGGATGGGGTTGATAGATGTGGTTTATCTAACATTAAGCAGAAATTGGCATCTTGAGGGAAGTATCAAGATTCTGTGATCCCAGACACTGATATTGAACAGGCAGGGGCCAGGAGCAATCCGCTATTGATTAGACGGTGCAAGTAATTATATTTACGGAGCCGTTTTATTGGGTGGGGCAGAAGGTGAGGTGGTTCTTCTTTGGAGTAGAGAGAGAGAGCAATCAACAAAGATGTTGTCGGTGAAAGCCCTGGAGCTGGTGTGATTTTCTCAATCTTTACTCTCAGTCTTGCCCTGGTCCTAATCATTATTTAGAAATGCAGCATATGCTGGAAGGTTCTCAGCAGCTTCGCTTGTCCAAATGCTCGTGTTTCCTGGCAGTTTCCTGGTATGTCCGGCAGTAGGGCTAAGTCCTTGCATTTTATTCAACCCCAGCCTCTAACCCTGTCCATCGCCAGCATCACCAGGACCACCACAACCGCTACTGCTGTAATCATTACCAACACCAACAACTCCAGCAGCATTAACTTGGCCACTGTCACCATCACAAAGAATATCATCAGCATTTCTGCCATTATAATTATAATGCCACCACTGCCACCTGCCACCACTGCCTTTATCCATACCAGCACCCCCCCCACTAATAACCCCACTGTTAACACCATCATGACCACCGTGACTGCCATGACCACCATACTTCTCCCTGCTCCGTTTGACAGGCATGAGTTTGAATTCCTGGTCTGCCATTGTGTCCTCCTCATTGATATTATCACCTGACTCAGATAGGTTGGGACGAGGTACAAATAAGTTACAAAGAGCTAATGCCTATAAATCCTTTAGCACTCAGTGGGCATTTGATAAATAGAAGGGCCAGAACGTGTCTTTGATCAAATATTATGAATCCTTAGCTTTCTGTTCCTGAAGCCTCTCTCTAACTTAAGGGAGATTATGGGCTTTGGCATTTCTTTCTTCCATCCTCTGGATTCTTCAGTTCTGTGGTGGCTGAATTATTTGTAAGAACCTTTTGTGCATCAGAAATACGATTAATCATTCCAATCTTACCTTCCTCTTCACTCACGCTCCTCTCGTGCCTCTGTCCTGTTCCACCTTGCCACATACCACAAACAGGTCACACACCTGGCCTCCAAGCATTAATGCCATGGAAGCGACCATTTGCTGAAATATCTGTGTCTAACAGGTGCTCAGGGTTCTAGAGGAAGTCCATCCTTCTCTCTTGTTCTCTCCTCCATGAGCATGTCTACCTCCCAAGTACAAGCCACTGCACCCTCCTGACTGGGTGTCTACAGTGTGTTCTTAGTTTACCTCCTCCCTCCCAGTCTCGTCCACTGTGGTAGGGGAATGGTGGAAGTGGACACAATTCTTCCCTCCTGCCTGTGTTTGCAGACTTGCCATGGGAATTTGGGCTCGTCTTAACGCAAAATGGAGTCTCTGTCCCCAATGTGACCAAAGCAATGATGTGGAATTCTGATGCTAAGTCTCAACTTTACCTGTATCCATTTCTCCACTCGGATCACAGCGGGGTAGAGATAATTCACTGCAGCGCAAGCCATCCTAGATCAGCCAGTCCCAGCCCGCCTCCTGATTGGTTGAAGATGGAAGCCCAAGCAGAATCAGCCCAGCCCTGTTGCCCCTCATGCTTGTAAAAAATGAGAATTCAAATGTAATCCTTAACAAAAATGGCAGCACTAGACAGCTGACATACCCCCTCCAATGTCTTGCCTAACCAGCATTCTGCACGATCTTCTCAAAACCTGTCTGATCATGCACCTATCATCCTGATTGCTCTTGAGGTAGAACCCAAAATAGAACATGACGTGTGGCCCTGCATGTCTGACCTCTGCCTGCGTCATGGATCTTGTGTCAGACTTGTTCTTGCTGACTTTTCCATCCCTGTCACCTTGGACTTTTCCACTCTTTGAACAACCAAAGTTAATTTCCCACCTCTGGGTGATTGTAGATGCTGTTCTTCTGCCTAATGTTCTTTCCATCCTCTGTCAGCCTCACTCCTTGCATAGCTAACTACCTCCCTTCTTTTGGGTCTCCACTCAAATGCCTCCTCTTCAGAGAGGCTTCCCGACCTTCTCGCTGAAGTAGGTATGCCTTGTTCGTCACAACCCCTTGTTCATTTCCTTTATAATAACCATCCCAGCCCAGAATTATTGAGTCTTTCCCACTGTTTGAGGATCCATCTCTCTCAATAGAATGTAAACCCCATGAAAGTAGGGGCTTTATATATGTGCTTCATGGATTTGTCAGTGATTAACTCAGAATATGAATCAGAATAGGGACTCAAGAACCTGTTTCTCTACCCCTGAAAAACCAATAACCATATCAGGCACCATCTTGCGTGATTTACTTGTACTAATCTAGTTAATCTTTACAACAACTCTGAGGTGGTACCACTGTGATCTCATCATGTAAATAAGAATGTGGAAGCATAAAGAGGTTAAAGAAACTGTCCAAAGACACAGCTAGAAGTTGGTGTTACCAGGATATGAACTCTGACAGCCTGGCACCAACATCCAGGTCTTTAGCTGCTCTGCTCCTCTGTCCCTATGAAGTGGTACCACTGTACTTCCACTGCACACAAGAGAAAACCTGGGCTTTGGAAGCTCAGACTCCTTGTGTCAGGGGCTCCCAGGTAGTGATTACAGAGATGTTATTAAAGCATAAGCAATCTGACTCTTCACCACTAGGCTTTTGTCACCACCCATGCTGTCGCATCTGGACTCTACGTCTGGCCAGTGCTGTTCCCTCTTCCTAGAACGCCCTTTCCCTCCTCTTCCCCAACTGACTTGGCAAGCTCCTACCTATCTTTCAGGGTCTGGCTCAGTTATATTCTTCTCTACAGAGCAAGATGAGTTTGGACCCAGTGCCTCCCCCGTTGTTCCCAGTACCGACCACCTTGTACTGTTTATCCTCTCTACCCAACTAGAGGGTGAGCTCTTGAACGCAAGACTCATATCTACCCTACCACTATATCCTTATCACAATGCCTGGCACCTTGTATGGGGCTTAATTCACAAGATTTGACTGACCAAAGGACGTGTACACTTATTACTTACATTGGGTCTCTATTTCCATCCCTGGGAGCAGCTTCTAGTTTTTCTTATTAAAAGTCAATTCCAGGGGCACCTGGGTGGCTCAGTTGGTTAAGTGTCCAACATCAGCTCAGGTCATGATCTCACAGTTTGTGAGTTCGAGCCCTGCATCCAGCTTGCTGCTGTCGACATGGAGCCCACTTCGGATCTTCTGTTCCCCTTTCTCCCTGCTGTCCCCTACTCTTGCATGCTCTATCTCTCTCTCAAAGACAAATATACATTTAAAAAAGTCAATTCCGTAGCCAGGCAAATGCTCAAAAATATGTATATAAATAATTTCATCACATAATCGTGTGTAATAAAAAAACAACAGTAAAAGAAAAAACCTGCTTTAGTCTGAGCTGCTGTAACAAAAATACCATTGCATACCATAAACTGGGCAGCTCAAATCACAAATATTTATCTCTCACAATTCTGGAGGCTGGAAAGTCTAGGATCAAGATGACGGCAGGTTCAGTGTCTGGTGAGGGCCTACTTCATGATACATTGGTGGCCATCTTTTCACTGTGTCTTCATAGGGTGGATGGGACAAAGGAGCTCCCTGGGGTCACTTTTATAAGGGTACTAATCTTTTTCACAGGCACCCCACCCTCATGACCTAATCACCTCCCAAAGGTCTCACATCCTAATGCCATCATGTTGCATGCTAAAATTTCAGCATGCGAATTAGAGGGGGATGTGAACATTCAGTCTATTCAATAACTTCCATGCCCATTCATCAAGGTTGGTCAAATGCATTACTGTTCATCTATATACTTAAATACTAATCAGGAATTTTAAAAGATAAGTGTAGAAAATATATTCATTAAAAGAAACTTGTTTATAGAATATGATTAATTTTATTTTATTATTTTAAAAATATTTCTTTTCTTTTTGAGAGAGATTGAAAGAGCACATGCAAGTGGGACAGGGAAAGAAATAGAGGGAAACAGAGGACTTGAAGCAGGTTCTGCACTGAGAACAGAGAGCCCCATGTGGGGCTTGAGCCCACAAACTGTGAGATGATGAACTGAGCTGAAGTCAGATGTTCAGCTGACTGAGCCACCTAAGTGCCCTATATTATTAAACTTAAAAAAGCAGATTATAAAACAGTATGAATCTCTCTCTCTCTCTCTCTCTCTCTCTCTCTCTCTCTATTTTCTATCTAAATGTGTAATGCATAAGGGAAGAGGGGCATCGACAGACAGAATTCACAGAAGCAGCTTGAAGGGACATCAACCAACTCATCCATGTGTTAATCTCTGGTAGAGCAAGGTAAAATTGCAGCTAATTTCCTTCTTTATAGTGTTTGGGTTTCTTCTGAATTAGTTTTAACAATGATAGACGGACAGTGATAATATACCAGCACAAATAAAATAGTAATTATGTTTAACATTATCCAATTATCATATTTCCATGGCTGACTCCATGGCCATGACCACACAGATTCCTGACCCCCAGAGAAATGCAGTGGGGTGCCCCAAATGTTTCCCAAAGACATTCAAAGTGAAAGGAAGTGTCTGGTGGTCATGGGACTTGGGATTTTCCAGACAGGAGGAGCAGGGGTTGTTGGCAGGAATTCAATGCTGGCTATCGGAGGAGAGATGATGTTAGTATAGAGGGGCGCCTGGGTCACCCAGTGGGTTAAGAGTCTGACTTTGGCTCAGGTCATGATCTCACAGTTCATGGGTTCAAGACCCACATCAGGCTTTCTGATGTTAGCATGGAGCTCACTTGGGATCTTCTATCCCTCTCTTTCTGTCCCTCACCCACTCACATGCTCTTTCTCACTCTCTCCTCTCTCTCACAAAAAAAATAAACATTAAGAAAATGCTCAGTGTGGAGTTTAGCAGGGTCACTTGTAAAGTATGTCATGTCTGCTTTCCTAACACATTTCCAATACTTGAAGAAAATGTGTGCCAGTATCGCAAGACAGCCATAGAAAAGGCATGTCCTCCCACAGTCTGCCACCACCATCCCAGTAAGAGGTACCTCTGTCATCCTGATGGTGGCCATCTCCTTCCACCCCACCCGCTATACCCTGAAAAGGGAGTGAAACATGTTATCCTTTGGATCAATGCTTTTAGCATCAGATTGTAAGAGAAAACTAAAAATGCTCCCACATTTTTATACCCTCCTATTCTATTTGGCAAACTGAGAGGTTTCCAAAACATAGGTGGAATCAGCTCAGTTCAACAAGACCTCCATTTAGAATCTATTATGTGGTACCCACTAGAGTGTGGGTTGAAGGTTTGTTTGCTCTTTCAACAGACAAGTATTGGGCACCTTTATGAGTCAGGGTATGTGCTGGGGGTACAGAGATTGACAGGACAGCCCAATGGGGAGAGGTAGATGGACCCCTGAACAGATTATCTTATGATAACAAACTTCCTCCCCAATATGTGGAAGGGAGCCATGCAATAAGTGGCTATGTGGGCTTCAGGGATAAGAGTCCCTTGATGCAGGACTACCACTAGCCCACATGGTGCCTTTGTGTCAGTTAAAGAAAGACTCCTTTTCTCGAGATACTTCACGTCCATCTGTCAAAAAATTGTACTGATTTTGTTTGGACAAAATGCATTATTTTCATCTGTCAGAAAATTGTCATAACAAATCCTCTACAGAGGATATGTGAATGGAGTTCACTTAGATATGAGCTCATGTGCAGGACACAATTTGTACAGCTGTACATATGGGGCTCTGTCTAAGTGTGCCCAGGGGTCCAGGTTGAAGGTGGGAGCATGTCCTGCACCCCCCAAAAAGTCAGGACTGACATTGCTCAATCTGGCCTTTCCTTCCCTGTGTGAACCCACATTACATAGCTTCTTGTGAAGATGGTCATATTTTTATCGTGCCCTGAAGCCTGGTCTAACTAATCTAAACAGAGTCCACGTATGAATGTGCAGTCCTTGATTTTATAGTTCAAATGGACTACGTGAGCCCGTGGCTGGTCCACCAGCCTCACAAGAGGACCAGAAGGGCATCACCAGCAGGAGGATCATCCACATCAGGAAGCTGATGGATATTGGACAAAGCATGGAGTGAACAGGGAATGAGTAACACCTCAAAGGCTTCTGGCCCAAGGAGAAAGTCAAAGACATCTGGTTCTTAACAAGACCACAACTTATGGCTTCTCCAAGCTAATCTAGAATTTACCTCAGCATTGGTTAACCCTAACATGCCCAGTCGGCAAATCTCCATGTTGGGGGAATGCTTTGAAAGCCACTTGCCAGGGAGGTTGGAGGTGTGCTCCAAGCCATGATGGGACATAACAGCGAACAGAAAGCCTTGCTTTCCAGTGGACTCACCCTGTGTCCTCCCAGAGAACCTTTACCCCATTTCCAGCTGGGGCCGGGAGGGAGATGTTCCTCCTTTTCAGCCTATGGAAGCGTCACAACCAAATACACATCCCCCTACCATTGCCCCGTTGGGAAGAGGAACTCAGATAAAGGAAACAGACACATATCTGTTGTTGGAGAGCTTTGTTTCCACACATGATATATGGTTCCGGAGGAGGAGGTAGAAAACAAATAATTGTGTCTCCTCGCCACCGACATGTCTTTAGTGGGGCTGCCGGAGAGAATAGATGCTGGAGATTAGCAGTGACCTCACAATAGATTCTCAGTACAGGAAAAGTGTCTGAAGTTTATCTATTGTTAAGTGAGATAATTTATCGCCGCCAAGGGTTAAGGAGCAATCCCAGTCCCTTCCTACTTCGGGAACAGAGATTTATAAGATGGTGCCCAAATTTAGACACTGAGGCACTGGCGGCAGAAACATCCCCAAACGCTGATGGCTTCTGTGCGTTTGAAGCCAAGTCATTCACGGAGCTAATTTGAGGCTCTCCTCGGAAACTATATTTGCTTTCTGAGTGCATGGTGAGTTTTCATTTGGGCTCTGACCAGCTGACAGCTATGCAAGTTTGTAGATACCAGTAATTGAATACAGATAACCTTGATGGGTGACCTCGTCAAAGCCAGGCCTGACTGCTTTCCATTGTTCCTGGTTTTGCCAGTTGATACTAAACTGCTACCGGATGAATTTATATATTAAGAATTTGCTGCCGTGGGAATTGCTTATCATTCCCCGGTCTATCCTGTAAGCTTCTATTTACTTGACGCGGTGGGCTGGGAATAAAAGCCGTGATTTGACTGTTCACTATTAGTGACAGAGAACAGTGTGTTGGAAAAGCTTTATTAATTTCTGAAAACAAAGTGAGGGGAGGGGAGGTCATGCTTCTGCTTGACGCAAGTCACGGGGAAAGGCTCTTGTCTCGCTAAGCTGCTTATGGCTGTCTGAAGTTGGTCCATGGCCATGTTTTTTAGGTTCAATTCAGCTTAAAAGCAGAGTTTGAAAGCAGCTCAGCCCTGTCAACAACGTGATGCTCTTGTGTTTTAAGGGAAGTATTGGAAGAGGTTCAGGGTTTATGGTTAATTCAGGGAGATGCTGGAAGAAGTCTGTAAGAGGGAAAGGCAGCTATGATCCCAGGGACGGGGAAGGGCAGGTCACAGGGCCACATGATGGGGTGGGGTACGACTTAGGTCAAGGGCTTGCGTTCGGCTGCTTAGATATTTAAGCAGGCAACTGTTCTACAGAATGTGGCCATGAGACTCTCTAAGTTAGGCTCCTCATCTATCCTTCTTTCTTCTTTAGACCTTTCCGAATCATTGAAATGTCAAAGTGACCATGGAGCTCACTTTGTGCCATCAGGATAAAAAAAAAAAAAAAAGATGAAACCATTGAGGAAAGCTTTCTCCAGAAACCATGTTTTCTAGGCTTCTAGAAGGTACTCTGTATTTCTCCAGGCTTCCTTCCATGGCTTTGAACTTTGCAGCAGGTGCAGAGGGTGTTTGGAAAAAGCCAGAGCCCATGTCCCCTTTAGAGGGGTGGGGGGGGTCAGAGAGTGGCACCGCAGACAGAGGAGGTGGGGGAGGGATGGATTCAAGGGACAGGGAGGCCTAGACATCCAGCTAATGTGGCATGTTGGCCGCTAATGACGCGGGTGCATTCAGGGAGGTCTGGGCCGGAAGCGACGCGGGCGGGAGCTCCTGGGGCCCTCGCTGCCAGGCAACTGTGTGTCACTGCTCAGCTGAGGGGATCAGTCTTTGATGCTTTCAACATCAGAACATCAGAGCCCTTCTTCATCCTGAGAAGGAAGGTTCGGGTTAGTCAGCCAGGGCAAATAGCTCAAGGGAAATTTCATTTTCTCTTTGTCGGGTCCTCTGCTTTTATGTGCTGGGCTGTCCACTGCAGCTACCTCACCAGGAGCAGGCTGGCCGGGCCTGGGTGCAGGCAGCCAATTTGGGGCCTGGCTGGGGAGGAGGGGAGCACTGGAGGCCTTCCAGGGAGCCTGGAGTGGGGGGCTGCCGGAGGCCTGAAATTACCTCTCTATCATGCCCCACGCTCTCTGACTGGCCGGGGCAGTTTTCCACCCTGGCCAGTCCAACTGGTCTGGGTAGCTTTGTTTGTGCCTTTGCTGCTCTGGGCATGTTTCCCTTGCAAAGAAGGGCATGAAGGGCATGCAAGAGGCTAGCAGCCAGTGCCTCCTCCATCCCTCATGGAGGGTGTAGCTGGGTGTCCTGGGTTTGAATCCATCCCTGCTGCCTGTTAGCTATCCAGCCCTGAGCACTGACTGCGTCCTTCTCTTGCCTTAGTTTCCTTGTCTATAAAATAGGCATGGTAGCCGAACGTACCAAGCCTGCGACGTGGTTGTAAAGTTCCAGAGGAACTTTTAAGCTTACTTGTGCCCCTCTCTGCCTGGTACTAGAAAGTGCCTCATCAACACCAGCCATCACTCAAAATATCCATTTGTGATCCATTTGCACACAGTCCAGAAACCCTCAATATTTTATCCATTTATTTTTATTAAAAAATTTTTGTAGTTTATTTGTTTTGAGAGAGAAGGAGAGCAGGGGAGGGGCAGAGAGAGAGGGAGAGAGAATCCCAAGCAGGTTCCTCACTGTCAGTTCAGAGCCTGATGTGGGGCTCAAGCCCACAAACCATGAGATCATGACCTGAGCTGAAATCAAGAGTCAGAAGCTTGACTGACTGAACGAGCCACCATAGGTGCCCTGGAAACCCACAATATTTTATTTCATTTCTTTTTATTCTATTTGATTCTATTCTATTTTTAACATTTATTTATTTTTGAGAGACAGTGAGAGACAGCTCATGAGCAGAGGAGGGGCAGAGAGAAAGGGAGACACAGAATTGAAAGCAGGATCCAGGCTCTGAGCTGTCAGCACAAAGGCCCACACAGGGTTCAAATCCATGAGTTGTGAGATCATGACCTGAGTCAAAGTCAGGCACTCAACCCAGGCTCAATATTTTAAAAGCAGCTTCAAGAGATGGTTGCTTTTTCCAATGGTGGAAATAATGTTTGTTAACCAAAGCTGTGATTTCAAAACAATGAATGCAGCCTGGGCAACATTACCTCCACTGTGGAGTTCTGTTATTGGACTGTGCCACCCTAAGTCTCAACACTTGGGAATTCAGAGAACCCCAGGTAAGGCAGGGGCTGGGAGCAGCTGGCAGCATTAGTGTGGACTGGGCACAGAAGAAGGGAGGGTAGGGGTTATGTCAAGGATGGAAGTCAAGCCAGAGAGCAGGGGTCCTTCAGTTTAGGGAGAAGTGATGGTCAGAGGGAGGGCATTGGCAAGGACAGAGGAGCCACTGGACTGTGAGGGCAAGGCAGGCCATCCTGTAAGCTAGGCCAGCCTGGTGAGCTAGGTTGGGTGATGGCACAGCTGCTGAGGTGAGCTTGACCTTGGACTCCAAACGACTTGCCTTCCAGTATGCTTAAAGATAGCCATGAAGTTTGGAGGTCCCAGGTATTTGCAGGAAGGCCTTTCAGAGTGTTGAGTGACAGCAAATTACTTGAGGCTGGCTAAGGAGCAGTAAGAGAAGATTGCCACAGGAACTTCGGCCTCTTCCTCTTGTGAGCCCTGCATGGCATCGGGATCTGGGTTCTAGGATCCACACCATAGGACTATGGCTGAAGACCTTCCCTGTCTTAGGGCTATGTACACATAAAAATCCCGTAAGTACCACTTGAGATGATTCATTTATTCAATCAACAATATTTACTGAATACCAACTATGTGTAAAAGACTATGCCAGGTGCTGGAAATAATTTTTCTCTAGGATAGAACATTTCCCAAGAATAATCTACAATCTCACACCTAATCCTTTAGTATGCCAAAAATCACAGGGGACACTATTCAAAATGCAGACTTTGGGGCTTTACCCAAGGGATTCTGGTTCAGTGAGTTGAACATGGGCCTTGGGCATTTGCATTTTGAGCAAGTACAAATTTGCCTACTGAGACCAAGGAGCCATGGCAATGTCTGTTTTCCTGTTCATCCACTTAGCTATTATTTACTGAGCACCCACTAGGTTCCAAGCACTGGGTTGGGTTCTGGGAATGGGAAGAAAGGCATGCCTTGCCAGCAAGTTGCTCATGGCTATTGGAAAGAGCTGACCTCAATAGCCATAATGGCTCCTATAGTTTCATATTCTATGATCTCTAAAAGGGTACTTTAAAAAAAGTACCAGTTGTCGTATAGTTTATAACTATAACGAACAGAACACCACTTACTAAGGATGAGGCAGTTTTGCAAGCTTGATGCATGCTTTATGTAACATGTCATTCTTTGCAATAACTTTAGGAGGCTGGGGTTTTGAGCATTTCCATTTTACAGAGGGGGAAACTGAGACATAGTAAGGTCTTGCAGCTAGGAAGTGGTGAGCCAGAATTTGAACCCAGGTAGTCATAACTCCAGAGCCTATGCAATTAACTATGAGATTTCCCAACTCAACGTGTTATTGCTGCAGTTTTGACACTGAAAAATGCTGCTTTAGATCAAGTTATTCTGATACTGGATCTACACAACCAGAGGAGGAAAGAGCTTATGTTTTGACTTGTATTTCAAAGAACTTAGAGCAACTTTCTTTTCTTGGGTGCCAAGGTGGGGGTGAGAGCATGGGCCTGGGAGGCAGAAGGCTTTACTTCACAAATAGCTGAACCAAACGTTCCATTTCCCAAATAGCTACAAATCTCAACTTCAAAAATTGCATATGAGTTGGCAAAACTCTAACAGTCTGATAACATCAACATATTAGCAAGGATGTGGGGAAATCGCTACTCCCATATGCCACAGAGAGGTGTGGAAGTAGGCTGAACCATGTTGGAGGGCCATTTGGCAATATCTAGTCAAACTTCAGTATGCGTGTCCAGGGACTGTGCAAGTCCACTTCTAACTACGTCCATGTGTGCCCAAGGAGAGGGTCAAACACATGTTATTGTAGCATTGGACAGATTGGAAGCAATCTAAATACCTACCAGTCAGAAAGATGAGTGGAAAAAAAAGGTCGGGACACATGGGGTCCTTCCAGCAAGATCTCAGGTGGCTGCTTCAAACCCATGGCTTGAGAAACTCTTACTGATGTTAAAACGCCTAATGGTTAGAAACGTAGAATTTGACCCAGACTGCCTGTCCTGAATCTTGGCTCCTTCCTTTATTCACGATGTGATGTTGGAGATTCACAAGGGCTTTGTTTCCTCATATATGTTTAGTTTCCTCATCTGTGACACGAGAGTGATAGCACCTTGCCCGCAAGGTTGTTATGAAAATGGAAGGTATTAATTCAAGCCAGTCTCCTAGAATGGTGTAACAGGCAGCTTTTGCTGCATGGTATTGCCATCTAGCCCCCATACATGTGAGATAGGATGAGATGATGATGATGATGATGATGATGATGATGATGATGATGGTGGTGGTTAGCTATGGCTTGGGTCAGTCTCAGAGATTTATTGGAAAGGTTAAAACAAACAACAACAACAACTAATAATAATAATAATAATAATAATAATAATAATAATAAACCTCAGAGACATAAACTTGGCTGGTATGAACTAAGTTGAAGATCCTTATTCACTGGCAAACTAGATAAGCTCATCTCATAGCTGGGAAAGTGGTTAGTGAAATGACTTATTGCAGCCTTTCATAGAGGGGAAAGGGTAATGAAGCAATGGGGCTTTTGATAGAAGAAACCAGGTTTCAAGGATACAGCACAGAGGCATGGATGCTTATTAGGGGTAAATATGGCGGCTGTCCATTGACTTGGCCATGGTGAAACTTACAGAAGCTTAATCCCTCGGGACAGAGACGGTGTCATGGCACAGACTTCCATTCTGGCTACAATGCCAACATCTTTTGTCGTCCTGAGACTCTGAAACATTGTTCAGGATTTTCCCATAGCGAAGGAAATGTTTTTATTCCAGTCCCCAGGGAATCTGTTGGATCCAACAGAAATGTTGCCGCTTCCGCACACGTCCCTCCCTGAACTCCAACATCCAACACGAGCTTTTTCTCAGTGAACTAGCCTGCTGCTTTCTGCAGCCTCGCCTACTGACCCCTGGGGGCTCCTGCAGACCGACAGAGGAGACTCCTCTTTATTTAGCAATTAGAAATTTCTCTCATAAAACACATGAGCACTTAGCGGTGAGGAGATTGCATTTTACGTTGCCAAAAGGTGCCCAGGCTTTGTCCTCCACGATGAATGACAGATTCCTTGGAGTATTAAAGTCATACGGCACCTCCAGTTCCGGCACTGAGGTCTCTCTGCTCTGCCATGAAGCAATTTTCATTTCAGGTGAAGATATAAGAGTCACGTTCCAAACTGCTGCAGAATAATTCCCTGGCATCTATAGAGATTCCAAAGCAGCCCCTGTGCTCTGTTTACCAACACAATTAAACCTCGACCATTCCCAGCCGCAGTACAAATATAATCTTATCTACTTAATGTCAGCCGATTAAGTCATCGGGGCTGCAAAACGGCAAACAGATATTAATAACCAGCCTAGAAGTGAGCCATTTCAGCGAAGTAGCACAGCATGGCAGGTCCTTAGGCCTGACGGCGAGAAAGTCCCCACCTTCCTGACACTGCTATAAAACACTGCAACATTACAACTTTTCAACCATATCTAAAAGGCCAATTTAGGTTTATTCCCATCCGAGTTTATGACTATGGTTCAGCAGGTATAAACTGGTAATAGCTGCAGTCCGGCTCTGGGTTCATGCCAGCACAGATGTGTTCAGTCAAATGACTAATTGAAAACCTTAGACAAAATCAGCAGCCTGGCCATTTTGCCTGCATAATAAAACAGCGCCGATAAAGGCAGCGGAGAAAAAAAAAATCCACCCATCTCATCATCAGTGCCATTAACAATCATGAGTAAAGATGAAAACAACGCATGGTTTATTCTGCAAATGAAGGCATATAACTAGATGGTTTCCCAGGGGCCCATTACCCTTTTTAATAATACATCAAGGAGCCTGAGCAAACAGTTTGTATGTGCAAACCAAATAGAGCAAACTATTTACAGTTACCGCATACAGAGACAACTCCCAGCCCTCTGGATTTAACAAATTTATAAAGGTACATAACATGATAGCTATTAGCAAAATTAAAAGAGAACCATTATAGACTTACATGCTGCCATGCTCATTCACCAGGCAAAAAGCAATTGCTAACGCCAACTTTCAATTCAGAAGGATTCCACCCCCCACTTCCCCCCCCTTCCTTCAAGAGAGGAGCCCGACTTGGACTCAAATTATGTGCATGAATAATAAAATACCATCTAATTAAAAACTGTAGTTAAATATGCAAAAATTAATGGTAATGAGATTGTGTAATACCTTGGAGTAT
This sequence comes from Suricata suricatta, assembly GCF_006229205.1. NCBI lineage: Eukaryota > Metazoa > Chordata > Mammalia > Carnivora > Herpestidae > Suricata > Suricata suricatta. Next base: position 28,403,685 of record NC_043715.1, on the reverse strand, counting down.
AGGCACTCCATGAATTACTCACAAAAGCTCCTTTGCTTGACCTAAACAGGGGATAACAGAAGCATCTTTGAACACGCTGGGTCCAGGCACCCCACAGTGCTCCAGGATATTTCCTACATGCTCACAACCAGGGCATCGAATGGCCAAACTGGGCCATTTGGGGCAGGGCCAAAGCGTTCTCTTCCAGTTCTTGGGTGGAGCATGAACGGGAAGGCTTTTAGTGGGCTTTGTGTGAAGGGCTAGGTGGAGGAGGGGGACCAAGGCAGCGGTTTGTCGTCTCAAAGCAACAAGGGCCCTCTGGCAAAATGATGGTGGCTGAACAAACAGACTCCTGGCAATAAAAAGCACGTGGAAAGGTCTATTTTTGGACGAATGAGTCCAAAAGGTTGTAGGATTGTTTCCCTACAAGCTGTCCAGAGCCTACGTACCTTCCCAGTGACTGATGCAAGGTTCTTTCCCACCTTGGACTGTACCAAATCATTCTAGAAGAGCGCCTGTATGCCAGCACTGTCGTCTGGAACAAGGGAGGCTACCAGAAACTTCTCCCAACTCAGCAACCTCCTTTTCTCCAGTGCAGTCTCGGAAGACTTTGCTATATGGTCCACACTAGCTACTGACGACATACATATTCCTCAGGTCTGTTTCAAGGAACTACTGGTCTACTGCTTTTAAGTCCTCTTGGCACTTGACCATGACTTTGGGACTGAGTCCGCTTCCTGAGTCCATGCCCTGACATTTGTTTTAGACGCAGGAGACTAGATCTCCCCCATCACTTATGCTTAGAGCTTCTGAATCTCAACTCCCCCAACCTCCATCTTCCTATTTCTTCCTGGCGGTGATTCTGCCTGAGGATAGTTGATGGCAAACCAAAGGACAGCACCCTTGAAGAGGAGAATGGGATCTTGGTGCGGTGGACAGTTTCAGACTCACTCGATATGCCTGTGTTTGCCTTTTCATCTGTTGAAATGGAGTCTGACATGCTGAGAAGTAAGCATTTCTTTGGGGGAAGTGTTTCTCATTCAGATGAACCTGATGGAAAACTTCCCTATCAGCACCTTCTTGAACATGCCCATGTCGTCCTGTTAATGATAAGGGTTTCTTGTCAAGTCAATAGGTATTTGAGCTAATTGATGCCTTCTCAACAACTCTTTACATCAGTGGCTTCAGCAGCTATGCAAGTGGACAAGTATGATGTAGGCATGGGTGGGAATTTCATTCACTGCCAGCTGACCTTACCCAATTCTGAGATTTGTATTGTAGTGTTTGGGGTTTGTGAGAAAATGGTGACTCTGATTTCCCTTTTTTCCCCCCTCACTTGTTTTTTCTTTCTCCTGTCAAAAAGGTCTGGATCTCTTCCCTCCTGTCTCACAGATGTTACCCAACTTTCTCAGTCAGCAGCCACATTTTAATGGTGGAAGCATGGTCATAAGAATTCCTGGTGTTTGACATGGCAAAGGTATAAAGCAAGCCTTTGTAAGACTCTTGGACAAATCAGACTTAGGTTTGGTATCCTAAGAAGGCCTGGTGCCTAATCTATAGGTTCCTTGTTGATAGATCAATTGACTGATTTGTCATTTACATCTCCCAGATGAGCGGGATCTGAGAATTTAGTTGAGTGTACAGTCTCTAATGCCATTCAGACTGGTGTTCATCTTTCAACGTTGCTGCTTCTTAGTTCCCTCATCAACCTGAGCTTCAATTTACTCACCTACAAATAGAGATCATTATAATATCTCCACTGCAGAGTTCTTGTGTTGATTAAGTAAGAGAGTATACAAAAAGCACTTAGCATAAGTCTAAGCTCATGGTAAATAGTCAGTGAATAGTAGCTATACTATATAACAGTAGCAACCACAACAATAATAGTTACTAGAGCTGATTTTCCATAAAATCACTTAAAACAGTATATGAAAAACAGAAATAAAAAGTCAGGGGTGGGTGAGTCAAGAAGGTTTTGGGCAAAGGAATAAATAGAAGTATTAAGAATAAACAAAATAATGATCACAACATATATAGTTTTCAAAGTATTTTGATGTACATTATTCAACGTAACTAACAATTAGTACTTTTGACAACAAAAAGTAGAATGCTGAATTATCAACGGCTTAAAACTTTAGGACATCAGTTGCCCTATATGGCAAGAAGTCCAGTGGTTTCCAGGGTAGGAGGTTCAGGAGATGGTTGATTCCAGGGTTGGCGTCCCTGCAAATCTTTGGGCTTACCCTCATGGTTTCAAGACGGCTGCCCAGCTCCAGCTCTCACAGCCTCACAAAACTTTGTCCAAAAGAAGAAAATCTCAGGGGCAGGGGATGGGGTTGATTTTCCCATTACTCACCTCTGATGGAGGAAATCTTTTTCTGGACTGCCCAGCAGACTTCTCATGATAAGTAATTCAGCAAGATTGGGTCACATGTCCATCTGTACGTAAAGCAATCTTGGGGAAAGGAAAACGGGATCATTATATTTGGCATATTGACCAGAAAAGATTCAGTCACCAAGGTTGGGCCCATCTTTCCTGAGCACATTGTCTTAGGGAACCTGAACATTACAGGGCTTCTGCTATCAATAGCAAAAGTGGAGGATAACAGGTGAGCTGCTAAGAATGTCCGCCGAATGCTACAGCAGCACGTGTTATTGCTACCATTTGTCAGGTATAGAAACTGCATCTCAGATAGGTTAAGTAAAATTTTCAAGGCATGTAGATTGTGATAGAACTAAACCTAGAAGTCAGGGATTTGGGCTCTGGATTTAGTGTTCATTTCAATACATTCAACTGTAAGAGGGGATTAAGTCTGAAACTCTGAGCTCTCTGGCAGATGGAGTAAAAATGCCAAGAAAATGAACTGTATAGTTCATCTCAGGATTTGATCAAAAAGAGCTGTATATATTTATCTGGGGGGCAATATTTTACTGGCAGTAAATTCTTGAAGGGACTTACTGGATGAAATCTTACAGAAGGTACATAGAAACATAATGGATAATGTTTTTTAAAAAAGGAGAGAGAGAGAGAGAGAGAGAGAGGGAGGGAGGATGGGCAGATGCTCTGCCCCTATGGAAAAATGGAGATTTTTTAAAACATTTTTTTTCTGTTAAGATATACATAAATGTCATGCTCTCATGGGTGAACCCAGGTTTTGACTAACTGTACAAAATTTGGCAGAGAATTTAGTCTTTATAGTCATGGAACAAATCAAGACTAATAATAGTGCATGGGGAACAATTACTCAGAACATTTTTTGGCATAGATAAGCTAAGCTTTGGGTAGTGATTCCTGGTCCATCCATGACCACATCCTTTCTTCTCCTACTTGGAAAGGCAAAAGAGTGAGGGAGGATGTTCTATGATGTACTCTGAGCTGACTCTCACTTGTATTTCAAAGTCCATCACTTGCCAAGGATCACTGCTCTTATTAGTTTAATTGTCATGCCTTATTCCATATACTACAATTGCAAAATAGACTACAGGCCTCCCTGATTTCAGCTCAGTATTCAGAAGAACACTGAACAAATATAGCTCCCCGAGGGGGTGTTTAATTAAAGAGAAAACTCTGACATTTCCTGATGTTTGCCAAGCCCTGATTCTTCAAAGTTGCCTTCAATAAATTTGCATAGTATCTCAATAGCTGGATTTTATTCTACTGAAGAAGGCTGGAGGCTCACTTTCTTGCTGGCTACTGTTCAAAGAAGGCCCGTCATCACCTGCAATTATTCCTACTTACCCACCTCTTCAAGTCCGTATTGACCTTTTATGCATTCATTTAAGAGAAGTTGGCCTGAGTGGAGAAAGTACACATAAAACTCGGAAGCACCAGCAGTCACTGTGGAAAGGCCATCGTCAGCCAGCTCTCTTCATTGCCCGAGAGGCCTCTGGCCTTCAGATTCAGTGTGATCTGATGATATGGTTTATGGGTGAGCACAGACGCCTTATTTTAAAGAGATGCATATGTTTGTGTATCAGGGAGGAAATAAAGTCCTTTCTACCATAGAAGGATGGCATGCTATGCAGTAAAAGTGTTTATCACTCTGCTTATGGAGCACAGAGTAATTGTTTAAATATTTCTTAGGCACCTGGGTGGCTCACTCCATTAAGTATCTGACTCTGGCTCAGGTCACAATTTCATGGCTCAGGAGTTCGAGCCCTGCATCAGACTCTGTGCTGACAGCTCAGAGCCTGGAGCGTGCTTAGGATTCTGTGTCTCCCTCTCTCTCTGCCCCTCCCCCACTTGCACTCTGTCTCTCTTTCTCAAAAATAAAAAAAAAATGAAAAGTTCTTGGAAAAAGATATTTATAAACAAGTGTAGTTGGTTAAGGGGAATCTCTTATGTTGAGGAATTTGAAATAGTCATAAAGGCACAAATGCATGAAAGTCAATAGATTGATGACAAAGTGAGAACACATAAGGAACTTTATCCAGCTATTCTATAATTATTTATTGAACATCTACTGAGTGCCTGGTACTTAGCTCAGTCTTATAGGGAATGTGATGAAGAGTAAGACCTAGCCCTTGCTCTGAAGATGGTTCACAAACTCCAGTGCTTACAAGGACAGTATAAGTGCATGATGCCTATCAGGTGAGGGCTGTGGTAAACCTGCTTAAAGGGGTGGACACTATTTGGCTCTCATGATGATTTCCATCCAGGAAAACTGGTCCAATGTAGCTAGATCATCCCATTTTATAAAATGAACTGGAACTTGAAAACTTTGTGTAAACTCTCTCTACTTTGCAATGTTAATATCATTTAAGTAAAATAAAAACTGTGAGGAAAAAAGAAAGCATGTCAGTTTGCTGTTTTCCCTGAACTGATCTGTGGTTTTGACGGTGTGAAAACTTGTCTCTTAATGGCATCCATTTTCTGTCCATTTTGTCTTGTGAAGAAATTAATTACACTTATGTCAGCCAAAAATACCTTTGGGTCTTTAAATCCTTTTTTTCCTCTCTTTTTTAAGATGAAAGTATTTCTGCCTAATTGACCAGCATCTGCCATTGTGAGATTCTAGCCCTCATGAGACATGCTGAGAGGTGGTAGGAGGGCTGTCAGCTTATTTCAACTTGATTTCAGCCACCAGTTAAGAATTCCTTTTCTTTTCATTGCATGCGAGAGAGCCTAGTGGTTGAAACCTGATGACAGAGGGGAAGGACAAGAGAAAACTAGAGAGAAATATAGAGAAAGCAGGACAGCCAGAGGGCTGGGATCATGCAGAAGATGAAACCAAATGGTGAACTAATTTCTTATTTTTGTAACCCATGTGTTCACTCATTCATAGATTTGTATTGAACATCTACTACGTGCCAATCTTTATTTTAGGCATAGATGTATTGGTGGAAACTTACATTCCAGCAGGGTGTGCAAAGGATGGAATATGAAGAAATGATGAATAGGGTCACTTGAAATGGCAGTAAGTGCTGATGAATTAAATAGGACAGGGTAACGAGGTATGACTAAACGTCATATTGGTGGGAATGGCCAGGAGGCATCTCTGAGAAGAAATTTGAGCCAAAACCAGAGAAATGATAAGAAGCCCGTGAACTATATAAGAAGATCTGCAGAGAAGTGATAAGGGATATGGGGTGAAATAGTCTGGAACTGAAGACGGGGTCAGTTATTCCCATTTTCATGTGGTTTTCTGATTTTTTGGGCTAAAAAAGGGGAAATGTCCCTATTTGGTATTAGTATGACTTTCTATTAGTAACATACTTTTAAAAAATTTTTAACATTTATCTTTGAGAGAGAGAGAGAGGGAGAGAGAGAGAAAGAACATGAGCAGAGGAGGAGGCAGAGAGAGAGAGGGAGACCCAGGCTCTGAGCTGTCAGCACAGAGCCCAATGTGGGACTTTAAAGCACAAATCGTGAGATCATGACATGAGCCAAAGTCAGGTGGTGAACTGACTAAGCCACCCAGGTGCCCCTATTAGTAACATCTTTTTAATACCTGCTAGCCTATCCCTTTCACAAAGAGAGACTAGATTCTAACCCCAGAACCTTCAGCAAGCCATAGTAGCTGATGAGCATTAATAATGCTATTTTTTGTTGTTTTTGTAGTTTCTTTCCACTTTTCAATAGTGATATAAAATTTCCTTTTTGAATGAATGTAGTGATGTAAAAATAATAAATCACATATACATGCAAATAGTAATTACATAAGAGCACAGGACTCTCCAGAATTGAGAATTTGAGAATTTTTCCCTTCTGTTCTTGGGAATCACTCCCAAATACCCAGAAGAGTGAGAAACAAACACACAGATGCCACCTCTACTGAACTAGAAGCCATCTGTGATGCTTCACCATAGTATGTTAAAATGGAAAGCTGACTGAGAAAAGGTAACCAAGCCCAAACAAGGATAACCTGCTGCAATAAAAACATTTGGGCCAAGTGTAAGCCTGTGCCCCTTCTTTGCCTGATTGCCGGAATGCACCAGCAGGCTGATAGTCTGTAAGTGGTAAGCAGAGAGCTAACAATTCCTCTATGAAGAACCTGGAACCAGAGAACATACGTAGGACCACATGAAGATGCCAGCCACTTACTTACCCCAGCAGCCAGTGAGCTCTCCCAGATACTCAGAACATCCAGCCAACTACTTCGTTAGTACTGCATTCTTAAACATAACCTGGATGCAATGGATTCACAGATATTAAAAGAAAATCCCCACCCAAGAAAGTGAGAGACCAAACAAGAAATTGGAAGTAAAGAAATGCTGACATATCAGAGAGAATGAAAGGAATAGAGGAAACTGGTACAACATTCTAATTAATAGTCATAGAGGGATGAAAAATATATTGCATCCATGAAGCAGAACCAGGATGGTATTGCTTTTTAAGGTTCAATCAAAGAACAAACAAGAAAGAACTCTATAAAATCAAAGTAGGGTTGAAGAAATAGTAAATACAATAGGATACTTGGAATGTATGGTTGACAAAGTCTCTCAGTAATGAAAAGAGTAAGAAAATGAAAAGATAATATGAAAAAAAATACAAGATCTTCTCATGAAGTCTGATGTCTGACTATGTAGCCTTCTAGAAAGAACAGAGAGAACACAAAATAGAGGGGTGAAATGTCAAGGAAATGAAGAAAGGAAATAAGTGTCAAGGAAATAAGGAGGAAAAATTCCAGGACTGAAGGACATGCATTTTGTTTGTGGGTTGAGAGGACCCACCAAGTGAATTTTAAAAGTTCCACCTAAGGCTAATCAGTACAATATTTCAGAAGACCAAATAGAGAGACCCTAAAAACTTTCTGAGAGGAAAAAAGAAATATCACACACAAAGGACTAGGAGGAAGAACAGAATCAGAGAATTAACAGTGGGAAAAGGGATAGAGTCTTTAGTACATTGAATAACAATGAGCTTCCAACCTGGAATTCTATACCCAGCCAAAATAGCAAGTGTTGTGGTAGAAGCAAGACATCTTATGGACAGCATATCTACCTCCCATGAACTCTCAGGAAGTGAGTGGAGAATGTATTTCATCAAAAAGAGAATTTGGGATCCAGGAAATGAACCTAACATATGAAAGAAGCAAAAGAATTTATAGGCATACCCTAGTCCTCAAGGGCAATAAATCCAGATTGAAGGACAGAGGGCTTCAGGAGGAAAGTTTTTAAGTAAAAATAAATTAAACCAGCAGATGATCTGATATTTTGAAAACACAAATAATTCTATTAAGAAATTATTGGAAGATACGGGAATAATTTTAAATAGATTTTTTTTAAATTAAGAAAATGTAAAAAAAAAGTGAGATAATTTATACCAAAGCAAGATGCATTTTCCATAAAAGAAACATAATTATGGTGCTCCGCTAGGTTCAACAGCAAATGATATTTGCACTGTCATAAAAATGAAAACATCAGCTGCTGTTTTAATTAGAAAATTGTATATGGTCCTGCTGGGAAATCTTGGAAAGAGGGAGCAGGGCAGATGTGTGTGTTTGAGAGCAAAAAAGCAAAATCTTATTTACTGAAGTAGAAAGTCTATATAAAAAGCCTAAAATTAATGAATCAAGAGATAGCTGTATCATCATATTATTCTATTAGAAATGTGGGGGTTAATGCCTGAAGGAACCACTAAAAGAATTAAAATGGATGCTTCTGGAGAGGTGAATTGGGGTGAGTAGCCAAAAATGTGATCTTTCTGTTGTAAAACTCTCAGCATTATTTGACTGTTGAAATTATGTGCCTGTATTACTTTGAAAGCATCTAATATGCTTAAAGTAAAAAAATATATAATATAGATATTTCACAATGGGATAGAAGCTTCTTATTGTTTCCTATTGCCCTTCTCTATTTTCCTCGGCAAGAGACCCCCCCAATCTTTCACTGGGCATTTGTCCACCTAGAATAAAGATTGGGTTATCCAGGATTCATTGCATGTAAATATGGCCATGGAACTAAGTTCAACAGGAGATTACACAATATTGAGATGTGTCCTTAAAGGGAATGGCCCTGTGTTTTGTGTCCTCCTACTTCCTGCTGGAGCACCAGAAACCATGATGATTTGGGAATGGTAGACACCCATGGCGGAGCCACAAGACAGAAGGGGCCTGGGTTTCTACTACCACACCAGGCCCTGGTTTGATTCCTTCCAGACTTCTGGAAAATGAAGGAGACATTTGTTTTGTCTTTTTCAAAACCATTTTTCTTTGGGGACTTTTAAAGGTAAACAAATACAGATCCAACTAATGCACTTGAGTGTGTCAACAACAGAAGCACGCAAATGACTGGGTTTTGGAAATACTGACCTGGAGAGCGCGAGTGAGGGCAAGGCAGCAGAGCAGAGCCATTTCGTGGGGGCCAAAAGGAGTCACACAAGTGGGAGGGCCTACACTTTACATTCTGGTAAGTGCCACTCAAGAACACAGGGTAGAATTGGGAGGAACAGTTGCTTACTAGGGGCCTGGCAGGGTGGCCCACCTATGCAGTACATTAAGCTCAGTCCTTGCCTTAAAGTTGCCTGAAGTCTACTGGGAATCTTGCTGGATATCCATGCGACTCTACTAATGTTGGTGGCTGCCAAGGGCCATGATGCTACACGTGTCATATGCATCTTCTCACTGAGTCCTCAGACAACCAGCCACATGATGTTATCCCGTCTATGGACATCCCCATCTCAGGGGAGGAGACTAGGATTCCAACAGGTCGTCCAAGTTCCCAAGGTTGTACAGCTAGACTTACCGTCTGGCTTAACTATAGGACCCAAGGGAGACGCTAGCATGCTGACTCTGAGGTTCAAACAAAGGAAGGAGAGGTGAGATCCCAGCTTTATGGTGAAGCAAGTGTTTGAGCTGGGCTCTAAACTTTCTGAGGAGAAGTGGAGAATAAGGAGAATCTTAAATGATTGGCAGAGTGTGAACAACAGTTTGAAGTCTGGAAGACATCAGGTGAACTTGGGAAACTGTGAGCAGATGAGTCTAGCCAGAGGAAGAGAGTGTGGTGAGACTGTGGGGGATGAGGCTGGATGGAGACATAGGGTGGGCACCGGGTCATAGTGCTCTCCAGCACAGGCTATAGACAGGCACTGGATTGAATAGGACACGTGTGACATGGAAGTTTGCTTTGTTTGGTTGCTTTTTTAAAAAAAAATGTTTGAACGTTTATTTATTTTGAGAGAGAGTGAGAGTGCAAGCAGGGGAGGTGCAGAGAGAGAGGGAGACAAAGAATCTGAAGCAGGCTCCAGGCTCTGAGCCTTCAGCACAGAACCCATGAACCATGAGATCATGACCTGAGCTGAAGTAGGACACTTAACCCACTGAGCCCCCCAAGATGCCCCGCTGGGTTGCTTTTTATTATTATTATCAAACCCATCAGATACCTGCAATATATTTAGTTGAAAAGTGAATGCTCCACCATGAGCATGTAGGAAGCTCACCTTTCCCAGCGGCCACCTTGGTCCCAGTCCCATTACTGCCTCTATTCTTTATGCCACTCCCATGGCAAGATGACCACGGGGGCCACTGGGATGTTTCCACTCCACTGCCTTAGATTTCATTCCTCTAGAAAATATTTCCAGGCAGATTTATGCTCAGATGGTGTAAGGACCCATCAAATGCATATATATAACAATGCTTTCATGTATTATTACCATCCTGTTGGTCCTGAACGCCTCTTCCTGCATATTATCTGCCAGGTAGGAGGGGAACAGTGTGAGAACCGGAGCCAGCTTTGGGGATGGGCCTTTGTTGCCCCCAAATCAGGAGAGGGTGAGTCCGGTCCACAGAGCGCTTCCCTCCGTGCAGCTAAGACCGACTCCAGATTAATTATATCGAAGTGTCTTTCCCCTTGTCTGCCAGCTTCTGTCCTGGCAAAGGCTGCTGGCTGGGCAGAGGCTTTAACTGCACTTTAAGAATTAAATAGAGGAGCCAGGCAGAAAAGGACGAACTGCCTCAGAGACAGAGATCGGGGCAGTGCTGGGGGCAGGGAGCGAAGCCCTTGGTTTTGTCTACGCCAGACTTGAATCTGCTCCCAGAGGAGGCTCAGACTGGGGCATGCTGAGAACGAGAGAAACACCCACCATGGTTCCAAGTGGGTCCAAATCCTTCAACAGTCCCCTTTTCTTTAATATTCAAATAAAAAGGCTTAGGGGCTTTGCCACTGTGGGAAGGGGGACCCCTCACAGAAGTGAGCCCTGTTTCTCTCACTCTGAAGGCCTCTGCTGGCCAGAGAGTCACTCAGCCACTTGCCACCATGTTCCCGTCATCCCCCAATGTGCCATCACCCTGTCTGTTCTTTGACACAGACCCTCCTACAAGGCTCAGCATAACCCACTCGGAACATTTGCACACCAGAAGATTCAAAGGGGGGCCCGCTTACCAGAAGTCTATGGGTTTAAAGGACTTAAATAGTCTGAAAACAGAACGTTTTAAAACATTCTGTCCATCAACCAACAAAGAGAACTTCGCCATCATCTGAGAAAGCTTAGGTTTGAATTCAGGATTCTTAGCTCTTCAGAGGTAAGCATACAGCTTACCTCCCTCCTCTTGCTGCCCCCAGTGCCCTTGCACACTAGGAGGGTCCTCTCCTTCAGGTGTATGCACCCACACATCCTGTCTCTGCTCCACATTCTCCCCACACAGTCCGGGAGTGGGCACACTGTGGTGCAGTTAACCCTTAGAAACCCAGTCCTGGAAATAAACTTGGGTGATGTGGAAGGGAAGTTCTAGGCAACGTCCGGAGCAGTAGCCGACGAACAATGGCAGCAGGGAAGCCGAACCCCATCACCTGTCAAGCTAAGAACATTTTTACATTTTTAAATGGGAAAAAAAATCACAAAAAATCATTTTGGGGGTGCATGGGTGGCTCGGTTGGTTAGATGTCTGCCTCTTGATTTTAGCTCAGGTCATGATTGATCTAAGGGTCGTGAGATGGAGCCCTGCATCAGGCTCTGCGCTGAGCATGGAGTCAGCTTAAGAGTTTTTTCTCTCCCTCACTCTGCCCCCATTCACTCTCTCTCTTTCTAAAAAATGAAAATTAAAAAAAAACATAACTTTCTGTGACTTGTGAAACTGATGGGGAATTCAAATTTCAGTGCCCACAAATAAAGTCCTCCTGGAATCCAACTAACCTCATTCATTTATGTTTCATCATTTGCTGCTTTGCATCGAGTTGAATGTTTGCGACAGAGAACTTTGGGCCCAGAGAGCCCCAATTATCTACTATCTGGCCCTTTACAGAGACTCAGGTTTGTGTTATTTCTGTCAATTTACTCTGCAGAGCAGCCCATGCGGCCTTGCTTTGTTTTATTTTTTAATTAAAAAAAAAACTGAGGTAAAATAAACATAAAATTCACCATCTTAACCAGTTTTTAAAGTTCAGTGTCACTGAGTACAGTCGTGTTGTGCTGCCATTATCACCGTCCAACTCCAGGACACTTCCATTTTCCCAAACTGAAGCTCTGTCCCCATTAAACACCGACTTGTGGGCTCCTGAGGGGCTTAGTGGGTCAAGCATCTGACTCTTGATTTCGGCTCAAGTCATGGTCTCATGGTTCACGGGATCGTGCCCCCACATTGGGCTCTGCACTGACAATGAGGAACCTGGTGGGGATTTTCTCTTTCTCTCTCTCTGTCCCTCCTGCTCATGCTCTATGTCTCTCTAAATAAATAAATAAAATAAGTAAACAAACATTAAAAAAACACACAAACATCACCTCTCCATTCTTCCCTCTCGCAGCCCCCTGGCACCCACCATTCCACTTCCTGTCTCCGTGAATTTAGCTATCCCAGCCACCTTGGATGAGTGGAATCACACAGTATCTGTCTTTCTGTAACCAGCTCCTTTCATTCAGCCCAATGTCCTCTGGCTTATTCATCTCATAGCAGATGTCAGAACATCCCTCCTTTGTTAAGGCTGCATAATATTCCATTGTATGTAACACCACATTTGGTTTAACCATTCATCTGTGGATGGACCCCTGAGTCACTCCTGCCATTCACTACTGTGAATAACGCTGTGAACCTTCTCAGGACCCTCCTTTCATTCTTTTAGGAATAGAGAGGCATGCTTCACTTTACTGCGCTTTGCGAAGATTGCGTTTTTTACAACCTAATGGTCCAGGACTTCCGTGGAGGAAACTGTGGACGTGGTAGAAACAGGAAGAGAACCAGAATCAGAAGTGGAGCCTGACGATGGGACGGAATGGCTGCCATGACATGATACAACTTCACCAGATGCTGTAGAGGTTGCTGGAATGACACCAGAGGACTTGGAATATCCCCTAAACTCAGTGGCTAGAGCATCGGCAGGGTTCGAGAGCACGAACTCCAATTTTGAAAGAAGTGCCCCTGTGTCTAGGGTGCTGCCAAAGAGCGTCGAACGCTGCAGAGAAATCGTTCGCGAGAAGAAGAGCCAATCAGTGCTGAGAGTATCTTCATTGTTTTACATGAAGAACTTGCTGCCGTCACCGCGGCTTCGGGAACCACCCGTCGTCGGTCAGCGGCCATCAACATCCGGGCGCGACGGTCCACCAGCAGAAAGATGATGGCTCTCTGAAACCTCCAGTGACGGTCAGCATTTGTTAGCAATGAAGTATTTTAACATTAAAATATATACATTTTGAAGGCCTGACGCTGTCGCACGCTTCACGGACTGCGGTATGGTCTAAACACAATTTTTAAACGCACTGGGAAACCAAAAATTTCATTTGACCGGCTTTATTGCAATATTCGCTTTATTGCAGCGGTCCGGAGCTGAACGTGCGACGTCTCCGAGGTGCTTCTGTGCCTTGAGGTAGAATTATTGGCTCATGTGGTAATTCCGTTTAAGTTTTTGAGGCCCCACCATGTTGTTTTTCCATAGTGACAGCACCATGTCACGTTCCCACCCACAGCAGGACACTTCATTTTTTAAAACCAAAAAAACCCCCAAAAAACCAAAAAAACCAAAAACGCTGTCGGAGGTGTCTGCCTAACAAAAGGGCCACTCGTCTTAAAAAAAAAAAAAAAATCTCCCAAGAGCAGTAGTTTTCAACCCTGATTGCACGCAAGAATCATCTGGGAGCTTATCCAAAAATAGGAGTGGAGGGGGGGATGGGGGGAGGGGGTGGGGGGGTGAGAGCAGGTGGGAGGACCCTGTAGGCCAATGAGCCTGCAGAGGTATTCCTTCCACTGGCGATCGTCACTCCCCAGAGCAGCCCATAGCCACCGCCCTTGCAGCACCAGCTGGCCCTTCAGCCAGCTTTAAAATAACTCATCTTGCTCCTGCTACATTTGCCTTTCTGAGGACCCAGCTCCAGGAAGCAATAGACATGTCCCTGGGATCATGAGTGGTGTTGGGCATGGAGGTGGTGACACACAGTTTCCTGGTGTGATAGCGGGTGTGTTGAAGACAGACGCCATCTGGAGTAGAGAGGGCCAGAGCTGGGACTGGGCTGGTCACACCCTGTGCCTTCAGCACCTTTCCCCTTTCGGGGACATCTCTAGGCCCACCCTGTCCCAGACTCTTGGCATCTCTCCCTCTGGGAGCGGACCTCCCTACCCCCACCAATCCCATGGGCACTAAGCCTGTGGGGTGGGGTCTTCTTTTCATCCCCAGCTAGGTCTGGGCTCCTGATCTTCTTCCCTCCACCAACATTAAAATAACCTTCCAGGTCAGAATCAGACAAGAGACAGGCAGAAAGGACCTATTTTGTACACTTTGCCCCTTGACTCTAAATAGATTCTGCAATGGAGATTTCTGGGGTATTGTGCAGTTGGGTTCTCTTCCTAGGGAGGTGCAAACATCCAGGGGGGTTTAAATCTTGCTTTGGTGAGGGGCGTCTGGGTGGCTCAGTTGAGCAAGCATCTGATTTCAGCTCAGGTCATGATCTCACGGTTCGTGGGTTCGAGCCCCACATCGGGCTCTGTGCAGACCACTAGTTCAGAACCTGGAGCTTTGCTTCAGATTCTGTGTCTCTTTCTCTCTCTGCTCCTCCCCTGTTCACTCTCTGTCTCTCAAAAATAAATAAGTGTCAAAAACATTTTTTAAAATCTTGCTTTGGTGAAATAGACTGAGGCGAAGCCATAGTATGAGCTTAAATGATCTAGAATGATGAAGACTGGTCGGGATTTTATTTTTTTTTCCAAGAGTGGCCCTTGTAGGTTTAATTGTAAAGTGTAATTACTTCAAGACATCGTAATTTGTTGTGTATAATATAAATCAGCAGAACTCTACGGAATCATGTTTTTAATGTAGACCCCAAATAAAATGTTCTTTTATGACATAGCAGATGTTTCTTAATTCACTAGCGCCATGCATTGGGGCATTAAGATTATTCCTTGGCATTTTATTATGAATAACATACTTGCTCCATCATTAAGTGGGCCATTAAGGACATAAACAAGCTTTTATGCTCCGGTTTTCAACAGCTACTGGTGGTCTACCAAGTGATAATCCAGCTTTCAGCAAATATATTCTTCAGCTCTAGGAAATAAATACATTTAATAGGGCAAGTCCGGGTCACTCCACAGCTTCTGGGATCCTGGCTTGGGAAAATTCTTTAAGCTGGAAAAATGGACTGAAGGGCGAGTTGTTCTGAAAGCCCGTGATTCCTTCAGAAAGTGTGTGTGTTTGTGAGTGTGTGTGTGTTTCTTTGAAATAAACTAGAAATGTAAAAGAAAAGAAAAAGAGAGGGACATATAGGAGAGACAGTGTTTTGTAGATGGTGTGGGAGGCTCTTCCCTTCCTGATCAGATGGGAAGACACGCTCACCAATCCCTTAACCTGCACTTGGTAGCAGATCCGCTGAGTCGATTATAAGCAGCAAACAAAGAGAGGCGAAGAACGGCATAGGTCACGGGTCCCGCTCAGTCACCAGTGTCGAGGCTGAGCGGATGTGACCCCTGGGGGACAATGTTCCCAAGGTGTACAAGGAGGGGTCTCATGTCTCTAACTGGGAAGGGAGCCAGATAAGCGTTCCCTCTCCCCCACCTTGGACTTCCTAAAGATAACAACTCCGGGCAGCCCAGGAGAAGAGCGAGGGAGGGCACTGAGATGGGAAACAGCGAGGCTGTATTATCGTTGGCTCGCCCGCTCCTTGCTTCCTGTGCCAAAGGTAGCCGCCAAAGGGTGCGAAACTTCATAGTGCTAATGTACACAATGACATCCTACAAGCAGCTGTTAGAGGGAGAAAAGGGAGAGGGGATGGGGGTGGGGGACCTGGTGGGAATTTGCGTGAAGCCTCTGTTGCCCTAGCAGCCTCCTCTACCCCCTCCGCCGCACCCCCAGGGAAACTCGGGACACTGAATGAAAGAAGGGGAAGGGGGAACTGATTTTCAAGTCTGTTCAATTCCAAATCTATTACCAGATCTGTCATCAACAGGAGGTAGGGGAATGTGTTCCAATCTATACAGCGAATCAGGGAGTGTGGTCCTTCAGCGGGGATGAGTCCTTGGTATGTGGGAGCTGCTGTCTCTGTATTCCTGGTCCGAAGGTTACAGGGGGAAAAGACACTTGGGTGAAAAATTAAGCACCTTATCCAAAATGACAAGAGTTACAGCAGAGAATGTAGGCAGGCCTTTTGTCTTTTGTTCCTTTTCCTTAAATAGAATTTCGTAATAAATTTTCTTTTCCTTTTTTTTGGTTTTTTTTGGTTGCTGATGACGGTTTATTTTCTTTCTGTGTTCTATTTCATTTTGTAGCTGGATGTACTATTGTTCTGGGGTTGGTGAAAACAGGGGAGGGGGGCAGGAGGCAGGAACCACATTGTGAGTGAACTTGGCAAAACGAGATGAGGAGGTAACGTTCCCGTCCGGTGCGGTATCTGAGGTCGGCAGTGTGCCCCTGCCTCATTAATCCTCTCCCATGGCCACAACTTAAATATTCCTGGGCCCCGACAGAACCACGGATGGATCCAGCGTGGCCTTGTGATTTTTTTTTTTTTTGTGCTCACCTGATCGGGAAAACAACATTCGATGCTACTTTTCCCTTATGTTAATTACAACTGTAAGAGGATTTTATTGCGCCCTCAATGACATCACTTTGGAAACATCATTCAATTGGGTGGCCCGCCTTCCTCTTCATGATTGTACAAAATAAACACGCAAGCCTTCTTTTTATAGCTACAGACCGTGTCTCTAAACACACACACACACACACACACACACACACACACACGCATTTCTAACCACGTCAGAGGAAGCAGAGCTTCAAACTTCACAGCATTCGACACGATTTTGAATTAATATCGGTCTATTAAAAAGAGCTGTAATCAGAAGAAAAAAACTTAGCCTGATTCGCACAGCAAATACATTTCACAGTTGTTTTGGACAAATGCCCTCAGTGAATATGTTTAAAGTCATGTACAACAGGAATATGTTATCACAAGTAACCATGTTTTAATAAACACTTCATCTTTTTGTATTGCTTTCTTTCCATCACAATAATAGAAATATAACACCATATATCACTGTAAAACACATTTCCACATAAATGCTGATAAGCGCAAAATATTTTTCATCATTTACATTTTAACTGTAATAATATATGGCAGGATTAAAGCTGCATCCATCATGTGTCTAACTAACCTTGCTGTAATGAATTTTTAAATGTAATGATTTCTGTTGCAAAGTAAAATCGTACATAATGTCTAGTGACACAGTACGCTGGCGGAGAGGCGGTTTTTAAAATGGAAATGCAACTTTGTTTTTAATTCGATTTATAAACTTCGCCACCTCCACTCTCAAACAGCACCCCACCCCCGCAGGATGCTTTAAAGCAAGAAATACAGGAGGCATGAATATGTGAAGCACCTCCAGACAGCTCACGCATTGAGTTATTTAAAAAAGCACTCGCTTGTTGGAAATTCTGTGAATTCACGTGCGGGCGTGTGCGCATGCGTTTGCAGAGAGTGGGGCGCCCATTCGAAACAAAAGCTTATGGGAACCCGGAGTGAGGAAAGCATTCTAGGGTACCCAGCGGGGCCTCGCTGCTTGGGGTACCCCCTTTCCGCCAGCACCCGGCATCAGATTTTGGGGTGGGGGGGTGACCCAGGGGGCTGTGAGCTGGTGAGGATCTGGGTCAAGGACAAATACATTCCTCCCACTCTGCTTGAAGTAACAAATAAGCCGACTCACCAGAGAAGAATCATTAAAAATAATTTGCACAAGCTTTCGGTGGTGGGAGCCCTTTTTTGATACAATATTTCCTTCCGTGATTATCACTGCGGACATGTTCCAGCCATATGGAAGTGAGCTGGGCTGGGAGCGCCCTCAATACCTGAGTGGTTAATTAAGAGCCTTTGCCCGGCCATGAGAAGCAGGTTTGAAATCCCTCTTCAGTCTCCGACAATGAGTAGCTTTTTTAGCAGCAGAAGTCACCAGGGACAGCCAGAAGCGAGGGTAATTATTTGAGATAACACACAGCTGAAAAGAGTGTGTGTGAGTGCAGAGGAGGGCGGGGGGCGGGGGGGAGCGGGGCGCAGTTGAAAGAAGGGCAACAGTAGAGAAAAGTCTATAATAAAAAGGTCAACATCTCCTATTTTTCTGTACAGTGTCGACAGTCTGTAATGCCTTTTTAGCATGAATGACAACGGATTCTGTCTCTCTCTCTCTCTCTCTTTTTTGAAAAAAAAAAAAAAAAGGGAATATCTTATTTTGTATTCAAACTTTGCAATTGTGAGTTCAGGCCTGCCAACTCAATCTGAATAAGCTATTCTCACTTTATCAGGGTTTGCTGAACTGACTTTGATTGCATTGTTGCAAAATAGCAGTAATTTTTCCATTAACCCATACAAACCCTCAGCGAGCAGGAGAACAAAGAAATATCAGAGGGATGAAAGCCACGAGCGCCGGGAGGGAAGCCAGGAGTTTCCTAAATGGCTCAAAATACAACTGCACACTCTGGCTTTGTAGGCTGGCTGGGGCTTGTCGGGGATGCCATTTTAGGCTCCCTTTGGGGTCCCTTGGGGTTTGAGTCTCAGTGGACATCTCTCCTCCTCTCTGCCAAATTCTATTGTTTCCACTATGTTAGTAGGGTCTGGGAACGGGGGGGGGCTGGGGTTCCCTCACTTCAGTGGGACCGTGTTTTATCCTGCATCTTTCCCGCACCAAGAGCCTCACTCTCCCGGCAGAACTCAACCCAGGAATGCTCAGAGCCCGTCAGGACCCAGGATGACCTGAACACCAAGGGGCCTTCCTTTTCCCCTGGGGAAGACCCCAGCAGACAATTTGGGGGAGAGCCAGTTTCTTTGGCAACTGGAAGTGATGAAGAACCCCAGAGCCCTCCCAATCTGACATGGTGGCACGTTCCGCATCACCCCAAGGACTCCGGAGCAGCAGGTGCGGCCATTAGATTTTGGGTTTCAAGGTAGCTACGTGAGGCTGTTGTTTTGCATAAATGCAGCCGCCTTTGCCTGTCGTTGTAATGACAGTAGGAAACCGAGGTCAAGCAGGGGCCCCAGGTCTCTCCACTCCATTAGCAGGAGGTCCGTTTGGAAGCATCAGGCACACAGCTGAGACGCTATGTGTCTGCAGAAAATCCCAGGGCCAGGGTGTTGATGGTTGTTAAGTTGATCAGAATCGAAGCATGGCTTTTGGATTTGGGCTTTTAAATTCGAAGTGTCACGTTCAGCCCATCTTTGGCACGCGGCTCTCTGCAATGGAGCCCGGCAACGAGCTGAGGTCTACAAGGGCTTTGATCTCCGGGAGTCACAAACCACCCCGCATAAGCGGTGGTGGCTCCACCAGAAACCCATACCTCAGCTTTGTTTAGGAACTGCCCAATATGTTAATTATCTCCTTTACCTCCGCTGCGTGGTACTGTCACACCGCACACTAGTCTTTAGAAAATAAAAGTGAACGCAGTGAGCCCGCTGTACCCTGCTCCCATAATATCCAAGCCCCTGACAATGCCTGAGCTGTCAGATGAGAGGCAGCGTCACCGGAATAAAGGTGGGCAGATGTGTGATAATGAGACAGAGCGTGCAGATGCTAATAGAACTCACCAGAACAGGCCTGCCTTAGTTAGACGGATCCAGGTAGCAGGTGCAGAGTGTCAGGATGCCCGGATGCTACTTTCTCTTGATTCTCATTTAAGAACTGCTTTGCGTGCGGCTGTCAGTGAACTTTTCCCTCTCAGGAGCTCCAACCCCTAGGTGATCAGTCACATTTCGACATAACTAGATGTCAAAAGAAGTTTAAGTTGTATGACGAACCACGATGCAGTGAGTTCCAGCCTCTGGCCTCCAAGGTGGCATCTTAATGATCCGCCTAGAAACTCGGGCGCCTTTTCCTGCGTTTTGTTTTCTTATTAAAATACTGGCTAAGTCTTTGTCAATATCCATGTCAGCAACTGTGAGCTCAAGACAATATTATCCTAAGCATAATTTAATTTTAAATGTGGAACTCAGACCCACGCTGGCCCGATGGCGGGAGATTGTGTTGTGCAAACAGGACTTCCCTCCAAGTGGCCCCTGGTAGCATCCTTGATGAGAGAGAGGTTGTTATTTGGGTAGTTATGGTCAGCCCCAGGTGGGACACAGGTGTCACGGCTGGGGGAGGGGGGTTGGGGGAGAAGCCCGGGCTGGGTCACCTCGGGTGTCACCATGGGCTGCTCCTGGATCAGGAGCATGACTGTGGGGCCGAGACGAACAGATTGGACCTATGAGCTAGTGACTCCAACCCACAAAATAGTCAGGAAACAGACGTAACCTGTGAACTGTCATCTCCTATGCCCACAAAGCCTTTGAACTTTATCAGGTGCTTGTTGGTCTCTGTGAGCCGTCGGCTCCCTTGGATGGCATGCTTGGTGATGAAGTAGGGTCACGGAGGGGGGGACAGTTAGGTATATGTGACACATGCCATCATGTATGCAGCGAAGCCCGCCATTCTTGTCCTTCGTTGTGAGGTCGGCTTTTCTTGGAGCGTTTAATTGGGTCAGATCAGTTTGTTCTCCAAATATGTTCATTGTCTCCCACCACTGTTTACATTTCCATTGGGAAAATAAATACTACATGTCGCTTCTGCCTGCTGTATTTTCTTAGGGATTTTAATCCCCATTCCTCATGAAAGGTTTACACACACACACACACACACACACACACACACACGCATGCCCTCCAACCCTGGTGTGAAGGCATCACAGTTCATAAAATGCTTTTGTTTCTTCTCTTCCGACAGTGAAAAGGATGTGCTACGGAAACCTAATGTTGCGTTGACATAATGAAGCGTTTGGAGGAATCTCACGTTTCTCAATCAGAGAACCAGCCAGTCTCATCCGGAATGTTCTAAGCTGCCTGCCACTTCCCACCCCCGCCCCCATCCACTGCTTCCCCCTCCCTCAGTATAGCTCTTCCTCAAACATTTCAGAGACTGGCTGTTACGTGCTCATACGCGTTCACATAAAACAAGACTTCTCCCCCTAGATTCTGATATTTAGTAGCTGGAAGCTCATTAGTACATCTCTGCTTTGCCCTGGAGTTTTAAATTTTTAAGCAGCTAGGATTCATCTAAGAGGTCTTAACCTTATA
Organism: Suricata suricatta; assembly: GCF_006229205.1. Lineage (NCBI taxonomy): Eukaryota > Metazoa > Chordata > Mammalia > Carnivora > Herpestidae > Suricata > Suricata suricatta. The sequence continues at coordinate 28,382,756 of NC_043715.1, read as the reverse complement.
ATTTGTAATAACTTAGAGATCACGCATCTGAAGGGTGAGTTATTTGAGAGAACTCTCCTTGTCCTTTGCCAGCCATTGATTTGCTTCCTCATTCTCTCCTGAAGCAGGTATGGAAAAGGCTCATTTATTACTCCGTAGTAAAACACCAGCAATTATGAGACATTTCTTAACGTGGATTGATCTTGCCTTAAAAGAAGGCCCAGGGTGTCAAAGGCAACTGGAGGGGCAGCAGAGATGAACAGAGGTGGGGAGGAGGGGGCCAGAAAGCCACGGTCCTGGATGAGCTGAGACCAATGCCCAAATGTCTGTCAGCTTGAACTTTGGCCATCCACCGAAGTGTAGGCGACCAGCACCTCCTGATTTAAAAGAAATTTTTTAATGTTTTTTATTTATTTTTGAGACACAGAGAGAGACAGCGTAAGCAGGGGAGGGTCAGAGAGAGAGGGAGACACAGAATCTGAAGTAGGCTCCAGGCTCTGAGCTAGCTGCCAGCACAGAGCCCAACACGGGGCTTGAACCTGCGAACTGCGAGATCATGACCTGAACCGAAGCTGGATGATTAACCTCTCTGGGCTTCAGATCTTTTTCACCATGAAACGGCAGTACACTCGGCCTCCTAAATTATCTGACACAGAGCTGGAGACCCTCCCCCTGCCCCGCAAACAATGGGGACCCCGCCCTCCAGGCCCGAAAGGGAAGGTACTTCTGTGTTTACGACCTGGCTCCAGACCTCAAAATGACAAACTTCTTGGGGTTCTTTGGGGGAGAAAGAGACCCCGACAAACAGAGCCTGCGATCACGTGCAGGGAGCCGACACCGGGAGATGTTTTTCCTTTTATTTCTGCTGCTTACAACAGGCCCGGGCTCCTGCTACACTGACTCAACTTTGTCTAAAAATTATCTAAGGACCACCTAATGTGTGTCGATGCCACACATGTCAGAAGTGTCAGACTCTTCCAGTAATGACTCTCTGACATAAACAGTAAGGAAGAAATATTACAATTACCGAGGGGTGCCCAGGCCCGGCATGCATTTTCATGAGGGGCCATGGTGAATGGCAGCGTGAGCTCAGTAATCAGGCCCCGCTGCCGGGAGACGCTGGCCGAAGGAAGCGCTCCTACCCCCAAAGACAATTAAAATGAGTTAAATGAATTAAGAAGGCCCTTCCCAGTTAAAGTACAGTCAGAGGTTAGAAACAGTAGTATTTGGATTCATGGTAACTCTGCGACTGCCAAGCCTTAGGAATTGCGGCTCAGGGGGGCGGGGGGTGGGGGAGTGGTCATCTCTGTGGGAACCTAAATAGCTTATGAAATTGGAAGCAATATGCATAATTTTACATTTCTGGGAGGCCTTTTACATTCCCCTGTTTATTTTGGCTTCGTAGGTCAATAGGAATATCTTGTTACCTAAAATCGAATTGAAAAAGAGAGAGAGAGAGAAAGGCAGGGGGGTGAGGGGAAGGGGAGCTGCCTTGCTGCGATGGACACAATAGGACAACGGAACAGTTTTCCCTGTTTCCAGGTGACGAAAAGACCAGGCCCGGGGACAGGTCAGCCGAGGGAGGAAGCAGGTTCTAAGTCCCGTTTCACTGCTCACCAACCACGATCTGTGACAAGTGACGTCACCACCATGTGCCTCAGTTTGGTCATCTGCAAAATGGGGTTGTTGCTACCTTGCAGAGGGTTATGGCAATGAAGTTCTCAGCAGGCTGTCTGCCACGGTCGGCCTGATTTGCTCACCCCCATCTCAGCAGAGAGTAAGAGCCCTGAAGGTAGGAGGGTCTCTGGGACCACTCCCCACACTTTCTGAGCACCGGATGCTGCTGAGCCACCTGGGCCACAGGAGACCGTCAGGGGCCTTCCTGCTGTGGTCCCAAACGTCCTGGTCACCTGCGCGTCCAGATCTGGTCTCCCTGACCCCAGCCACATGCCATCGGATTCCTAAAAAATCCTATCGAGGTTTCTGTCTGCTGCGCAAGAAGCAAGCCTCTGCCCCCGCCACCCCCCCACCAGGTCCCCAAAGTCCCCGAGTGTGTGTACGCTCTTGCCCATGACACGCACAAACTCCATCAGAGAGCATTTGTCTACACCCCCTTTATTCACTTTCAAAGGGTTAAACAGCCTATTTACTGGGCTGTCAACAACCTGAGGCCCAAATCGTGCAGAAAGCCCCGTCCAGTTTTGTGCGGCCTCGAGCCTTGTCTTTGCTGGCCTGTCCCTGTTACTGTCATGTAATATCCATGACAATCGTGTCGGGCTCCTTCGGGGGGAGGGGGGCTCCGTGGGGTTCAATCTGAGGGGCCACTTTAAGCCAGGAAAGGCCTTTATTTACGTGGATTTGAAAGAGCCCTTGAGAAGGTCCCTCCCCTCAGAACCCTCTTCCGCAGGTCACCGCGATTTCAAAAGGATTGAAATGCGGAGGCTGCGATCAGTACTTCCCTCACGTTCTAATAGACTGACATGAGCATTTGTGCCTGAAAGACAGGGGAAAAAGTGATGCAGATTTTCCCTAAATTGGACTGACGCACAAAGCAGGGAGAGCAATTGAGTGACGAGGTAACCCCTCAGGCCCTCGTTTGCACTTCTGACCAGCGCCGCACAAAGGGAGCCGTGGGAAGCTGTCCAGGATCTGGGCCGGGCCGTTTCCATGGGCCATATGGAAATTTTGTTTTGTGTACAGAGAAAGTGTCTGATAACAGTGACCTTAACTGCCATATGTGGGCAGAGAATAGGCCACAGGAAAGCACTCCACAATCTGACCCTCAACATATGGACCGGCGGCCCGAGGAGATTTTCACTGCCATCTCGCTGGTAACCCGGGGGATTTCATTAGATTTGTTAATGAATTGTTCTATTGACTTATATCTGCGCTTGCCTCATTAGAGGAGAAGAACACAATTTTTATCTATGTTTTCGTGAAGGGACCAGAGCGTTCCCTCCTTTGTGGGGCGGTGGGTAATCGGCGGCGCCGTCATCGGCTCTGAACTAATTTATTGTGTCAGTTAAGAAGGCCCTTCCGTGCTTGTTGAGGCTCGAGCCCCACTCCAGGCCTCTTCAAATCAGTGTTTTCCTTGTGCCCGGGATGTTTTCCCGGCTCCTGCTTGGTTTACAAATAGCCGAACATGATGTCGCCCTGGTGCGGCGCGTCGTCGCGGTGCCCGCGGCAAGCTGCGCCCGTGAGTCCCCACAGCGTCACCTGTCAGCGAGCAGGGTCTCCAGGCAGCAACACGCGCTGCACGGAGGTGGCCCATTTCCCTGCCTGACCCACTGGTGGCCGCCATAAGCCATCTCTTCATGCTGTCCATACGGTGCCTCTATCCACCGTCCAAGGCACGTCGGGTGGGAACATCCTTGAGGGAAGAACACCCTCCTTCTGCCCCCTCAAGTTCGGAACTGGACAAATGGCCTCCTCTCGGAGCCTTATGGGCAATGGCTCGATTGTTCTGGCCGTCTCGACGTGGGAAAGCTTGGGTTTTAAAGCCAGAAGAGCTATCAATTAACATATTATTAGGGGTAAACCAATAAAGAACCCATTATGGCTAATAGCGAGTGTGGAATCACGAGGAATTAGCAAAATGAGATTCAATAAAACGGAAACCATAAAGATAAGCTTCCGAAGATTGGATCTGGCTTTTTGAGCTTTAAGTCTCAAATAAACAAATGAGGGATACCCACCAAAGCCTCCCACTGGTTCCTCTCTCCCAAGCTGGCCGAGGACAGGCAGAACTTTCCGACAAACTTGCCAACACTGCACCTCGGAGGTGGTTGGTCCCTTGGGGGAGGAAGGGAGGAAAGAAAGCCGGTTCCTTCTTAAAATACACGCAAGTGGGGCTCAGTGCTTCCAGTAGGAGTCCCCCACCAGAGGATGTGGCATGGAGGTCCTCAAGCCCGTGCACGGCCACTCTGGCACTTGGCACCAAAAGAACCAAAACATTTGACAAAGCACTCAACCTCCTATCGATGTCACAGAGAAACTCTGCAGGACATGGGTCCTGCAGAAGGGGCAGCGTGGGGTCAGAGATGCAGCGATTTTGCAAATGCGAGGCATCTCCTCACAGGTGGCATGAAAGATGGCTGGGACCACTGCCCACCCCCCTTGCCTGAGTCTGAAGACAGAAACTAGGTTCTCCAGCTTGGTGGTGCCTCCTTGGAACGCCTCGTAGGGGTACTGAGACACCAGGTCTGTGTGCAGGAGCAGCTCTTTAGGACTGTCGGTGCCATGGAGGGGTCCAAGGAAGACGCTCTCCCATGTTGGGAGAGAAAGGTTTCACAACCTTTGTTCTGGGCAAGGCGAGTGTTCCAGGAACAAAGGGGCCTGTAAGATCTAAAAAATTATATGAGAACTGGGTTCGGAGGGCGGGGGGAGCGGATTATAAGGGAGTTATATAAGCTATAAGGGTATAAAGAAGTACTTGGCTAGATTTTACCCAGCATAGTGTTTTTATCAAGACAGGTTCAAGGGCGCCTGAGTGGCTTAGTTGGTTAAGTGGCCGACTTCGGCTCAGGTCATGGTCTCACAGTCCATGGGTTTGAGCCCCACGTCAGGCTCTGTGCTAACATCTAGCTCAGAGCCTGGAGCCTGTTTCGGATTCTGTGTCTCCCTCTCTCTCTGACCCTCCCCCACTCACTCTCTGTCTCTATCTCTCTCTCTCTCTCAAAATAAAATAAAGACATAAAAAATTTTTTTTAAAAAGACAGGTTCATTGTGAGTGTTCCTGGCTGGCTCAGTCGGAAGAGCAAGCGAATCTCAATCTTGGGGTCATAAGTTAGAGGCCCACGATGGGTATCAAGATGACTTAAATAAATAAATAAATAAACAAACAAACAAATAAACTTTAAAGAGAAAAAGGCCAAGAGTGCCTGGGTGGCTTAGTCAGTTAAGCATCTGACTCTTGACTTCGGCTCAGGTCAGGATCCCAAGGTTTGTGAGTTCAAGCCCCATGTTGGGCTCTGTGCTGACAGTGTGACGAAGGTGGGACTACCCTCTGGGGGCTGCTGTTGGGACATGGCGCCTCCCCTGTATCCCCTTCTTTCTCCTCCGCCTCGGCCTCTCTCCTGTTTTATTCTGCCATGTCTCGTGAGTCACTGTTTATATTGCAAGAGCTTCGATCTCTCCCCGCCGCTGACCTCCAGGGCTGCAATCTCCTTATCTCTGGATAAGGAAGCAGTGATAGTACATGTCATCTTGGTAGCAAACATGAGAATACTTGTCTTTTGTCTATTTCATATCCACTTTTATCATACTCCTCCATCTCCTGCCTTTCCACACCCATGTCCCCTTGCCGGAAGCTCTCAACTGCTGTTGGAGAACAGAAGCCCAAGCCCTAGGGCCAACACCAAGGGCAGCATGATAGGCAAGACAGAATAACCAAGATCAGAGTATTTACTCTGCTCCACACTGCCTCCTTGCCGTCCTTCATGCCCACCGAGCATGCTTCTGCTGTGGTGCGTTTGCCTTGCAATACGCTTGCCTCGGAGAACAATATGGCGCCCTCCTCCATCTACTTCCGTCCTCTGCTTACATGTCTCCCTCTTGGTGAGGGCTGCCCTGACCACCCTAAAATGCCATGTTGGCTCCTCTCTACTACCTCACTAGCTTTACAAAGTTCTAGAGATCTGATCACCATCTAACATGAAATATACTTCACTTCCTTACTTGATAAAGTGTGCATTATCTGGAATGTGAACCTCACAATGGTAGGTATTCCCCCCTCTGTTTTGTTCACTGACGAGTCCTTGGCATCTAGAAGAGTGCCTGACACATTTTCATGTTCAGCATTGTCGTATGACTAAATAAATGAATTATAGCCCTTAATCTCACTATTTTTTGTCTTATTTCTATCTCTCACCCACTGGACTAAGAGCTCCTTGCAGTGTTATAATTGGTGCAGCCACCACATTGCCTGGGGATGCTTGGTGTGTGTGTGTGTGTGTGTGTGTGTGTGTGTGTGTGTGTGTGTGAATGAATGCATCAATGAAGCCTCTTCCCTGCACATGTTTGATCCCAGGAGATTTTTGTCCTGAAGACGCAGAACTGACATCAGCCACACTCCAACACAGCAAAGGTTATTTAGGGTTCTTTGCAGGTGAACTTCTTCTATTTGATTCTCTTAGTTTGAGTTTATCAGACACATTTTTGGTTCAAGATGTGTGCATGGAAAGATGAGCACTGTTCTAGGAACCAGGGAATCTTGAGCAGTGCCCACATAAAGGAACAGTGTCCGAACATTGACTTCAGAGACCGAGCTCTTTGCTTCCAGAAGGTAAAACTCGGTTTTGCTTTGGAAAAGCACTTGCCATGATGAATGTTGTTCACGTGAGAAAGAGAAACCCCCATTTGTTGATGGTGCACTCTTTGTCAGGAACTGCACAGACGCTTAATTGCAATCATTAATTTAAACATCATGGCGGCACCACGAGATGGGCACTGTTTTTATACTCAGTTTTCAGAAAAGGTAACCGAGCCTCGGGGAGATAGAATTAACTTGCTCAAGGCCCTGAGAGCTGGAAGATCTCAAGCCAAGCCTGATTATCTCTAAATCTTCTATTCGTCTATAATGGCTCTCTGCTGCCTTCCTGCCCAGAGTAATGCACTGAGCAGCTTTGTCGTAGGGGATACGTTAGAGGGAGTAAGCTAGTGGTTGTTAAACAAGTCCCCAGACTTCAGGGATGTCATACAGTAATTGTTTATTTCTTACTCATGACACAGTGCCCCCAAAGACTGGCTCTGTGCATGTGTGTGTGAGCATGTGTGTGTGAGCAGCGTGCATGTCCCTTTTCCTCCATGCTGTCATTCAGGGATTCAGGCTCCTTGCATTGAGTGGACTCTAGAGCCCATCCCCTGGGCAGTCCAGTTCTCCCTTAGATTCTCTGCATGTGCCCAGCAGGTCCAGGGAGCCAAGAGTGAGCAGAGCCAACAGCCCGTGGGAGGGGGTGATTAGATGCCAGGGTTGGGGAAGTGGTGTTCATCACCTGTGATCACCTCTCTGTGGCCAGCACTCATCATAGGGCTGCACCCAGCTGCCAAGGAGACCAGAAAATATAGTTTAACTATGCACCCAGGAGAAAGAAAAGTTGGGATTTGGTGAATACAAAGTAAGCTCTGCTATAGGAGAGGAGGGGTGGAATACTCCAGAACTGAGTTATATAGCCAGGTTCTAGTTTTCTATGTTACAAAAAAAAAAAAAGCAGTCAACCAAAGTAGCAGATAATTAAACAGCCGTGTAGACAGCAGAATATCACCTGATCAGAATTTCTCTGTTAATGTGTCATTTTCGGTTAACACAATATTTTGGCTAAAGGGAGGGCTCGATGAGAAGTCCTTGGGTTTCAAATCTTATTGCTGCAAATTTTTCCAAGATGTGGTGTTTCACGTTCCTGCCTCAGGAAGTTCAATGTGGCAAATTCAGCGAATATTTTCTCAGTGACTGAGGATCTCACAGGGCTTCTGAGATGCCATTCTGAATAAACATCAGTTTTCACGACGCAGGCTCGGGTGTGGGAGAGAGAGGTGATATGAATCAGCAGTGATCAGAAAATGTCTGCTTTGATTTTTTTTTTTTCTCTTAACTTCTGTTGTTTTCATTTCAGTTCTCTGATTACCAAAACCACTCATGGCCAATGTAGAAATGCTGGAAAATGCACATAGGTAAAAACTGCAAAATGAAATAACTTCTGATTTTACAACCTAGAAATAGCTACTGTTAGCATTTTGAGTTCCATTTGCTTCATTTTTCTTTCTCCCCTTTTTTCTGCCTCTGTCCCTCTTTTATATTTATATAAGTGAGTTAATAGTGTAAATGCAGTTTTACATCTTGTAATGGGTTTTCTTATTAATTACATGAGGATTTCCCTTGTCATGAATAGTGCTTTGAAAATACCATTTGTACTCATCATAATATTCCACTATGAGTAACTATGATATTCCCAGATCTTTCTCTGCAATTAGGTGAACCTTTTTTTTCATTCAATATTACAAAACAGCATTGCAATGAATATCTCTGTATGTGAAACTATATATGCTTCTTTGATTTTTTTTTTAGGCAAAATTCCTAGAAGTGATATTATCAGGCCAATGGGCAGCCATATATATTTTTTATATTTTTAATGTTTATTTTTTGAGAAACAGAGCATGAGTGAGGGAGGGGCAGAGAGAGAAGAAGTCACAGAATCGGAAGCAGGCTCCAGGTTCCCCGACATGGAGCCCGAACTCACAAACCATGGGCATCTGAAGTTGGATACTTAACCGACTGAGCCACTCAGGCACCCCTAATATTTTTATGTTTGGTATGCTGACAAGCATGAAAGATATTTTAATCCTTATTCACTTGCCAAATGAAAAATTGGATTTTATTGATTTTCGTTTTCACATTTTTACTACCAAAATGACTCTTCATGCTTATTAGCCATTTGCATCTTCAATACCTAATCGTTTCCTATCTATTATCTATGTTTTCCATTGACTTGATTTTTTATTGATTTTTACAACCTGCTTATTCCTTAAAAATCATATTTTCATCATTCTTATGGAAAAGATTTTCCCATTTGTTTTAAAGTTACTGTTAACAGCTTGTTAACTTGTCATTTATCTTTCTTTTCTCTCCAATGAAGAGCAAAGGAACAAGTTTCTGGTTAATTGAGAATGCTAATTAGCTGACTTCTGGGTGATTTAACAATCAAGATTTTGTGGTGGGGGTCATTTATTCGGGGATGTGTTGCAAAGTTATATTACATTTTCAAATAAAAGACGAAGCTAGAAAGGAATGTGAACTGGCTTCTCTCCCCGTCAACCGCCATGAACATCTCCTCCATTTTGAGGGTGTTGTTTCTTGGGGTCGAAGATAAAGTAAATAGAAAGCGTTGAGATAAGAATGGAGCTATAAATAGCCCTTTTTGTTAAGGTCAATAAAATATCAGCTCAAATTTCTGGTAAAGACAATAGAGTTCAATTATCCCCCTGACCTCTCCCACTCCCACTGCCCAAATCCTTGATAAACAAAAACAGAAGACTTACAAAGCATCAGTCTCTGATCCAAATTCCTAAGGCCCAGCCTCAGATAGGTTTTGCTGGCAAAGCTTTCATACACAGAGCTGTTAACTGGGAACTTCTGTGACAGTACAACATTACCCAATGTGTAATAAAGTACATAATGCTAGTATATACCAGCTCCTTGGAGCGTTAATAAATGCTACATTGAGTAGGGGATTTCAAAGCAAATAAATTTGAGAATGCACTGTGAAACAAAGTTAGTTTTCTTTATTGCAGGACTTATCAGGGTCTATGACCAGCAAATATATGTACAAATCTCTTAAGACAGGATATTTCCCGTTCCCGCACTGATTTGATCATAGAGGCGCTTTTGAAAGAAATATCCTTTGAGAATAGACTTAGAACAGTCTTTGGAAAATGTTACCTCGGAGCACCTGGGTGGCTCAGTCGATTGGGCGTCTGACTTCGGCTCAGGTCATGATCTCACAGTTTGTGGGTTCAAGCCCCGCCTCGGGCTCTGTGCTGACAGCTAGCCCAGAGCCTGGAGCCTGCTTCCGATTCTGTGTCTCCCCCTCTCTCTGCCCCGCCCATGCTCGTGCTGTGTCTTTCTCTGTCTCTCAATAAATAAAAATGTTTAAAATTTTTAAAAAAATGTTACCTGAACCCAGAACAATGGTTTTAATTGTGTCTACCTGGGGCCTTGTGACCAGCTGCAATACATAAGTGGCATACGTAAGTAATTAGGTAAGAAGAAGAAGAAATAATTAGATACATAAATAATTAGGAGAATTAATTAAGTGCTCACTAATCCTCAAAACCTGTCTCTGTGTATCTTCTCAAATACTCTTCACAACAACTGTATGAGGTAGGCACTAAATCGTGAATTAGGCTGTATGGCTAGTTAGCGCCTCTGAAGTGTAGGCTTGAGGGTTCAAGGACTGATTCCACAGGAATCAGTGTGGCCATAGGAGTTTTAGTGACTATTAGAAGAAATAGGATTTATACTGCACGGAGAATAGTATCCAGCGTGTGCTATACACTCCATTCGTTTTAGGTATTTTTATTCCCATATTGCAGCTGCACAAGCTGAGGCTCAGAGAGGTTAAAGAACCTGAACAATATTGTAATAACAATAAAAGGAAAAGGCTGGCTTTGAACACAGACGGTTTGACTTTAGAATTTTGTTCCTAAGGGGCGCCTGGGTGGCTCAGTTGGTTAAGTGTCCTATTTCAGCTCAGGTCATGATCTCGCAGTTTGTGAGTTCGGGTCCCATGTCAAGCTCTGTGCTGACCGCTCAGAGCCTGGAGCCTGCTTCACATTCTGTGTCTCCCTCGCTCTCTGCCCCTCTCCCACTCCCTTGCATGCACTCTATCTCTCAAAAATAAATATTTTTTAAAATTAAAAAAAATTGTTCTCAAATATTATACTTGCTGTGCTCTGTTTCTGTGTAAACAGAGACCATGGCTGGTCCAGTGGGGGCAGGGATGGGCCAGCCATTCAACAAAAGTCTTGCTCCCTCTTCTATGGAGTTCTTGAACCGGGGCAGGTGCCAACCCCCCAGGACAAAACTTCCCAGGATCCCTTGCTGGTTGCAGTCATGTGACTAGTTCTCACCATTCAAGTGTGTCACTTCTGAGCTGGACCTTTAGAGAAATGGGGGCCCTTCTTCCTGCATTTGCCAAATGCGTGCAGATTACGATGAGGCCCCAGGGGATGGCGGGGTCATAAGATGGTGGGAGCCTGGGTCTCCAAACATCACCACTTGCAGGAAAGCACTCTCTGCCAAGTTCCCCTGAGCCGGATATACAGGTAAGCCAACAATAAACATCTATTGAAAGGTGAGGGCTTATTTGTCATAGCAGCTCGCAAAATGGCCGTTTACCAGCAGTGCACAGTCGTTGTAAACATGAGGCTTCTATTCAAGTCGCGCTCAATAGTCCTCTGGGCAGACTCAGATAGCCGGCCGAGGCTTCTGCTGCCTTCTGTGTCTGTCTCGCCCATTTTTAGTTTGTCATCAAATGTTTACTGCCAGAGTAATGAAGGGTGTTACTAAGGGACACCAAACAGCCCAGCATAAAAGCCAACAGTGGCCATAAAGCTGCATTTGCCTTATACAACGTTTCCATAGTTGGAAGAAACACTTTGCCCGGACCAAAGATATAACTATATATCTTCTGATTTTATGGGCTGCAGATTACTCTAATTATCATAAAAAATTACTACCGCTAATAAAAATTCTATTATAAGTTACTTATAGTAATCCCCAGGGTACCACGCTTAGCCAAGAAAAGGTTGTAATTACATTACACTGCAGGGAGTTTGTTTCTCAAAACTCCCGAAATACTAGCCGCGTCTTTTAACACCTTAACGGCTTGCCGGCCCCCCTTGCTTCTTCCCTCACACCCCCTCCTTGCCTTTTGGTCAAAGGTCCCCTTGTTGTTTTCATTTTGCAGGATATGGCCTGAGCCTAGAATAATGACCCATCTTGGACGCAAATGACGTAAATGAACTTTTCGCGTTACAAATATCTGGGTGGATTTGTCCTCCCCCTGGGATTTCCAGCATGTCAGTGGAAGGATGTCATAGAAGGGAAGGCTTGAGAACCCCCCGCCCAAAGGGAAACGTCCTTTTTGCAAAATTGGTGGAAACCGTGGGGTGTTCATGCGAAACACAATGCTTAGTTTTTTGTTTGACAAGACAACAATTGGCATTTTCCCTTTCGTAACTACTATTTTTTTTGGAACCGTCATCTGTGAGGGTTGATGACTCTTCGGTGACCTTGAAAACTCTTGCCAATGATACCAATTCTAACTGGTAATTTCATTACCCTCCCTCATTCCTCTGCCTTTGAATTAAATATCAAAATAAGTGCTCTCTCTCTCTCGAGCTCCCCAAACAACAAAGCCGTAACTAACCTCACAGACCTAGGAATTAAGCTGAAACTGGACCGGCGCTCACCCTCCTAAACAGGGTTTCAATAGCTTCTGCACAGGGGTGAATCAGCATTTTAATGAACGGGCCTAGAAAATGAAATAGCCTGTTTGAGTTGCTTTAAAATAAGCAACTTATTTCAGCAATGACTTGTGGCAGATTAATTGCTATCAGTAAGGGGAAAAGTATGTCTCGGACTTTTCCTGGCTCATTTTAAAGAGACATTTTGGAGCTGGGCTCTAGAGGGAGGCCCTGAGTGAGGATGCTTGTGGTCAGCCCGGGTGTGGGGTGAGCGCAGAGTTTCTTAGTCAGGGTGCCCCAAATAGTCCCTGACCACAGTCTGGCCTCCTGATAGAGGGGCAGTGGGCCAAACTCATTAGACACTGAGATTTCATCTCAGGTTAATTAGTTTACATTTTAACAAATAAGAAAGGAGGTGAATGGGGCATTTGCGATTTTCCTATTTCTCCAAACAATTCTGGGTTTGCTTCTCACTGGAGTAAAAGGAGATTTGCTTGGAAGAAAACTGCATATGGGCTGTTTCTCTCACTAGACCACAGACCTCATGAGGACCAGGATTCTGCATCATTCCTTAAAGCATCTTGAATAAACAGAGTAGCACGGTAATGAGGTGTGCATTTAAGAAATACTGTCATAGGCATGACTAAAGGAAGGATCTATCAGCAAAGACTGAAAATAGAAATAGACCAGGAAAGGGGAAGCCTGGGTGGCTCAGTCGGTTAAGTGTCCAACTCTTGATTTTGGCTCAGGTCATGATCTCATGGTCTATGTGATCAAGCCCTATGTCTGGCTCTGTGCTGATAGCATGGAATCTGCTTGATATTCTCCTTCCCTCCCTCCTCTCACTCTCAGAAACAAATAAACTAAAAAAAAAAAAAAAGACCAGAAAAGATGACTGGGTATCTCATTTAACATACCCAGGATCCTATAGATCTTAGATTCTATAGGATGGTATGCTTTTATTTCTTTGAGTTAGTCTACATACCAACTTTATCCATTAATTCAAGGTGCTGATGGGATTGACATAGCTGGCTTAGAACATTGAGAGCCAAGCCTTAGAGGAATGGGGCCAAAGGAAAATTGTCTTCATCCATGAATACGGGTCCCCAACTCCAGCTGGTTATGGAAATGGTGTTTCAGAGTACCCTTCCTTTCAAAACCAGCCCAACCCTGTGGAAAAAGATGCACATTGACCCTGGAAACACCTGGCTTTGAACTTCTCTGCCATTTATTGGCTGTGCAACTTTGGATGAGTTGCTAAGCTTCTTTGAGCTTCAAATTCTTCAACTGTAAAACAGGAGAAATATACCCACTCCCTAACATGGTGTCCGACAGAATGAACTCCATAATAAGTCTTCCTTCCTTCTGTATTTAGAAACACTTCTCTCCCTTCCTGCTGTCATTCTGCCTAGACTGTACCTCCCCTACTCCAGCCCAAGTTCATGACCATCCAAACCACACCTTGTTGTTCATGTAGGTTCCCACGTTTGTAGGTACCTCACATGCAAATCATTTTTTTTTTGTTTCCGGAGCTTCATGTGGCCAGTGCAAACACAATATACACATCCCGAAAGGAGACAAAACACAGCACAGAGGTCGGCCACTGTGTATGTTCTAGCTTCCCCTCTTCCTAATTGAGTGGCTTCAACTAAGTCCCATAATTTCTGAGTAGCTCAGTTTCTTCGTCTGGGGAAAAAAGGGATTTCAAGAGAAACTTCCGCAAGAGATAAACATGTAATGTGCCTGGAACCCAACAGTTGGTTAGCAGTGGTCGCGGAAAGAAAAAATCAATATGAGAAAAAATTCCCCTTGGAATCTGGAAATGGGAGAACACCAGTACCATCTCTCCTTCTCTCATCCTCTGCTCCTCATTTTTCCTTGGAAGTCAAAGAAGTAAGATGTCAACTTGGCAAAGAGCATGCTTTTAGTAGCTGCATCTGACTCCCTGGTGAGCTTCTCCACACATGTGTCAGGAGCTGTGTCAAGGCCTGTAGGGAAGTAAGGCTGCTGATGAGGTGGGGGGCTCCTGAAATGTCATTTCTGACAACCCCGCTTTGATCTGGACTGAATTAGAAGCAATTTCACCTGCCTAAGCTGAGAAAGCACCTGAGCAAATGCCTTATTTCAGTTATCTGTTGCTGTGTAACAAATCACCCCAAAGCTTAGAGCTTTAAAACACCTTCTGCTGCTCACGGTTCTATGGATTGGCAATGTGAGCAGGTCTCAGCTCAACAGGGAAAGCTCATTTCTCCTTCCCATGGGGCTGGCTGGGGTGGCTTGGCTGGGGCTGGAGGATCTCCAGTGGCCTCATTCATGGGAACCTGGTGCCAGCCATCACTTAGAGCACCATGGTTCTTCTCTATGCGGTTTCTCTCTCCATAGGGTCTCCCAACATCCAAATGATCTAGACTGAGCATGAATGTTCCAGAAGGAGACATAGACGTCTCCAGAGCTCTGAATCCCCAACCTTGGAAGTTGAACAATGTCATCCCTGCTGCATTCTAAAGGTTAAAGAAAGTCTCAGAGCCATTTCAGATTCAAGAAGAGGGAGGATGGGCCCCACTTCTTGATGGGAGAGGTGACTCACTTAAACTATGAAAGGGCATTCAGGATAAAAGGGATTGTTATAGCCAGTGGTCAAAAATCAGGTCATCAAAATCAGGTCTCGATGCAGATAAAACTCCTCCGGAGAAGTTCCTTAAGGGACTGTTGAGTATAAGGACAAGTTCCCTGCATCCCTACACCCAATGAACAATGGTAAAACAGGGGAAAAATAAGTGCCATAGATACTTCCTTCCAAAAAGAATGAGGAGCACTTGCCTGACTCAGTCTGTAGAGCAGGAGACTCTTGATCTCAGGCTTTTGAATTCAAGCCCCACATTGAGCTTACTTAGAAAACAAATGATGTCCACTGATTAAAAAAAAAAAAAGAAAAGAAAAACAAAGAAGATAATCAAATTCCTAAACAACAACAACAAAAGATATTTTTAAAAAATAATGGGACGTACTCACTGGTCCATAGCAATTTTGAAATCCTCCTGGGCACCCATTGTCCAGCCCAGTTCTCCATGGCCATGGAATACTAGTTGATCGTGACCCAGCTCTTCTCTCTAGAAGGAAATTCCTACTCCCATTTTCTTCCCAGCTTTTCCAGCTACAGTCTTGCCTCTGTCCTCTGAGAGGCCCTTCTTTTTTATATAAAAACTGGCTCATATTTGCAGCTGAGTGTGTTGCACATCGTGCTCACCACTTATAGAAAGTTGGGGACCCAGAAGCTTATTCTGATTCTGAGTGGTTCAGGTCCCTTTCGATGCAAGCTGGTTGTGTGTTTATCAATAAAAATCTCTTAAAAACACTGTAGGTTCTCTAGGAATCTTGATGGTATTGATTTCATGACCCCAAAGCCTTTTCCATAATTCTTTCTGGCATATACTTTAAGACAATGTCCCTACAATACTTAGTTTCGTCTAGTGAAGAGGGTTGACTATGCTTAAACAGCTCTAAAGCTCTCTGAGGCAGTCATAAGGGTCTTAGGGCTATTCCTTGATCTGATTTGTACCCTGAAGTTATTCCTTATGTTGAGAATATTTTTGCCAGCTGGAGAGACAATTCCAGGCCAGCTACATTTTCTCTAAATTCTGCTGGAAAACTGACCAGCTCCTTTTATAGCTTTCTTTTCTTGTACTTGATCCTAACAAAGCTATCAGAAGCCAGGTTGGCATTTTTACCATTCTTCTGGGGGGCCTCCTTTAGACAGATTCACACTGTTTCAAGTTACCTTTTGCTATGGAAC
This sequence comes from Suricata suricatta, assembly GCF_006229205.1. NCBI lineage: Eukaryota > Metazoa > Chordata > Mammalia > Carnivora > Herpestidae > Suricata > Suricata suricatta. The sequence goes on along the minus strand of NC_043715.1, from coordinate 28,367,023 downwards.
CATCTATTTCAAAACAGAGTCGCTAAAAGCAACAACTACCACTTACCCTTGCCGGATGAGCTAGATACTTCATCTTGGTTCCTCAAGGGGTCACCTGGGGCAGATCAGGCTTCAGTAAATCCCACTGACAATGTTCCAAGAAAGCAGAAGTGGAAGATTTCGGGTTTGTTAAAACATAAGCTCACATTGCAAGCATCACCTCTATTGCCTTCTCTTGGTCGAAGCAAGCCATGGGACCAGGCCACATTCAGGGGGAGAGAAAGAAGACTCCATCTCTTGTTAAGTGCAGGCACGTGTGGATGCACAGATCTGACACATGGTAGGCCCTTAGTAAACATCCTTACATGAATAAGTGGTCTAAGTATACAAGGAAAAGCCTCAATGAATGAGTGAATAGAGGCATGAATAAATTAATACACATGTTGATGAATGAGTGAATGGAGAAGTTAATGGGGATGGATGGACACACGAATCAATGAATGAATGAATTGGTATGAAAAACTTCTTTAAAACAGAAAAGCAACACATCCCCCATTTGCAAGAGCTGTGAGGTGCGACCTCCTTCCTAAAAATGGGGAGCAATCATTCCATGTGGCAAGGTCCCCTCAGATTCTCCTCACTGGGCTCATCTTCTCCCACCCCAGAAAAGGGGAGGGTCCTCACACAAATCAGCTGAATTAGGTGAAGTACCTTTTCTACCTTCCCAGTTTGTCAAGGCTGACTCTTGACGAGCCTGTCAACTGGCATCACAAACCCAAGTACCCCAATTGCCAAGCAGAGTATCAGTGAGTGAGGTGGACTGTGTGGCCATTATATGGATGTTCCTCATCTTGTGATGTTCACTGAAGACCTCAGGTTTCCAGAATTTTCCATTTCCCAAGATAAGTGAAAAATCCAGATTTTCATATGAAATCTCTCTATTTTCCAGTGTTTGAGATGGGTGAAATTATGGGCTGCCAATGAAGCCCTAAATATGAGCAGCTTGGAATAATGAAAATGTACTTATTGTTCAAACTGCATGTCATCAGAGGTATTCTGTGGGCTGTGCACTGTGTTGTCTTCACTCAGGGAGCCAAGGTGAGGGTAATGCACTCTCTCTTTCTCTCTCTCTCTTTCTCTCCCCCCCCCCCACAGCCTTGACCCTTTCTCTCTGCATCTCCCTCTGTGTGCCAAGGCAGAGAAATGGAAACACTATAAGTCACTCTCTGATTCTTAAAGCATCTGCCAGAACTGATAGATTCTACCTTTGCTCACACTGCATGGCTCAAAGTAAGTCACATGGCCACCATGCCTGACTTTGCAGAGGGTCAGGGAAGGATACGTGCCAACAAGAAGAACTGGGAATTCTTGGTGAGTAGAACCAATGACTATCATTGCAACTAACACATTTTTTGAAAACACTGTACAGGTCAGAGCTGGTCAATAAGATCTCAGTGCCTAAGTCCAGGTGGGGAAAGTGACATGTGTATGGGTACCACTTCCAGCACTTTCATCGGTCTCTGTGTCCCTTCTATTGCTCTCTGACCTCCAGTGGTAGCAGCTCTAGGGTAGTTCACAGTCTTAACCATGGCATGACGGACATTGAAGCTGGATAATTTTTAAAAAAATTTTTAATGTTTATTTTTAGTTTTGAAAGACAGACAGAGACAGAGCATGAGTGGGGGAGGGAAGAGAGAAAGGGAGACATAGAATCTGAAGCAGGCTCTAGGCTTTGAACTATCAGCACAGAGCCCAATGTGGGGCTTGGACTCATGAACTGTGAGATCATGACCTGAGCCAACGTCAGACGCTTAACTGACTGAGCCACCCAGGTGCCCCACACTGAGTAATTCTTTGTTGTGGAGGCTGATCCCACATGTGAGGAGATGTTTCACAGTATCCCTGACACCCACCCGCTAGATGCTAGTAGTGCCCCCCTCCTAGTTGTGACAACAAAAAAATGTCTCCAAATGTTGCCAGATGTCCCCAGGTTGTGATCCACCATGATAGCGGAAGGACCGCTAGGCTTCAAGATTTCCCACATGTCTGGAGCCTCACCTTGCTCCACATTACCTGCAATCTCACAACAATATGCTTAACGAGTGTCAGCGATCTCATCTGTCAAGGAGCGGTAGCCATTAGTAATCTCCCTCAATGAGTAAGATTTTATGAGGATACAATAAGATTTTGAATATGTGTAACCTGGGTTTAGAGACCTGCTTCTTATGGTCTTGCCCAGGCCCTGTTCCATGTCCGAGGCCTTTCCGTCAGAAGGAAATTATTTGGGTGCTCTGTCAGCTGTCAGCGGTCAATAATAACATCCACCATCATAGTTATCACAGCTGCTGTCTGTCAGGTGCTTAAAACATGTCTGACGGAGTGCTGCCGTGTATACTCGCTATCTTGAGTGATGCTCACAGCAGCCCCAAATGGCAGGGAATCTTGTCCCTGTTGATGGGGCAAACTGAGCTGGAGAGAAGGTAGAGAGCCCTGCCCACGCTAGGAGGTGGTAGAGAAAACCAGATACGTCATCCTTCAGGGTGATATCTTGTTCTGTGTTGACAGAGCCGCCTTGAGAGGAGGGATGACGAAGTGGGAGGGCACGTGAGGGTTTGGGGAGACCTGGACCTGCCTCGTAATGACCGTCGTGCCGAGTTTACTGGGCGCTTGCTAGGTGAAGAGCCCTGCACAAGGGATCTCATCCAATCCTCACAAGCAGGCTTGGAGGTCAGTGCTCCTATTCTCCCATTTGACAGAGGAGAATCCAGAAGGCCAGAGTGGCCCTGAGTCACACAGGAAGGGAGTGATGGGGCCAGGGTTCCAGCCCGGCTCTGGGACTCTCGGGCCCTTCTTTATATTCACACGCCATCATTGTCCTGGCAATTGTCCTGGCAATGTCCCAGCCACCCCAGGTGTTTACAGTCCTTCCTCTGCATCTCTTCCCCGGCACACACATGAGGTCAATTCCAGAATGGTGGAATCTTATTTGCCACCGCCTTTGGGCCTGCTCTGGCCCCAACGGCAGTCTCAACCCCCCCTCCCTCCTCCCAGCAGATAACACTTTGGATTCTCCTGATGTTTTATTTCTGGTTCTGTAAGCCCCACTACAGCCCAGGAGGTGGCTGTCAGGCAGGTGAACTAGGTGTCAGGTAGAATTATGGCGCTCATTCACCAAAAATTAATGATGGCAGGCTGTCACCCTGCCCTGGCTGGCCTCATCCCCCGGGCAGTCACCACACAGCCCAGCCTACACTCTCCCACCCAGCAAGGACTCACACTGCCACTGAGGAAACAATAACCATCCAACGCCCTTTAGGAAGGAAGGAACTCTGGAAAAGGTAGCCTGCTTGGGCGATGAATGGGTTTCCTCAGCACACAGATAAACAGTTTATAGTTCTGAAATCCTGTGTTTGATTTTCACATCTGCTCTCACTCTTGAGATTGGCACTGAAGGCAGCCAACTGTGCCCTCGAGTGGCAGCTGAAACCTGAAATCAGCTCCTCCCCTCTTCCCCCATCGCCTCAGCCAAGGGGCTGCATTTTTGCATTGTTGCTGTTGGAATGCATTTTAACTCAGGGGATACATGTTGTTCCAAAAGGGATATTTCTATTTCTTGCTTCGACAAATACTTATTGAGGGCCTACTGTGTGCCAAGAGACTCCCGGTAGGGGTCACGTGAAGGCACAGTTTGGTGGGGTGGAAAGTTGGGTCGGTTGTGTGTGGCCTCATTGTACAGTGGATGGTGGGGACAGGACCAAGTCTAGTTAGAAAGAGCTGCTGTTCCGGATAACAGGTTCCCAAGTGAAACTCGTGCTGATGTTTATTTTATTTTATTTTTTTAAACGTATACCTTTCGTGGGGCACCTGGGTGGCTCAGCTGGTTAAGCGTCTGACTTTGGAATGGTCTGTTGGTTCAAGCCCTGCATTGGGTTCTGTACTGACAGCTTGGAGCCTGGAACTTGTTTCAAATTCTGTGTCTCCCTCTCTCTCTGTCCCCCCTCACTCTCAAAAATCAATAAACGTTTAAAAAAACAACTTATACCTTTCAAAGTAAATGAAAGGAATAGTTTTCAGATAACCCAATCTGGATGGTATGCGGTAGGTTTCCATAAGGGCTTTGATTTGTCTGTTTGTTAACATATTTTTACAATTTATTTTGAAATCATTTATTTTATTTTATAGAGAGAAAGAGAGGGCACAAGAGGGGGAGAAAGGCAGCGAGAGGGAGAGAATCTTAAGCAGGCTCCCTGCCCAGCACAGAGACAGACAGGGGGCTCGATCCCACAACCCTGGGATCATGACCGAAGCTGAAATCAAGAGTCAGGTGCTCAATCTACTGAGCCACCCAGATGCCTCTGATTTTTTTTTTTTAATTAAGGCTTTATTTTTTTTAGACCCGTCTTGGTTGACAGCCAAATCAAGGGGAAGGTACAGAGATTGCCGAATACCTCCTGCCACTGTACCCACATAGTAGCCTCATGCATAATCAACGTCCCCACCAGAGAGGGACATTGGTTACAATTGAGGAACCTACATTGACACATCGTTATCACCCAGAGTTCAGAGTTTCCATGAGGGCTCGCTCTTTGTGGCTCTTTGTGTTGTACAGTCTGTGGTTTGGACAAATGTACAATGACATGTATCCATCATTGTATCATACAGAGTATCGTCCCTGCCTTAAAACTCCTCTGTGCTCTGCCTGTTCGCCTCTCCCTCCCCACCAGACCCTGACGACCACCAAGTTTTTTACTGTCTCTGTAGCTTTACTTATCCTGGATGCCATATGTTTGAATCATACCTTAGGTGTTCTTTTCAGACTGGCTTCCTTCACTCAGTAATACATATTGAAGGTTTGTCCACGTCTTTTCACGGCTTGGTAGCACATTTATTTTTAGCACTCAATAACAGAGCATATACCACAGTGCATTTATCCTTTAACCTACCGAAAAATACCTTGGTTGCTTCCAAGTCTGGTATGAATAAAGCTGTCCTAAGCATCCATCTGTAGGTTTTGTGTGGACATAAGTTTTCGAGGACTTTGGGTAAATACCAAGAAGCGCAATTCCTAGGTCGCGTGGTAAGAGTATGTTTAGTTTGCTAAGAGGCTGCCAAATGATCTTACAATGTGGCTGCACCATTTTTATTCCCACCAGCAGTGAAACAGAGTTCCTGTTGCTCCACATGACCACCAGCCTTTGGCATTGTCAGTGTTCCAGATTTTGGTCGTTCTAATTAATGCATGGGTAGCAGTATCTCACTGTTGTGAAAATTTACATTTCTCTGATGACCTACAATGTGAAGCATCTTCTCAAATGTTTGTTTATTGTCTGTGCATTATCTTTGCTCAGGTATCCTTAGGATCTTTGGTCCATTTTTTAATCTGATGGCTTGTTTCCATAAGGATTTTAGTCTAAAAATGGCTATTTGACCTTGAGCAAGTGATTGCTTATTAGTTTCCCCAAGTGTAAAATGGGTAGATTAATGTGTTTGTCTGCTCATCCATTTGTTTTCTTGAAGCAGAACTCTCATTTTGCAAATAAAATTGTATCTGGAAATCCAATATCTAAACAGATGAAAATCTCAGCTCTGGGAGGAGAGCTGAGACCCCCACCCTTGAGAGGCTGCTCCTTCCTCAGAATGTCCAGAGAAATCTAGAACTCAATAGCAATATGTGGTTCCCCCAAAAGAGGTGATTTTGGAGCTTTCTTCCAGATCTGATTTGGAGAGGTGCAAAGTAAAGGAGAGAATAAGGGTTTGAGGCCATTAGTTTGTTCTTTTGGAAAATGGCATGACATCTATCTGTTGAAAGTGTCACTCCAGGGGTGCCTGGGTGGCTCCATCAGGTAAGCATCCGACTTCGGCTCAGGTCATGATCTCACGGTTCGTGGGTTCAAACCCCGCGTTGGGCTCTGTGCTAACAGCTAGCTCAGAGGCTGGAGCCTGTTTCACATTCTGTGTCTCCCTCTCTCTCTGACCCTCCCCTCTTCATTCTGTCTCTAAAAAATAAATAAAAGAATGGGAAAAAAAAAGAAAGTGTCACTCCATTCAAGGTGGCTTAGGTAGAAGGAGAATTTTACAGGTCCCCAGAATCCACAGAAGTCGGTGAAGCCTAGGCAGACTGAACAAGAGGCAGAAACACATCTGTCCCCCAGGACTTCCTCATGTCTTGAATTCTAATTGGTGTGTCCATTCTCTTTCTCTTCGTCTCTATGTGCCTTTTCCTAGACGTGGTGAAATATGGCCACTGACAGGCACACTTATGCCATCTCCAGACAGTCTGCCTATCTTTCCTGCTCTCAACTTTACAATCTCAAGGAAGGTCCCTGATTGGCCTAGTTTCAGTCAAGTGCCCACTTCTGGACCTAACAACTATGACCCATGGGGTAAAGTCATGATTCCTCCATGTGGTAAGGGAAATGTTTCACAAAGGCAATGGAGGCATAATTGTGCACACAAAACAATTAGGTGTCAATGGCCTTTGTTGGAGGTTTTGAAACAATGGGGCACACAAACCCTCAACTTTCAGGATGCATAAGAATACCCAGGGATGGGCTTAAGATCTGGACTCTCAGACCACAAGCCTAGAGGGTTTTGCTTTGGTAGGTCTGATGTGGGGCTCAGGAATATTCATTTTTCATAAGCTGAGTGCATTCAATCTCGTTAATCCTCAGACTACAACTAGGGAAAGGTGGCAGCGGAAAAAAATCTGAGCTTCTCTTGTGCAGAAAAAAAGACATTTATGCTTCAGGTAATGCTTACCCTTCCAAACACAGAAATGAGGGGATGCTAGAGCCAGTGTCCAGAGAGCCAAATTGGGCACTGGTAACTTTTGCATCACCAAACACCTAAGTCATAAGAATTACTGCTGCCCAATTCCTTGAGAGGTACAAATTTCTGGAAGCTGCAAGAGATACTGATAAAGAAGTTGATGACATCCAATGGAGGATGGGAGAGGTGTTGGAAACAATAGGGCCCTTGGCCTCCATGTATGGATCTGAGAGGGAGTATCTTGAAGGATAACCCCATGAACCAATGACACTGACCCAATGGCTTGGGACCAAGGGGTCAAGGGGTGGGTTGTCCTTAGAATGAAAAAACAAGCAGCTTAATATGTGTCCAGTACTTGGGGATCGAAGATGAACTCTTCAGTGAAGAATGCAGATGGCAGTAAATAGGGCTGAGAGAGCATTAATTCACAGGAATGGCTATGGTTGATTTGTGTTTTGGTTTTTTTGTTCTTGTTTTGTTTTTTCTGGTTTACAAGGAGGTTCAGAGGGTAGATCTCTTACTGTTCAGCCCTGGTACTATTCAAGCCAATTTGCATTCACATGAGAGTCCAATCAAGGAAACAGAATTCACATCAGGAAGTTCAGTCGAGGATATTTTTCTTAATTTAGATAGAATGAGCACAAAACATTGTATTCACTTTAGGTCTATGACATAATAATGTATATATAATTATTTATGTTAATTAACACCCCTTACCACACATAGCTATAATTTTTTTTCTTGTGATGAGAACTTTTAAGATCTATTCTCTTAGTGGGGCATCTGGGTGGCTCAGATGGTTTAGCATCCGACTCGTGATCTCAGCTCAGGGCATCATCTTACAGTTTGTGAGATTGAACCCTACTCTGGGCTCTAAGCTGATGGCGCACAGCCTGCTTGGAATCCTCTTTTCTTCTCACTCTGTGCCTGCCCAACTCGTGCTCTCTCTCACAGCCCCCTTCCCCACTGGGGCAGCTACCAATCTGTTCTCCATATATATGAATGCATTTTTCTTCCTTCCTTCCTTCTTTCCTTTCTTCCTTCCTTCCTTCCTTCCTTCCTTCCTTCCTTCCTTCCTTCCTTCCTTCTTTTCACTTTCTCTCTCTCTCCCTCTCTCCCTCCTTCTTTTTTTCTTTATTTCTTGATTCCACATATAAGTGAAATCATACCATACTTGTCTTTATCTGCCTGACTCATATCACTTGCCCTCAAGATCTATCCTTGTTGCTACAAACGAAGGATTTCCTTTTTATGGCTGAATAATATTCCACTCTGTATACATACCACATTTTCTTTATCAATCAATTCGTGGACTTAGGTTGTTTCCATGTCTTGGCTGTTGTAAATAATGATTCAGTAAAAATGGAGGTGCAGATATCTCTTTGAGATTATGATTTTGTTTTCTTCAGATATATTCCCAGTAGTAGAATTTCTGGATCATATGGTAACTTTATCTTTAATTTTCTTTCAGGAAACCTCATATTGTTTTCCATCATGTTCTGAATGGTGGGAAGTTGACATTTTAAATGGGGAACCAGAGAAGGAGTATTGGAAATTTTTTTTTAATTCTCTTTTCTGAGAAAGGTCAGAAAAACAAAAAAAACCTCATGGCCAGGTCAGCCCATGGCGATGCACACTGGCTAGTCTATCCTTTTCATAGCCGGAGGTCTTTACAATCCAGATCCTGTTTTGGACGAAGAATCGTCACATGCATTTTCCATTCTTGCTCTGCTCTGTGCTGTGTGGTGGAGGCTGACTCCTGCCAAGCTGTTGGGTAGTTGCCAATGGGAGCCACCGGAGATGGAGAGCAACAGGAAGAGAGAAGCCACAATCTCTGTCCCTGGCTTCCTGCTTCAGGTGGCCTCTCGGTGGCTATGTCGTTAGCCTGTCTCAGCTCCCTTAGGATAGCTGTGTTGCCACGGATGTGACAGTTCACAGGCTAACGTGTGGTGACCTACACATCAGGTTCTCACTAATTTGATAAAACTTTTCTATCTAGGCATGAGGTATGGGATATTGAGATTCTATTTGCTATGTTTTTCAAGTGTATTTGGTTTTTAAATGTATTCAGGCTTGGGCACCTGGAGGGAGTCGGGGGGCTCAGTTAGTTAAGCCTCTGATTCTTAATCTCCGCTCAGGTCATGATCTCATGTTTCATGAGATCGAGCCCCGCTGGCAGTGCAGAGCCCACTTGGGATTCTCTCTATTCCTCTCTCTCTCTCTCTCTGCCCCTGCCCTGGACACACACACTCTCTCTCTAAAAATAAATAAATAAACTTAATAAAATAAATGTTTCCAGGCTACTTATGACTCACCTTGGTCAACCATTGCTATATAAATCCCCGTACAATCTGTGTTTCCATTTGTTTGCTTCACTTGCTGAAGAAAGATTATTTCCTTGATCTTGGAGGACTTGGTAAATTCTCCATCACAAACAGGATCCGTATTGTAAAGACTTTCAGCTTTAAATAGGAGAGACTGGCTAATGTGCATCTCCACGGGCTAACCTAGCCACAAGTTTGTCTTTTTTTCTGCCTTTCTCAGAAAAGAAAATTAAAAAAAATTTTTCAATACTCTTTATCTGGTCCCCCATTTAAGATTTCAACTTCCCACCATTCAGATATTCCTATCCTTTCGACCTGCTTTATTATCTTTTTCTTTACGGCTCATCGCTATTTTACTTACCGTACATTTAACTCATCTTCTATATTGATTCTACTTTATTATACCTTATTGACAGTATTCTCAGTGAGAAGGCAAGAACTTGTGACTTTTTTCATTGTTATGTCCCCAGTGTCTAGACAAGTGTCTAGTAGATGCCAGGTGCTCAAAGGATAATTGTTGAATTAGTGAATGAGTGAGTGGAGTGAATGGGGAGGACTCTGGTTTATTGGATCCTACTTAAGGGTTACCATGGTCAACAGTGTCTTGTAAGCAAATGCCATGTTCTGGGCCAATGTCCGTGTTCTGCGAAGGAAGGCGATTGATCACGAATGTGAGCAGTGGCCTGACAAGGTAACATGATCCTCTTCTGCAAAGTTCATTTTGCCCAATTCCAGAGACTGTAGATGGGATATAGACCTTCCTGATGTTGCCGTGATATTATTCTCCACGATTATCCTGCTTGGGCACACACACACACACACACACACACAGCCTGACTCGTGAATGTAGAATCTGTCAATGGTGGGAGTCTGCACCGTGGTACCCATTCTCTTGTGAAAGGTCATGCATCTTTTTTCAGTAGATTAACTTTTTATCTCTTAATGGTGTTAAGGAAAAGGTCAAAGCATCTAACAGATGGGATGTGGAAAGCTTCCAGTGAAGGAGATCAATGTTCCCAACATCAATCTAACTCCAGAAAATTCTTAATGATCATGGATGCAGTTCATGGGACAATGTGATTGAAATGATAGCTTATCGTGGTAGCAAAAATAAAACTTGAGTAAGAAGGGTGTTAGATATGGTTTGAAGGAGGTTCTAGCCTTCTTCTTAAGAGCCCTAAACTCTGTGGGCATCTATGCTGTGGGGTCAAGTTTGTAAGTTCAGTTGTCGCTTGCTAGGAAGTGAAATATCCTCATGCCTTGTTAGCAGCTGAACAGTGCTATTTGTTGTAACTACCCTGGTGCATATAAGCTGAGGACAGAAATGGACAAATCAGGATAACTGAATTTGTAAATAGTGACTCGGGAGTCTTAAAGGAGTCAGGGCTGGGAGGGATGGGTGGTGAGATGTGCTGAGGCATTCTGCTTGGATGAGGAGCTAAGGTGATAGACGGTAAGACCAGGAGTAATCACCCAAGGCTGCTGCTCCCCACAGAGACAACACACCCTCTCTGGGCAGGGGAGGAGAGGCACAGGGGCTCGGCTGTCCTGAGGGCTGAAGGTAAGCCTTTGGGGCTGCCATTTAATTATCTTATTATTTGTTCAATGCCTGTCTTCCTCGCTGGACTACAAACTCCATGAGGGCAGGACCCATGTCTAATACAGGACCACATTGTGGAAGGAGCTCGAAAAATAGTTCCAGCGTGAATAAATATGTGATCAGATAAATGAATAAGGAGTCCAACGTTAAATAGAACTCCATCTTCTCGGCCCCCAGCCTTTGTCAGAAGTTGAAACTTCAATTCCCCTAATGGCCTTGCACGTGACAGGACACCTCTCCTAATCCTAGTCTCCCCCCCACCTTCCGCCTGAGGCCCATGTTCCCATGCCTTGTGTCTTTCAGATTACTAACATGAAAGTTCCTTGTGGGCTTTTAGACAGCTCATCTATGTAAAGTTGGAACCTGAGGGGGGGGGGCGGTTGCTGGTGAAGAGAGTCTGGACCAGTGGAAATGCGAGGTCCCACCCCAGCCCACCAAGGTCCAATGACAGCACGGGGTGGCCAGAGCTGCCAGTCCTCAGGAGAGGGGGTGAAATGGTCTCCCTTCTAGAAACAGGACCACAGGCTCCTGGGTTCTAAAACAGAGCAGGGTAGCAGCCAAAGGCAGACCCCCCCCAGGATCTGTTTTGAAGGTCAGAATGAGGCTTATTTATATAACTTCAGAAACAGGCTCAGAAAATGCCTGAAGATGAGACATCAGTGGTGAAACAGATGAATGCACAAGTTTCCATCAGTAGAAAATGTAGGGCAGCCGCCAGATGCTCACTCCACAACTGAATGGCTTGTCAGGTGGAGCTGGGCCCCAGCCAGCCCAGTACCCCCTCCCTCAGAGCGGCAGGGGGTGTGGAGGGAGGCAGGACCCCAAGACCATACAGGTCCCTCTCCTAGCCACGTCACGAGTGCCTCTAAATCGGGGGCCCATAATGAACTGTGTGTCCCCAGCCTGGGACAGATACCAAGTAGGTTCTGTGGAAGTGCTGAATGAATGAATGAGTGAATGAATGAATGGATGGATGGGTCTCACCGGCATTCTCCCCTCTCTGCCAGTATCTGAGAAAGAAGTGTTCATAGCAGTGTCTGCCTACCAGTGTTGCCTTCTTGGCTTACAAGGGGATTCGCATTTTTTCACAGTGGGATGTGGCCAACCATACCTCTCCTGCGTCAATCCATCTTCCATGCAGGTGAGGAAGGGGTCTGTGAGCTGCATCCTCCCAGGAGTCTGGAGCTCTCTGCCTGGCCCTACCCTTACCACCTGTGTGACGTTAGTTGAGTGACTTCTCTGAGTCTCAGTGTTCTCATCTGTAAAATGGGATGATAACACTACCTTGTGAGTTTGCTGTGAGGATTTAATGACCCATTTTTGGTAAAGTATTATGGTTCCTATTCTTATCCTCAGCCTCATCTGAGGGTACAGAGACAGGGCCAACAGTTCGCTGAGGAGGGCAGGATGCTGAGAGAAATAGAAGCATGAAGATGTGGACAGATACTGGGTCTGGAGTTTGGTTTCTGTACCCAGGACACAGAAAGACTTCCCAGTCTTTCCTGGTCATCCACAAGTTTATCCACAGCCCTGCCTGTGCCTTCAGAAAGCAGCAGCCTTCTGGAACAATGGCACAGGGTTTCTGGTTTTCTGTCCTTGCCTGAGCTGAGAGCATTTCCTCGGATCTTTTGCTGCCTACATCTTAAAAAGGAAATGTCCCTTCCCAGAGGAGAGGGGATTTGGTGTTCAGGCGTCCAGCTTGGGTTGCCTGATTTCTCAAACCCCGGCCAGTCCTTCAAGAAGCAGACTGTCTAGCCTTCCACTTTTAACCAAGAGATCCGGGAAGCTGGCTGTGTGCATTCAGAAGTGATTTCCAGAGGGTATTCTTTGCGTGATGACTCGGAAATGCTAGCCCAGGAAATGGTGGCATCTTCCTGGGAGGGGGACCTTCTAGATGAGAAGGACCACCTCAGGGACACAAGCTTCCTCTCCCTGGGCTGTAATCTTGGGGATTCTTGGCTTGTGAATGGTTCTGATCCTTCTGATTTGATTTCTTCTACCCTGCAGGGGACAGCATTGGGCAAAGAACTGTGGAATTCACGTGATAAAAGAAGAAACATTTGCTTCCAATTATCCAAATTATTGTTTGCTAATTGAAGTACAAAAGGGGTATTTTTCCCCTCTCTTTTGGTTGGTCTAAGCATCCCTTCCCTTAAATCTCTTTGATTGAGCAAAAACACTTTTGGAGTGTTTACTTTCCTCCGTACATCATGTTTCCTGATTAGTTGCTCAGTAACGTCCTTGCTATAAGCAAGCTTAACCGGAGCGCAGTTTGTCCTCAAAGTTGCAGACATGGATGTAAGTTATCCAGACACCACTGCCTACCTGTCACCCTGGCTGGATGGTTTTAAGATGTGGGTATCGATTGGGGGAACAGAACTTTATCCAGCCCTACACAGTCATCATATAAGCTTTTCCACAGAGTGTTTTCTTAGGTCAGGGTTTCTGGAAATAGACTCTGAGATGGAGTCCTGCGGGTAGGGCGTGTTCTCAGAAACACCACCTGCTGGGGAGGGACGCAAGCAAAGGGTTTGGGGGCGTGGCGTCTTGCAGACACACCCAATGGGGCAGGGCGTATATTGTCTGGGACGATCCTTCAGAGATGTTCCAAATGGAGACAAAGAGGCTGGGTGGGCTTTTGGGACCCAACGCTGACCAGTCTTCGGAGGCAGTTGCCAAGGAGGAGGTAAAACCTTGGGGGGGTAGCGCTCCTAAATCCTCAGAGAGGGAAGCCGTTGTGAACAGTTAGCACCCATCACTCCACGGCGGGGCGGGGCTGACGCAGGCAGGGATCGGGTACCTCAGTCCTGAAGGGTGCCCAGGTAGCACCCTCAGCCCCCATCGCTCCCCAAAACATCTTTCAGTGCCAACTACAGATTGACCTGTGTTCTTTTTGAAGACACATCCAAAAAGCCAACGGAACCTTTTCAGCTTCAGATGCTCAGACGTTGTGGTCCTCAAACTTTTTCTAGAATGGAGCCCCCCGTGAGATGGCCAGTAGCTTTGTTCATTTTGGGCAGACGCAAAGACGTTCTCTCTGAACTTCTGCCAGTGATCCAGGGAACTGATGATGCAGAACAGGTCCACGGGCCATCTCCTTTCTGCCCATCATCTATCATCACGACCCTCAAACTCTTTTCTGAGTGATGATGGCACCCTAAACACCTAAAATTAATCACCGCTCGCGGCCAGCCAGGTGTCTCGCCTCCAGAAATTATCTCGCTGTTGCAAAAGAACAGCTTGGATCTGATAACGTCTCCTAATTTCATATAAAGAGCACCGCGGAGTCATATGGGAGCCCCTGACAGGCTTGCAAAGTTCCGAGAAGCCAAGAGCCATCCATCTCTGCTTTCCTGCAAAGATCAGGTGATAGTTGTCACAGGTAAAGGCCCTGATTCAGGTAAAGAAGACACCCCCTGACTCAAAGCCATGCTAATTAAATCACCAGCTTCCGACAGAGGAGAACGCTTGTAGGGCAGAATCAGGTGCACACACAGAATAGCTGTTCCTTCTAGAAATCTGAGGATGGCTTCGCAGAAGTCAGGCGCAGGCTGGGAAGAAGCTGTCCAAAGTACACACTTAGCAGCAGATTATTACATAATCCAATGAGGCTCTGATTTTGAAATTCCATATGACAAGCCCTGCTTAGCTTAACAGTGGCTGATAACGGCCGTCTCTTGTATCCTGTATGTATATTTTATTTTAACTACGCGGCCCTCTGGCAACGTCCTGTACATTTCAATCAATCAGAGGCTGCATTTCCTGCTCCGTGTGGAGTTCAGCAGTGAGGATTTGGCAGAGAGAAAACAATCACAGAGATAGATACAAAAATGATTGTCTTAATCTAATCACGTGGCCTTTCCAATACCTAAATCCGGGAAGGAAGCACACTCTCGCGGTACACAGAATGCAAGACCCACAAATGCCAGGCGGGCTTTTGCCAATGAGCTTGGCCTCCGTTTTAGATTAGTGGCAAATCCTTATAACTTGGTTCTAATTGAGAGCTTAGCTGTTGCTATTAAGTTCCTTTTCAGGAACAATACTGCGTACACCATTTGCCGTACTGAGAACATTCTCCCTCTCTATCGGAAACTATCCAAATGGATGAGAATTAAGACAAACACTTTATAAAATAACACTCCCCAAAGACAGGCTGGCATGTTTGATTAAGAGAAGCCTCTGATCGAGTCTGTGAATAAAATAAAGCTGTCCTAAGTGTCTCGGGGCTTTGCCTGCATAAGTCTGAGTTGTAATTCTACCTCTCCCCTTCTCTCTCTCTCTCTCTCTGAGCCCCATAAATATGTTCTTGCCGCATTTGACATAGAAGAGAAGGAAACTGAGTCTCCAGGAAGTGACCTGGGTGCCCCTCTAATCTCCAACCTCCATCTTGTCTGCTTAAAGTCCTTCAGGAAAGCCAGACCTGCACACACCGAGGGAGTCTGGGAGGGCAGCTTTGGCTGCATGTGACCTTGATCCTTCACATGCACGGTTCTCTCAGAGGGGCGGGGGTGGGGAAGGGTGTCAGGAACATGTCTGTCCAGCCTCAGAGCCAACAGACACTCAGCCACCAAGCTGGTTAGTCTGCTAACCGCAAACAGTGCCCAGGGTAAACAGGTGCCCTCTGCATCGGCCAGTGTGGGAGGCTGTGAAATTGTTGCAACCGAGGCAAAAGAGGCAAAAGAGGGGTTGGGGGGGTTGTGATAAAATAACCAGGAGGGAAGAAAGTTCATATTACAGATCCTCGTAGTTGAAGAGGTCCGACAACTTGTCTTGTGGTCCTGAACCCGTACAGATGGCTCTTGGTGACAGTTGCATAATAAATCATGCCTGGTGAGGTCAGCAGCCCAGATTTATTGGACTGTATATAAATGTATGACGGCAGCTCTCTGCTCCTGGCCTCACTGAGGGCAATAACGACGACACATTTATCAGGGAAAGAAAAAAATGCAAAATCAAATCAAATCCATCCTAAATTCAGATTTATCCTAAATTCACAAATCAACATTCAGGGGGAAGAATCAATATTAGTTTTCTCTCAACATTCCCGTGATGCAGTTTGTCATCCAACAACCACCTCTGAGCATTCATGTTTGTGCTCGATTCAGGACTGGTTGAGCGTTAATGCCCCAGGAGTCATTTCTGAGGGTTAAGCCATTCCCTCCTGATCCAACGCTC
>NC_043715.1:28228677-28348677 GCF_006229205.1 Suricata suricatta | reverse complement strand
TAAAAATACAGCCATGTCAAAAACAGCAATCATAATGCATTGTAGGAAGAGTCTCGAAGTTAATGGCTCCGGTTAAGCATGTGAGTTCCTGGGAACTTTTCCCTCCGCAGATGAAATGGTCACAGAGTTTGGGGCGGGGGGGTGCGTGGAGAATAGGTAAACCAGAGAGAAACCAAAGACATGGCTAATCTATTGAAGAATGCCAGTTTCCTGTGAAAGTTTGCCCTAACTGAGTGCCCCCGGTGGGGGGGGGGGATTAAAACTGCCCAGGGACCAGAGGAAGACAAAGGATCTGTCATCACTCACCAACTTAACCCTGACATGGTGGCCAGCTTTGGCTACTATGTCTACCACCCCACAAGTCCTATGCCTCACCGACCAGAGAGGGCCATCCACTGATTCGATGACGGATTGTCAATCAAAGGGCATTTGCAGGAAGTCAGTCAACTCACTGTCCTTCGGCTTCTTGCAAGGACTTTTGTCGGAGTGGTCCAGAACTGCTGGATTGCAGCACACAGGTTGCTACAGGACGCCGAGTCCACTGAACGTGGCTTCCTTGAAGGACATGTTTGCAACACCCCCAGTCTGCAGCAGATTCCAGCCACCGTCCTGGAAATAACAGATCCACGTTCTGTGCCCAGACAGTTCTGCCTTTAGCATTCTCCAACTATCCACACCACCCCCCGATTTTGCAAAAGAACCCCCAACAGAATTAGACACCAAGGAAAAAAAAAGTGTCCACCTTGTCAATTGAGAGCCACAGTCACATTTAAATACATCTTGGGCATGCTTGCTTTTTCCTTTGGAGCCTTTGCAAAGAAATCCAACTTCATTTGACCCAAACATCAATCTCTTGAGAGCATCTCTCTCTTTTCACCCTGCTACTGGGGGGCAAACTCACCAACCTGCAGCATCAGAGGAGGAGAAAATAAACACTCAAGCTCGTGGAGGGAATCCTCCATTAAGAGAGGCATGTGCTTTCTCCCCAGCAGAAAATGAGTCCTTAATCCAAAGACGACTTCATCCCCTGACTTTTTTTCCACCTAAAAATAAATAGTTTGAAAAAGAAAATATTTCTAGCACAAGGAATATACGTCAGAATCTGCCTCCCCCAGTGTGGATTTTTTTTTAACTTGACATCCTTTTACATCAAAATCTACTGCTTTTAAACTCAAGACGAACAGAATCTCCAGCCCAAAGTCCCCTGATAGGAACTTGGCAGGATGTCTGTTTTGTCACATCCTACTTGTCTGATGCATAATACCTGGATATTTTTTTTAAGTCTACTTCTCCAAAATGCCTAATCTTAATATTTTTGACCCTCATTTGTCCCCCAAGCCATTCTCCCATTTGCCTGCAGACACGGCCCTTCTCATCAGCCTTTCTCATTTCCTACTGACACTTGCTCTCTCCGCTCTTTGCAGCAAAAAAAAAATCTGTGCTGTGAACACAGTTTGACATTTCCTGACATTTCATGAACTAATTACACTACAAATAATTAAGCATGTTCACATCTGTAACAAACGAAGGCAAAATGGTTGTCAGCGGGCGTGATTGATGACCTCCTTGAGACTTGATCTGATGAGATTCTCCCCACCCTGGGCAGGAGCCTGATGCCACTGTGTTTGCAATCATGCCTTCAGCCCTTTTCATCAGATCACACCGACGAGACGCTTGAAGAAAAGGATGGGAAAATTAATGACTACAATGAAATATTTGCATTTTTCCAGGGCTGGAGAAAACAATGAACAAGAGATGTGACAACCTCAATTATTTGGTGGTGCTAAGAGCTAGGAGGCAGCTTCTGCTGGAGGGAGCTGTTGGGAAGCCCGGGGGTGTCAGGCTGGCTGGAAAAATGGCAGGTGACAAGGACAACATTTTTTTTTTATGCTACACAGGCCCACAGAAGCTCAGCTAAAAAGACAAATTGCAGGAGCAATTTCTTATGGAGGGGGAAATTTGTCAGCATTTAAGCTTGTTCCTCTAAAGGTTGGACTCGGGTATGAAAATGAGCTGGGCAGCAGACAAAGGAATGCAATCTGATATCTGCCAATCCATGCCACTGCCAATGGCTGGGTCTTCTTTGTTTAACACGGTCCGAGGGCTCCCGGCGTGGGCTGCGCACTGTACAGAACGGAACACCCCTGTCCTCTGGGAACTCATTTGGAAGGGACCCCAGTCTGCTGGAGACCTAATTTGGCTTTTTCCAAAGCCAGCTCCAGCCAGTTTTCTGGGCAAATTTCCCTCCTGAAGTTGCCCAAACAAATAGATTTATCCTCCAATGAGATGCCAGCATGGAAACTCCATAAGCCAGAATGCAAACATAAAATAAAATAAATACCTTTGGATGCAGGAGATGGCCATGCATCTCGGTCTATGGAGGTCCTTGCCAATGACACCCTGGCAACCGCAAACGGCAAGTTGGAGCTTTTGAAGATTAATTTTTAAAGTGCAAAACAAATTCCATTATATGAAATCCTCCCATAATTTTAATTTCACAACGTATTTGTCTGTTGTTTTTAAATGGACTAAACAAGTCAATTTACAATCCAATTAGCCTTCGGAAATTTCAGCCACTGCCATTCATCAAGTTACAGTTGGACACACAAGGACATCTAGAGTATACTGGCCACGTAGGAGGGTATGGAAACACCGCTTTGCCGGGCACCTACTATGTGTAAGACCCTGCGCAAGGTGCTTTGCTTACACGTGTTCAGTGCAAGCCTACAAGGCAGATATTGGCATCCAGGTTACACAGATAAGGGAAGCGAGGTGCAGGGAGGTCAGGTGACCTGCCCAAAGTCACACAGCTATTATGTGGCTGACACAGAATTCAAACTTCCATCAATCTGGCTGCGATGCTTGGAGAAACGCCACTTCTTATTCTTTAAGTTGCCAGCACCCAGACTCTGGGCGGGTCAGTCAAGTTCATCTATTCCCCTCAGGGCTGGTGCCCACATCAGAAGACTGGATGACTCATCGTCCTCCGTCCCCCTCTTTGTCCTCCTGTCAACCCCCAGCCACTCTGGCTGCAATGAACATCTTCTCCATTACTGGCCTCCAAACACATCCCAAGTCCTGCCCCCAATCCATTAGTGAGATGGAACTTTCTCGATGCACAAGAAAGAAATCAGCCTGCAGGTCTGGAGGTCTCTGACTTCAAATCAAAATTTTCCCAGCCCGAGGGCCTCAAAGCAATAGTCAGTTATGTCCCTTTATACCTTAAAGGAATTTGGGCTGCCACTTTTTCTGTTTTGTGTTTGAATTCTACAGGGAAGGTGAGCTGATGATCAGACGTTCTTTCTTCCTTAAAATAGGTGCTGAAAGTCGGCTTTCTAGCTTCTTGCTCAAGGCGGTGCTCGGAAGCAGAGATTAAGTGCGGTAGAGCAAGTCCTGAGTGAAGTATCAGGATTTCAAGGATGGATTTCAGTGTTTTTAAATTACTAGATCATAGTGTAGATTTAAAGCCTTAGCTGTAGCCTTTCTTCTCCTTTCATAGAGAAACTCAAATGTTTATCTACAATTTGCCCAGATTAGGCTTTTAAAAAAGCATTGTTGTTGGTTGTACTCGGACAATGACGCGGGGCATTTTTGACCTTCATTCCCCAACCCGACTTCAATATCTGCTAATTCCTTTTTATAAAACAAATTGCATCAACGGCGTTCCCATTTAACCAACTCCGGCTTAAATTGTTTTTGTTCTCTTTCATAAGTTCCTTCCCCAGATTAAATGCTGCCGCTCCCAACGAACTGCTCTCGGCTGAAGTGGGAAAGCGTGATTTGATTAGTATAGATTCTGGAATCGGGTAAGCACTGTATCAGTGTCCTCTCCAGAAAAGAGGTGACGTGTCATGGGATATTAAGAATGGCCATTTAATGTAAAAACTCAGATAATACATGAGTTAAATGGAGAAAATGAGAGAAAGCTTTTAAGCATTCTCCCAAGACGGATTGCAGAATAATATTATTGTACACGGAAGGGGGGCGGAGTGACACCGTTGAGAAGCCATTACAGAAGTAGGGTTTAAAATCATTATGGCAAAAAGCACTTCAGAGCTGCAGCCAGACAGCGGCAACACATAATGAATTATCAATAGAGACCCGGTGATTCGGTTATATTACAATATGAACAGAAAACTTCCTGTTACATAATTTTAATCTGCTACTCTGATAAGTGGCTGGAGGAGGGAGCCCCATTCCTGTTGTGAGCGATGGGGGGGGGGGGAATGGATGCAAAAGACACCAGAGAATGTTTTAAGTTAAGTATTCTGTGATCCAAGGATTCAACAGACACCCGAGCTCCAGGATCCACCGGAAAGACACTTATTTCTGAAGGCTGCACCCTGAATGAGAGGCTCTACATAAGTCATCTCTAATTCCAATGACACCGCATTTGCAAAAGCCCGTGGCCGGCTCTCACGCCAGAGTTTGTGAATTCGAGTTTTGAAATACTGCCTTAACATATTATTTATCTTGATTACGGAGGTTTTCGGAGCCCCCTGAAACCTTGCTCCCGAGATGAATATCTCACTTGCCCTACTGTAGTTTGGCTTTGTTGCCCATAAAACTGCAAGGTGGGCAATATTGTCCTGGGGTTACAGCCTGGGAAGCTGGAGTTCAGGGACATCTTGTAACTTCAGGTACACAATTTGTAAATGGCGGAGTCGAGAGTCACAATCAAACTGTCAACTCAAAATCCCAGCAAACTTCTACTTTACTGTGCTATCTACATATGTGCGTGTGTGTGTGTGTGTGTGTGTGTGTGTGCATGTGCATGCATGTGTGTGGGTGTGTGCATGTGTCTGTGTGTGTATAGACAAATCTTTCCTACCCAGTGTTACCACCCCAATTACAAAATCCTTCATCGAGTTGCAAAATACTATTTGCCTCACTACCTAACCCTGGGACAAGGGAGCTTTTTTACTATTTCACTTTTAAAAGCTATTTGAGAGGTACCTAGGTGACTCAGTTAAGTGTTTGATTTTAGCTCAAGTTGATCTCAAGGTTCGTGAGTTCGAGCCCCACATCGGGCTTGCTGCGGTCAGTGCAGAGCCCACTTTGAATCCTCTGTCCCCCTCTCTCTGCCCTTTCCCTGCTTGTATTCTATCTCTCTCAAAATAAATAAAACATTAAAAATAAATTTAAAAAATAAAAAATAAAAATAAAAGCTATTTGATGTTTCCTAAGAGGAAATGTTCTTTTTATTGAAATATACAGTAAACCTTGGTTTGCGAGCGTAATTTGTTCTGGAAACATGCTCGTAATCCAAAGCACTTGCTTATCAAAGCAAAGTTCAAGAACCATTGATTCACTTGTGATCGTGTGACATTCAGCACCACGTGCTACTCATATTGCAAGACATCGCTCATCTATCAAGTTAAAATTGATTAGAAATGTTTACTTATCTTGCAAAACACTCGAAGAACAAATTATTTGCAATCCCAGGTGTTGCTGTAACTGAGATACAATCTTGTATAATTTTGGGTGTATGACATAATGATTCGATATTTGTATATATTGTGACTATCTTCACATGCCAAAAATTTCCAAAATCTACTCTCTTGACAACTTTCAAATACACAACAGAGAGTCATTAATTATAGCCACCATGCTGCATATGACACCCCCATGATTTGATTTCATAGCTGGAAGTTTGTACCTTTTGACCCCCTTCACCCATTTTGCAAACCAAACCCCCCACGCCCTTGCCCAGCGACCCTTACTCTCTGCACCTGGAAACCTAATCTGTTTCATGTATCTGAGTTTGAGTTTTGTTTCTGTTTTGTTTTGTTTCCAGATTCCGTGTGTAAGTGAGATCATATGGTATTTGTCTTTATCTGTCTGAATTTTTTCACCTACCGTAATGCCTTCAAGGTCCATCAATGCTGTCCTAAATGGCAAGAGTTCATTCTTTTTTATGGTAGAGTAATATTCTACTGGTATATATCCCAGGACTTCTTTATTCATTCATCCATCCATGAGCGCTTCAGTTATTTCCATGTCTTGGCTATTGTAAATAATTCAGCAGTGAACGTGGGGGTGCAGATATCTTTTGGAGTTAGTGTTTTCATTTCCTTTAGATAAAGAACCAGAAGTGGGGGCAGCTAGATGGCTCAGTTGGTTGAACGTCTGACTTCAGCTCAGGTCACGACTCACAGTTCGTGTGTTCAAGCCCCACATCTGGCTCTCTAGCTATCAGTGAGGAGCCAGCTTCAGATCCCCTATCCCACTCTCTCTCTGCCCCTCTCCTGCTCACACATTTTTCTCTCAAAAATGTATAAACATTTATAAGAAAAAAAAAACAGAAGTGGAATTGTGCCCCATTGTGCTTTTGACTTTTGTAGCACGGGGAGGAGTTAGCTATTTAAATCAAGACAGCAAAAATTTGGGGAGGGTGTCAATTAACAGGCATCACATTCTTCTTTACACCTGACCCAGGGGTCCCCCTCCTAAGAAGTTACCCCGTGACTACACTCAGTGTTGGAGGCAGCAGTGCTAGCAAAAGGAAAACATGAGAGAAACCAGAAAAAAAAGAAGGGCCAGTACATTCTGGAATATAATGCAGCTATTAAAATGATAGGACTAGATGTACAAGTGTTGATGTAGGAAAGTCCACAAGATCAATAATTCTCTTTTAAAAGCAAAGAGTTACAGGAGCACCTGGGTGGCTCAGTCGGTTAGGTGGCCAACTTTGGCTCAGGTCATGATCTCGTGATTCATGAGTTCGAGCCCCACGTGGGGCTCTGTGATGACAGCTAGGTCAGAGTCTGGAGCCTGCTTCGGATTCTGTGTCTTCTTCTCTCTCTGCCCTTCTCTTGCTCACGCTCTGCGCTCAAAAAATAATGAACATTAAAAAAAAGTCACAATAGGGTATGTTTTTGAATTATTTTTGTTTATTTATTTATTTATTTAAATGTTTCTTTATTTATTTTGCAATAGAGAGATAGAGCACTAGCTGGGGAGGGGCAGAGAGAGAGGGAGACAGAGAATCCCCAGAAGGCTCTTTGCTGTCAGTAGGGACCCTGTTGCCAGACTCAAATTCAAGAACCATGAGCTGAAATCAAGAGTTAGATACTTAATCAACTGAGCCACCAGGTATCCCTGAAATTATTTTTA
Source organism: Suricata suricatta (assembly GCF_006229205.1). Classification (NCBI taxonomy): domain Eukaryota; kingdom Metazoa; phylum Chordata; class Mammalia; order Carnivora; family Herpestidae; genus Suricata; species Suricata suricatta. The sequence goes on along the minus strand of NC_043715.1, from coordinate 28,341,561 downwards.
AAAGGACACACATATAATTTATATGTGTGTTTGTATGATTTGCATGTCTGTATGTGCATTGAAAAGTCTTAGAGGCCTATATATGAAGCTGATAAAGCTGATTGTCCCTGGTGAGGAGTAAGAGTTTCAGATGTGAAGATGTCTGCATGACCCTCGCACATCCCATAATATCCAAATTTCTGCTGTGAGCGGCTGTCCTTTTCTTCCACATTTTTAAATCTCTGGTGATTCTTACTTTCTCAATTATGCTGTTCTACATTATCTAAATATTTTATAATAAACATATATCCTTTATCATTTGAACATGAGGTTTCAAATGTTACAGCCTGTAACAATGATGCACATCGCACAAAATTAAAAAAAAAGCACCTTTATTGAGATGCATTTCACATATCATAAAATTCACCCATATAACGTGGATATATTTCGGTGGTTTTTAACAGTTTCAGAGTTGTGCAATCATCATGGAACTCTAGAGCATTTTCATCACCCTGGAAAGAAACCTCAAATTCATCAGTAATCACTCTCTAACAGCCCCCACCCCACCCCAGTCCTGGGCAAACACCCATTTACTTACTGTCTCCATAGTTGTCCCTATTCTGAACACTGCATTTAAGTGGAATTGTACAACATAGGGTCTTCTGTGTCCCTCTTCCTTCACAGCGGGCTTACGGTTCACCCATGTCATAGCAGATGTCAGTACTTCATTCCTTTTTATGGCTGAATAATATTCCATTTTTTTTATCCATTCAACCGACGATGAATATTTGGGTTGTTTTCACCATGGGGCTGTTATGAATAATGCTGTGATAAATGTGCAGGTTTGGGGATGAAATTGCTAGGTCATATGGTCACTCTAGGTTTGACTATTCTTAAAAAAATTTTTTTAATGTTTATTTATTTTTGAGAGAGAGACAGACAGACAGAGCATGAGCAGGGAAGGGCAGAGAGAGAGGGAGACACAGAATCTGAAGCAGGCTCCAGGCTTTGAGCTGTCAGCACAGAGCTGATGTGGGGCTTGAACTCATGAACTGTGAGATCATAACCTGAGCTGAAGTTGGCCTCTTAACCAACTGAGCCACCCAGGCGCCCCTGGGTTTAACATTTTTAGGAACCACCCAACTGTTGTCCAAAGTAACTGCATCATCTTACAACCCAAATCCCAGTCACTCCATGTCCTTGTCAACACACAATAGTATCTCTTTTTTAAAAAATATCAGTTGTGTATATCTTAAGAAACACACCTTATTCTTTAAATTAATTAATTTATTATTTATTTATTTTTAATATTTATTTATTTAGAGAGAGAGAGTTTGTGTGTGCAGGTGGGAGAGGGGCAAAGAGACAGGGAGAGAGGGAATCCCAAGCAGGTTTCATGCTCTTGGTGCAGAGCCAGATGCAGGGCTCGAACTCACAAACCATGAGATCATGACCTGAGTTGAAACCAAGAGTTGGACAGTTCACCAACTAAGCCACCCAGGTGCCCCCGCATTAGTCTCTTTCTAATATCGATGTGTTTTTAAAAATTTTATAAACAGGAACACCTGGGTGGCTCAGTTGGTTAAGCATCTGACTCTTGGTTTTGGGTCAGGTCATGATCTCACAGTTTGTGAGTTCAAGTCTTGCATGGGGCTCCACACTGACAACATGGAGCTTGCCTGGGATTCTCTCTCTCTCTCTCTCTCTCTCTCTCTCTCTCTCTCTCTCTCCATCCTTCCTCCGCTCTCTCTGTCTCTCAAAATAAAAAAAATTAATTTTAATTATATAAATAATACATGGATACATTTTTATTTTTTAAAAGGCATAGTGAACCATAATTCCACAGGGCTAAACAGGAAAGTTCACCTTTCACCATCTTGTTCATCTTTCTTCCTTCCTTGAAAGTAAACACAATTTTGTTCACATCTATCTGTTAACTTCGTGTATTTTTCTTCATATTTATATACTGATAAATATAGCTCCCTTGCTTTTACATAAATATGGTTCATACTACACATATGATGGTTTTCCCTTTTCACTATCCTGAGTCTTGGAGATTACTAAATATATAATTATTAAATCACCCACTTTATTTTTCTTACTGTTCCTTATCTTTCTCAGGACACAGAGCCTAGATTTGTTCAGCGTAACTGCCTAGCTTACTTTACATCCCAGCAGGTGACCAGGAAGCCTGAAACTCCTTTCTATGCCCCTCAATCTCCTTGGCTTCAGCACAATATTCTTAAAGTTTAATGTTGATCATAGAGTCAACCTATTGAGTGCAGACCAGGACTCTGCCATTTGTAAGTTCAATGGCCCTGAACTTGAAGCTCAGTTTCCTCATTTGTAAAATGGGAATAAAAATGACACTTACCTCCAAGGCTGCTGTGAGGATTAAATAAGATAATAAAGGCAGAGTGTTCCTCAGTGTCTGGCATTCACACTATTTCATATACACGCTGTCTAGAAACCTGGCCAGCAGAAAAGCCCATTTCTTTAGTGTAATTCTCCCTGCAGTTAGGCCGTCTGACCACTAAATCAGTTCCATGTGTGACCATCAGAAGCTACCAGCCCAGGGAATTAAGATCTCAGCCTTGGGGAGTTGGGTAGGGCCACACCCTTAAGCCTCACTCTTTTGATTGAAATAAAATTGCAAAATGAATGGTAATCACAATAGTAGATCATTATGCATTGTACCCAAGCTGGGCCATCACGAAGGATATTGATATAGCCACAAAAATGAGTCCAGGTCCGGAGGCCAAGCTCCTGAAAGAGCCAGGCTGGGGAGAGTGCGAATTGCAATCACAATTGAAAACATCACTACCTGCTTTAGGATCCTGCAAGTTTGGACGGGTGGTAGCCATTGTTGCTCTGGAGAAAAGCAGAAGGCTGATCTGTGAGCATTTGCTGAGGAAAGAGTTTTTTTAAAAGCCAGTTGGTTCTGTGTTGACATTTGTCATCTCTGGGATTTAACTGGACACCACATTATGTTGGCCAGTTTTGTATATGAACGGTGATCATTAGGCCTTGTAAAAACAATCGATAAATATTTGTTGAATCGTATAGAACCAACTGGACATTTATTGACTCTTTTGATTCCACAGTAAGTGCTAGGCCCTTTGTAAATACTCCTTTTATATGCTTAAGAGTCTGGAACATTTAATGAACCATGAATTTGAAACTAAAAACACCAACTTGGAAAGTTACGGATTTGTTGGTCATTGATGGGCAAGACTTGGTTGAAGAATATCGGCCATATGATTATGGGACTTGGTTGAAGAAGAGAAGCTGCATTCAGCTCTCATTGGTCCTTCTCATCCCCTTCAGAGGATAATCTGAACCCTGGATCGTTGACATCTCTGAGAAGAAACTTACAGCAACCAGCATACTGGGCTTCCCTATTTTCTCAGGGAAGATTCTGCTTTGCTTGTCAGAGCAAACCCTGAGGATCCCATGAGGAGCAATAAGTTCACACTATTTCTAGACTCTTTCATCCTTCTTTCAAACCAGAATTGCATTTTGTTTGTCATTGCCTGAATTAAAATTTGCCCTAATTTACTTTGCCCGTTATCATACACTAAAAATCAAAACCACTTTCCCTCTGCTTATGCAAGGCAAGAGGAGAGAGGAAACTCCATTGTAAGATCAAGTTCCAACTGTTATATTTGTCTGTTTGCTGGAAGATAATCAGGCTGTCGATTGCACAGAAAAGTGAAGGCACATGTCCAAAGATGCGAAAACGAATGGGTTTCAGTCACATGAAACCCCTGTGCTCTTTGGGCAGCCTATAGAAAGAGAAAGCATTCCTCTATCAGCCAGGCTAGGGTACAGCAAAAAGATCTCCACGAAAAGTGAGTTCATACTAATGCTATAATCAGTGTCATGTCCGCAGGGGGTTCTGCTCTAATCACTCAGAAACCCATCTACCATGATCACCACAGTTGTGAAAAAAGAACACAGAGCATAAGAGAGGTACTGGCTCTAAAGTTTTCCTGCTCAGAGGTCACTTCTGCTCACATTTCGTTGGCCAAAGCAAGTCATGTGGCCATGCTAACTGCAAAGACAAAGAAACATAGTCTTTTCTTGTATCAGGTAGAGAACCAGAAGCATTTGTTGAATGACAGAAAGGACTATCATAGACCCCAATTTTACAGGGCGTGACACAAAAGAGGCTGCAATACCTCCCTGTGAGTGAAACCTGCACCCAGAAGGAAAACTAAATGTAGTACACAGCCTCTCCCTACCTCAACATCATGTGACTTCCTTCTTGTGCCAAACCCCACTCCCTCCCCTTTCCTGTCCTCCCAGCTCTTTATTCTCTCAATCCATCTACACCTGTATGTGCAGAGCACTCTTCAGCTTGCTGGTCTACCCAGCCATGGGCTGAGGTATGGAGCAGAGACAAGGATGTGTCTCACTCCAACCTGAAGTGTCTCCTACTTTGGAATGAACACCCCAAGGCTCTCCATCTCCTCTGACCTCTTGAAGGTTAAAACGACAGACTTCAAAATACGTACCTGTGTTTTGAGAGAGTGTGTGCACACATCCTGGTGCATGTCTGGGAAAGAGGCAGACAGGGAATCTTAAGTAGACCCCACAACCCACGTGGACCCCAATACAGGACTTGACCCCACAAACAGGAGATCATGACCTGAGCTGAAATCAAGAGTCAGAGGCTTAACTGACTGAGCCACCCAGGCACCCTGCAACTTGACTTCTTTAAAGGACAGAAGACTTGAGCAGAAGTGTCACAAAGTGTCACTTTGTGTGTAGGAATTTATGAATGCCCATAAACACACATCATTAGTCATCAGGAAAATGCAAATTAAAACAAAGATTAAAGAGCTGCACGATCCGCCCCCCAGAATGGTTAAAACTGAAAAGACCAACAATGTTCAATGTTGGTGAGGATGTGAAACGATTGGACCTCTCAAATTTTTGACGGGAGTATAAAATGGTACTATCACTTTGGGGAAAGTGAGGCAGTTATTTTATATAACTGAACATAGAGCAAGCTGATAACCCAGCATTCTAAGTGCTAGGTATAAATTTCCCCAAGAGAAATACAAGAACATGTCCATCAAAAGTCTTATGCAAGAATGTTTGCAGCCACTTAATTCAAAATCGTAAAAAATCTGGAAATAGCCTGGGTGTTCCAAAGTGGGAGAATGGATGAGCAAATTGAGGTGTGGTCATATCATGGAATTCAACAGTGAGAAGGAAGAAACTATACATGCATGAATCTCAAAGACATTATGCAGAATGAAGAAAGCTTAAGACAGATATATTGTATGAGTACATATTTCAGAAAGTTCTAGAAAAGGCTAAATGAACTCATAGTGGGGAAAAAATGGGAAGTATCACCTGTTTCTGGGCTGTGGAGGCTGGAATTGACTGAAAGAGGCACAGGAGAACTTCAACAGGAGACGATAATGTGCAATTTCTGGAAAGGGGGCATGTGTAACATAGGTATATGCATTTGTCAAAACTTACACAATGGCATGCTTAATATGTGGGCATCTTATAGACGAAAAATTGTCTTAGAAAAAGCCATAAACAGATATTAAACTCTCTTGAATGTTATGCAGGCTGATAGGTGTAGGGGTAAAACATAGTGATATCTTCAGTTTACTTTGCAATGCACACACATAAGAACAAATAAAATGGGGGCACCTGGGGGGCTTAGTCAGTTAATCTTCTGACTTCGGCTCAGGTCATGATGTCACAGTTCATGGGTTCAGGCCCCTTATCGGGCTCTCTGCTGTCAGCACAGAGCCTGCTTCAGATCTTCTGTCCCCCTCCCCTGCTTGTGTGCGCTCGCTCTCTCTCTCTCTCTCTCGCTCTCTCTCTCTCTCTCAAATAAATAAATAAATTTTAAAAAAAGGAAAAGAAAGGAAAACAAATAAAATTGGTTGATGAGTGGATAGAGGAAGGATATGTAATAAAGCATGTATAATGAAATATTAATTGCATAATCCAGGTGGTGAGTATATGGCTGTTTGCATATAATTCCTTTAGCCCTCTGTATGGAAGTAAAAGTCTTGATAGGTTCTGGAACCCAGTCCTGCCAGATTCAAGGCACAGCTCTTTCAGTTATGCCATGTGGCCTTGGTCAAGATTCTTACCACATCTCGTTCTGGGTTTTCTCTATACTCCCAAATTTCTGGCATGGTGGTGAGCACTAAAGAGGAGGAAATTTGCAATGTCCCTCATCCCTAGTAAATGCCAAGGATCTCTGAACTACTGTTATTTTAATTATCATTCTTTTCTTTGTCCTTTCTCTAATTTTCTGGGGATTGATCCCTTAAGAACAATCCTGCCCCTGTGGTTCTAAAGTTCCAACATGAACCAAGGACCTCTGTTGACTCAGCATGAAGCGCAGCACACAGGAGGAATTCAGGAAGTATGGGCAGACCCAGAATTGATTGGGCTGCCTTGATCATAACATCATGACAAACGACCTCTGAATACCTTCCTCCACCCACCAGAGGGGACTCACAGGATCACTGTGGTGGAACCAAACCCAAAACTGGCTCTACTCATGAGAGAGCATCTCTCATGTGCAAGGGCTCTGCATCTTTGAGGGAAAGGAATACACAAGACACATTCTTGCATTTTCTTCCTCACTGGAGAAGCTAACACCCCATTCTTTAGATTTCTGATGAGAGTAGTGGTCCTCACCCACCCTCGGGACACTTGGCAATGTCGGAAGACATTTGTGGTTGTCATAACTTGGGAGGGCTGGCTTGCTACTGGCAACGAGTGGGTAGAGGCCAACGAGCCTGCTAAACATCCTACAAGGCATAGAACTGCCTCCAATCCCAACAACAACAACAACAAATGATTCTGTTCCAAACATCAATAGTACCAAGGTTGAAAAATCCCGAAGTACATTGAGAAGGCAAACAGGGCAGAATAGTCTAGTCAATATTACTCATCTGACAGTCATTTCCCGAGCCCGACACAGCAGACCCTGAGCTCAACTGGAAAGGGCAAAACACAGACTCCAACCTCGTGGCAGCTGGGATCACGATGAGGGCTGCCACGGAGGTGTTCCCCCCTCAAGTCTCCTCCCTCCCTCTTTGCATCCTCAAAACACAGTGCTCCTTTAGAGCTCAGAGCTCCATCCCTGTTTACTCCCTTCAAAGCTGAAATGAGGATTCCCAAGAATGTCTCATTGATTCTCGTAACAGATTTATTTAATATACCCATTACCCTGCAGCCCCCAGGGAGACAGAGGCCAGGGGCTACCTAGGACAGTGCATAAGGTTATAAAAATCATAGCTATGTTAAATGCAATTGAATGGCTAAAATCTGTCTCCAGCCCACCTCAGAGGAAGTGTGTCATAATGCTTCTGTCACAACATCTGATTTAAAAGGGGCCTCCAGCAATGGACAGTGTGACCCTGGCCAGCCCTCCACACTGAAACTTCCAGTGAGCTGTGTTTGGAGGGCCTGACAAAACCTCTCTGGCCCAAATCTCTGCCCTCAAACCAAGCCACAGTGCTTAGAATTCCCCATTAGATTCATTCTTTGAGGTTAAGCATTATTCTCTCTACTTGGTTCTCTTTGAAAGTATAAACGTCCCCTGAAAAACAGTCATTCAACAGATTCCTGAGAATGTCTTGAATTCATGACCAAACCTCTCTGCGCCTTGGTTTTCTCATCTGTAAAATGGGGATGGCGATGGTACCTACTGTCAGGACCGCTGTGAAGGTAGATTTCAAAGGCACCTAATAAAGCACTAAGTACGATGCCAAACTCCAGGAAAGCCTCAAGTAGAATGATAATAATGGTAATAATCACTAATAATGGTAGCCATACTACTCATGGATGGTGGTGGGTCCAAAGGTGAATGAGTCTTTATTACAATCTTCTAGGGACCTTGAGATTCGCTGGCAAATAGCTCCTGCACAAGTAGAGAATTGTAACCGATCTGAGATGTCTATGCAGCGGGGAGAGACCACGGGTTTGGAGGGGCAGTGTGATGCCAAGCTGACTTGTCTGAGGAAACGGCATCTGAGCTGGGCCTTCAGGGATCCGTGTGTGGTGTGGAGGAGGAACACAAGCGCAAGGTCTGCCGGGTACAGGGTGCCCTGTGATCACAGGCCAGAGTGGCCACATTCGGTGTGAAGGGGCGGTCACCACACAAGGACACCTGCAGAGGATAAGTCGGAGCTGGAACCCGGCCCCACATGGAAAAGACTTGTCTTTTTGGGCCTGTAGCTAATAGGGACCTTTCTACTCCAGCCGGTGGAACTTGGACCTCAACTGAGGATGGATTGGGAAGGGCCTGGAGCCAGGGTCTCGCATCAAATCATAGTGTCAGGGCCCCAGAGTTCGACAATTATGGGATCAAATCCTTGCATGGCGGCCTGCTAGCTGTGTGACTGTGAGAAATTCATTGCACCTCTCTGGGCTTCAGCTGCCTCTTCACCAAATGGGGATAATTTGGCCAGGCTCATGGGACCTCTGGGGACTGAATGAGATCGTATTTGCAGAGCACTGGGTATGGTACAGGCGCAAACTCCACAGAAGTTATCTTTTATATTTAAAGATAGAACAAAACTGCCACGCATCGATCAGAAACGTTATCCATGATCCATACGTCAATCGGACAAGTGGTCCAAAGAAACTGAGGAAGGGGCTGGTGCTTAGTTGGGAAGGGGCCACAGTGGGAAAATGGTTGCGCCCAGAAGGCAGATGTCTCTGGCTCCCAGAGGCCCACACTCGGGAGCCTTGGTCTCCCGAGAGGCTGATGCAAACCTTAAGTGGCCTTGGGACAGGGTGTTTGCTCATGGCTGGAATGCCAGTGTGGCCCTGGCTGCCTTGTCTCCACTACATTCTCGAGGCTCAGCTGAGGGTCCAGTAGTAGCAAGGTACTCCATGTATTTTTGTGAACAAGGAAGATGAACTTTGCATAAGAAACCCCAATACTAGGGGCACCTGGGTGGCTCAGTCGGTTGAGCGTCTGACTTTGGCTCAGGTCATGATCTCCCATTAGTGGGTTCAAGCCCTGCGTCAGACTCTGTGCTAACAGCTCAGAGCCTGGATCCTGCTCCAGATTCAGTGTCTCCCTCTCCCTCTTCCCCTCCTCTGCTCATGCTCTGTCTCTCAACAAACAAAATAAAAACATTAAAAAAAATCCCCAGTACCAGACATACACTGCAGCCCTAGGTCAGTGCCTGAGCCCATAGACACACACATGTGCAAACACACACACAGGCATGTGTGTGTTCACTGGTACGCACACCTGTCCTCCCACTCACACATTGCACATGCAGATACACTCCCCCCACATTTACACAGACACGTGGGGGTGACGTGCATTCACAGGTATACACACGTTCCCCCACGTCCAAACACAGACACACATGCCCAATGTGCAGACAGCATATGAACAGAGTCACACTGTCACATTTTTAGATAGGGACAAGTTTCCCCATCTCCACAGACACAGACACACACTCACACGCATTCACAGATACACACGGTCCCCCACCTTCATACACATACAAACCTGCACACACTCCTCCCATGTTCACACACACATGCAAGCACATTCACCAATGAACACACGTTCCCATGAATACACATATGGTCATAGACTTATTTAAATTCTTTTGTTCACACACACACAGAGACACACACACATTCACAGATACAGACTCATGTCCCCCCTCGCAGATACCCACATTCACACCCTCATGCCACACGAATGCATACATTCACAAACCTAACCCATGTCTCTGCTAGGCACATGTATTTCTGCAGAAATCCATGAGAACTCACTCATATATCTATGACTGTGGAGTCTCCCCACCTGCATACACACAGACGCACACACGTATTCACTACTATACACACGTCTTCACCTGAACACACATGTTCACATATATACATGGATTCCTCCACATTCACAGACAAGACACATGCATCCAGGTTTACACACCTGTCTCCCACATCCACACACGCATGTTCACAAGGGTATGTACATTTTCACGCACACACACAGGTAGACTCACATTCCCCCATGTCCAAGCAACCGCACACCTTCACAGTTATGCACACAGACGTTCTCCTACTCACACACACACACCCTTGTAATGTGCTGAGCTACTGAATGAAGGCCCTTAGTAACTCCCAGCCTTGTGGGGAGCACGTCAGAGTTCTCTCCAACTGCATTTCATGGAGCGAGTTGCACCCAATCACACTACAGGCACACTAACTAGCTGCATTCTCCTGCCCTGCTCCAGAAGAGCTTCCCATCCCCAAAGGGCCAAAGGAGAAGACCGGAATGTTCTGGGTGTGGAGCTACCTAATGGTTTTCCCTACCCTCTTGACAAGCTTTTGATCAATGGCATTTGCTCAGAATGTCCGCTCTCCAATATTCTGCCTCCGTGTGCACTGACACCCATGTCCCTACCTCTTGAGGGAGAGCACAGGACGCCCTCTTCTCTCTCACTCACCACGGGCTCCCAACTCCAGATGAGAGACCACCTTTTTGCACTCAATTATAACAAGCTGCCTTAACCATAAATTAAGTTATAATGCCTTTGCCCACCCGATGAGCTGGCAAGGCACCTCTTGCCCTTGTCATAAATTAACTCCTTGATCAAATTTTAAATGAATTATAAAAGTTGAAAATTAAATCTGGCTAAATGAGGGGCTTCCCCTGCCACTGTAATGAGGCGGGAGCTACTGGTGGCGTCGAGCAGGGCTGTCAGGACTTCCAGCCCAAACTTCAGCTACAGACTCCCTCCAGCCGCTAATCAGAGGAGGCGTTCAGAGCTTTCAGCCTGACCATGGCTTACTTCTTTCGGTGTGATGGGCATGTGTATTTTTAATTACTGATTAAAAAAATTTTTTTTAATGTTTGTTTTTGAGAGAGAGAGACACCATGAGTGGGGGAGGGGCAGAGAGAGAGGGAGATGGAATCCAAAACAGGCTCCAGGCTCTGAGCTGTCAGCATGGAGCCCGACATGGGGCTCGAACTCACAAGCCATGAGATTATGACCTGAGCTGAAGTCAGACGCCCAACAAACTGAGCCACTCAGGCACCCCATTAATGACTGATTTTTAACTCTTTATTATGGAAAAGTAGAGAGAATGAGAAGATGAACCCCAGACCCTGTCATTCAGCTTCAAAGTGAAAAATGTTTTTAGAACTCAACCCACACGTCCTGTGCCTGATAATTGATGATGCCAACGTGCCCATCCAAGGTAACCCATGATGCCTACTTCCTAGTTCTTCTGTGGTTTCCCCTCATCTATGAATTTATTGCCTCAGGGGAAGAAAAAGATAGAGAACACTGATCAATGTTGTGCCTCAAAGTAGAATCTTTTGAGTCTAGAAACAATGATCATTGTTGGGGGGAAAGGAGATTGAGAACTTTGGTTCCTATGTCAAAAGTTGGTCTGGAGACATGAACATAGAGCTTTATATACACAAAGCCTAGAGAGAACGGGGCTTAGGATGTCCAAGAGGTTCCCATGTGACAGGAAGCATGAGTGTCTTTTCAGTTGCTTAGGACTGACACAGCAAGGCATGACATCATGCCCAAATGGAACAGCATGGTCCAGAGGCATTGCCAAGTTAGAGAAGTGTGAGGTAACGCTCTTGCTAACCGTTAGCCAGCGCAAGGCATGTTGGGTACCCCCAAATTCCCACATGACATAGTGAAGGGATGGAGAAGTCATGGGAAACAGTGAGCCAGGAGAGGGTGAAGGTGAGGCAGCCACAGAGGGCATCCATCATAAGTAGAGGCCATGGCAGAGGCCAAGGTTTCAGCAATGGGTTCAAACCTGATGTTCTAAAGACCAGAAGGAATGGGCCACACCTCTAGATACCAATACATGGTGCTAGGTTACCATGCGATGGGCTGTCCAACTCCTCAATGAGGTCCTGGAGAATAGTCTAAGGATTGTTACCCCTTTCTCTTCATTGCCATGGAGTCACATAAGCTTCCGTACCCAGGCGCCATATTGGAAATGACAAGGGAGACATTATTGGAATGTGAAGAAACAGCTCTGTCAGGAACTTTGAATACATTTCACATTTATTCAGCAGAGACTATCTTAATCCTGAGGACACTTTGATCAATGCTTGGGAGGGATGAGGTGAGTTATGGGAAATATATACAGTGACATTTCCTACCATATCTGAGTTTCAGTGTGTAGACTTTAACGTTACTGTTTAAGGGCACAGAATAGCGTAGGATTCTTGCAGTGTGCTTATCTTCAGCAAAGATCAAGGTGCATATTTTCTAGTTTTCCCTGGTCCTGGAGGAATAACGGTGATTTAACAGAGGTCTATGGTATCCTGGCCCAAGAAGGCTAGGTGATCGCTCTTGCTATGTTTCTATGGGTACAAGAATTGTATGCATATGGGCGTCACTGGTCTTAAAACAGCCGAGTTAAAGTCTGGAGGGTTTGGTTCCTATTATGGGGTACCCTGGGCCACAGGGGAGGAGAATTGCTGGAATTATCCCCAAAGCATCTTCCCTGCTTGCTCTCTCCCTTCCCTCCCTGTCCTGCATTAGGGATGTTGACAGGAAGAAAGACAGCATCTGGGTCAAGAGCAAGAGTCGTCTCTCAAAGCAAGCAAGAAGATGCTGGCAGACAGGCCATTTTAAATTTGCTTACTTCTCACGTAAATCGATTTGAATCAGAAACAGAGAGGGGGCCAAATATTGAACCCCACACCCAGAAGGCCCAGTTTTACAGGGGGAAGGGGCTAAGAGTTCCAGTCATTGCTTCTCCTTCACAAGGAAGTCACCACCAGTCAGAGGGAAGGAACCAAGTATTACAGGCCACCAATCCGAGGTGCTGCAGGGGACAGACTCTGGGGAATTGTGACACCAAACGAAGCCTGTCTTCGAGACCAGCAGCTCTAATTAACCAGAGCCTCCTAGCCGAGGTGCCAGGGATGACTGGCCACTCAGACCAAAGAGACAGAGAGTGGCAGCAGGGTTATTGAAATGTGTGCAAAGCCCCCTTCGATCAGGCTTTCAAGATAATTAGGAAGCAGAAGGACAATTCATTAGTGGCCCGAGCTGCTGTAGCATCAGCCTCGCCTGCATTAACAAGCACTTCCGCCACGACTTGTATCTGCTCTTTCATTTCCGGACAAACAGTATCTAGTGGTTGTCAAACTTGGGGACTGTGGCCCACACGGCAAGAGATACATTTTACAGTGCGCGCGTGCACACACACACACACACGCTGAAATGAAAGTTACACTGTTACACTGACCTTTCTATGTGCAACGCACTCTGCTACTTCCTTTCCTATAATAATCTATTCCATATTTTTTTAATGCCAGTCATGGGTCCACTAAATTGAATTTGCCATCCACGAATGGGCTGCAACTGCAAAATACTGATCTATAAGTACACCTGTTTGTCTTGATATTTCATTTCCATCCAGAGTAGGCAATTTGTTTGGGGTTTTACACACCTATTATTTTGAGCTTCTTATTCTGAGATCCAAGATACAGAGCTGTTTTTGCAGGACTGTTGGGATTGAGTTATTGTTATTATTACTTTGAATATTATTGCAGTTATGAATAGCCCCATGATTTCTGGTTTAAAAAGGCAGTGGGAATACAAATAAAATTTCTAGCCAACTAAATGGAATGGGTGAAATTTCTAAAAAGCAAATTTCTTTTCTGGGTTCATCAAGGAGCTCTGTCTTTCTGAAAATAGGGTCCTTACAAAAAGACCGCATATCATCATAAAGTTAGGTCAGAGCCACATGTCAAGATCCCTGGGTCCTAGACTGACTGGCAGTGTATGATCTTGAGCAAGCCCTTATCCACGGTGGTGGGTATCATTGGTTGCCTAGTTCAGGGCTCGTTCCCTCCCTCCTCTGTCACCTCCCATGATGCAGCTGGAGAGCTGATTCTTCCCTCCTCCCCCAGTGTCCTTTGCAAGCTGAAAGTGGCCATGTGACACAGCTCTGACCAATAAAGTGTAAGCAGAAGTCTAATGAGGGCAGAATGGTGCTGGGGCAGGGTGAGGGGGGGGACTTTTAGTTGCCTGATGGAAGGTGCAGGGGTACCTGGCTCCAAGCTTTCTCTCCATTCCTCCTGCTTGGAGTGGACATGATTTGGGGACCTGCAGAAACCTGCTAACAGCTATGTGATGACAAGCAGAAAGATAAAAGCCAGCCCAGTAGGGATCACAGAAAAGAGAATAGGGCCAAGGTTTTGGGTGACTTCACTGAACACATAAACAGCAGCAACTACTCTCCGTATTTCTGGTTATTTGAGAAAAAGAAATGTCAGTTTAGTCATAGCTTACATGTTTGGATTTCTGTTTCTGAAACCTTCCTAGTTAATACAACCTCTCTGAGCAATGTCTCATAAGGACACACATAAGAAATATCTCCAGCCCTACTGTCACAGAGATATGGTGAGGGTCAAAAACAGGATTTCTCCAGGGTGCCTGGGGGCTCAGTCGGTTAAGCTTCTGGCTTCGGCTCAGGTTATGATCTCATGGTTTGCAAATTCGAGCTCTGCTTCGGGCTCTGTGCTGACAGCTCAGAGCCTAGAGTCTCCTTCGAATTCTGCGTCTCCCTCTTTCTCCATTCCTTTCTGGTTGCACTCTGTCTCGCTCTCTCTCAAAAATAAATAAAGATTAAAATTAAGAAAACAACAGGATTTCTCACTGATCAAAAGTAATGATGGATGTGCCTATACACTAAAGGTTAAAATTCCCAGGAGCGTGGGAAACATCATTGTCAGTGTACAGGATTCCATTTGAGATTGTTTTCCGTTGTTAAGACTACAGGTCTTCTTTTCTTTCTTTCTTTCTTTTTTTTTTTAATACGTTTTACACTCAGATTAGCATTTCCTTGCTAAGTGAAGAAAAAAACAACAAAGTTTCCTGAAATTGGAAGAAAAATCTGGCAGGATATCCAACAAGATCCGTTTCACAGAGGAACAGAAGTTAGTAGCTACAGTAGCCAATAGGGATGTTCTAGGACATCTTGCCACTGATTCAAACATGACATTGAAGCAAAGTCATCCTTGCTTGCTCCCGAGCTTCCACAATAAGAGTCTGGCAAATCTACGTCCTTTAGCAATGTCCTGTTTCTCCAGCATGGGGAATGCTAATGCCAGGTGCACTATTTGCAGATTATTCATTCAAGGAGTTACCTGACACATCAGATCTTTGGTAGACACATGCTAACCTCGGGTAAGGATTCTCTGTGTTTTGAAAACAAAACTCAGGGGGTGTCTGGATGGCATCCAGCTTCGGCTCAGGTCATCATCTCATGGTCCATGAGTTTGAACCCCGCCTTGGGCTCTGTGTTGACAGCTCAGAGTCTGGAGCCTGCTTCACATTCTGTGTCTTCCTCTCTCTCTGACCCTCCTTCACTTGCTCTCTCTTTCTGTCAAAAATAAATAAACATTTTTTTTAAATGCCATGGTTTTGTGATTCCTGCCTAAGTCATTAAACGTGGGTTTCACACACTGGGAATCTGTGGCCTTCTGGGTAATTAGGCTGAGAAATGTCCTCTCTGTCCCAAGGAAACTGATTTTGGGGGGGGAAATAACTCAATCATGGCAACTAAGCACCAGAACATCTTTCTTTCACATAGAACGACTGAGGTTCTGGGGCACCTCGGTGGCTCAGTCACATAAGTGTCTGATTCTTGATTTTGGCTCAAGTCGTGATCTCACAGTTCATGGATTTCTCTCTCTCTCTCTCTCTCTCTCTCTCTCTCTCTCTCTCTCTCTCAATCCCTACCACACTTGTGCTCTCTCTCTCTCTCAAAATAAATAAAAATTAAAAAATTAAATGTTTCTAATATAAAAAAATCCTAATCTAAAAGAAAAACAAAAGAGGGGCACCCGGATGGCTCAGTCGGTTGAGCCAAGTGATTTTGGCTCAGGTCATGATCTCACAGTTTGTGAGTTTGAGTCCTGCATCGGGCTCTGTGCTGACAGCTCAGAGCCTGGAGCTGCTTCACATTCTGTATCTCCCTCTCTCTCTGTCCTTCTCCTGCTCACTCTCTGTCTCTTTCTATCTCAGAAATAAATAAACATTTAAAAAAAACCCTTTTTTAAAAGAAAAAAAGGTGAAAAAAAGAAAGAAAGACTCCAATTCCAGCCTTGATCCTGAGATCCTGTGCAAACAGACTAACCTTTTAGAGCTCCTGTCTCTTTATCAGAAAAAAGAAGCTAATAATCCTTTCACTGAGACCCCATAAGAACCGTGTGTCCAGCACATAGAACCATACACTAGTTGCCATCAGCGTAATTACAGGCACTGTTAGGATTCTAGCTAAAGTTCTGGAGTCACTTATTTTTCCAACCCCACTGCAGGGCAGAGCTCAGAAGGGTCAGCAAAGGGTCTTCCCTTGGGGTCCCCTTCCAGAGGGCAGCCGGAGCGAAATCAACTGTAGGTTACACCAGTTTGAAATATGCAAGAGTTGTTTTCAAATAGTCACCCCAAGACGAGAGGGGATGACTTTTGTGTACTCACCTCACCATCGCACTTCCTATAGCAGTCAGTCTCAACTGCACCGAGCAATGAAACATTGGCGATCAACTACAAGCTACCAAGGGGGACCACAGTGTCTCCTTGGGCCAAGGGATGGGCCATGATGCCATTTGAGTGGGTCTCGGGGCCCCCGAGTATGATGTGCTCATTCCCTTCTCCAACCTAATGTTGGGCCACGGATGCCAAAACAGTCCTATCAAGAGTGCTGCTTCATAAATAATTGGTCAGATACAAGTTTGACTTAATCAAGAAAGGCTATGTAAAAGCAGATTAATGACATTTTGATGAACTTTTCAACTCAATTTGAAAAGCCATGGTACGTTAAGCACAGTTCCCAATTACCCTCCAGGAAAAACTCTGGGGAAAGTCGAGACCTCCCTGAAGTACAGAATGTGCTCGTAGAGAGATGGTGATCTAAACCACAGGCATCTCCTGAGAGCCTTTCTACCTCGACGGTCAAGGGGAAAATAAAAACCCAACTGAACCAAACGAAATGAGTTATCTTTCTTCAAAAAAAACGATCCAATATGATGCAAATTGAAGATCTAAGTTAGCACCATTTGATTTGTGATTGTAATTGAATACGGCCAAATCAGGATAAGGAACCAGGGTAAATCCTTCCACCAGACTTGCCTCAGTTTCCCCTCTTTCAATGGCATTCTGGGTAAGACCTGTTGCCTTCAGGGTCTAACCCCTGATGTGGCAACAGGCACTGTGGGAGGAGTCAGCCGACCAGCCTCCCAGGGGAAAATCTCAAGTTCACCAACCGCAGAGACCTTCATCTATTTCCTTCATTGCTAGGAAGTCAAGTAGAGGAGAGAGAGGGCCTGAATTAAATGTTCAAATGGTCTGTTTAAATGGTAAATAAATGCGATCTTTGGTTTCTAGGAAAACTATTTCCTTTCTCAGTGTGGCCCTAGATGAAATGGTCAACAGAGGGTTTCATTATGTCTGTGGGTGCATGTGACTCTCGTGGCCAACCTAATTTCTGAGCACCATCGGGGTTCCTATCTGTCCAAAGCCAGGTGCCACTCGAAG
Source organism: Suricata suricatta (assembly GCF_006229205.1). NCBI lineage: Eukaryota > Metazoa > Chordata > Mammalia > Carnivora > Herpestidae > Suricata > Suricata suricatta. Next base: position 28,324,033 of record NC_043715.1, on the reverse strand, counting down.
ACAGCCCTGGGCTGCAGCCACATCTTGATGTCAGCAACAGCGCCACCCGTATCCATGCTGCGGCTCCGTGCAAGACTTAGTGTGACTTAGTCTTCTACAGAATCTTCTAGAGCTGCCATTCCCCCAGCCCACAGCCTGAAATGAGCTTTGGTGGACGTAAGCAGGACCATGGGAGGGACATGCAATGATTTTTACTCTGACGGATTTTCTCAAGTCTATTTGCCTTTCACAAATTATTATTACTTTTTAATGTTTATTTATTTAAGAAAGAGAAAGAGAGAGAGTGAGCAGGGGAGGGGCAGAGAGAAAGGGGCAGACAGAATCAGAAGCAGGCTCCAGGCTCTGAACTGTCAGCACAGAGCCTGACGCAGGGCTCAAGCCCATGAACCATGAGATCAGGACCTGAGCTGAAGTCGGACGCTCAACCGACTGAGCCACCCAGGTGCCCCTCACAAAATTATTTAAAAGAAAAGTTTCATTAAACATTTGCTCGCAAATATCTCCCTGAAATATATTCGTTGCTGCCTCCAAGCCTTGGGGCCTCAAAACCGGTCTTTCTCCCACATACTGTCCCTTACGCTTCATCTGTTAAAGCAGAAGTAAAAAAAGCAAAACAACAACAACAACAACAAAAAAGGCAGGTGTCTGTCGGGACCAGGCCAGGGCTCACGTGAGTGAAGCAGGCTAGGTGGGTGTAAGACAGGACCCAAGTCCTTACCCGAGACCCCCAGATGCGAAACCTTCTGGACACAGCACGTTTGCAGTAAATCCTCTGCGGTAGAATCCGTTCTGACCTCCTCTGATTTGGCAGCAAACTCTGACCGGAACAGAGGAGAAGCTACTTAAAACCTTTATTTATCCCACTTAGTGTGAGTTTTCATACATTTTACTACAGAAATATGAGTTGATTGCTTATGGCATGGGGGTTGTAAGGTAATGGAATATGGACGCCACATTGCCTCTTGAAAATCTCAAAAAGTATGAATTTGGATACGGATCTTACTCCTAAAGTTTTGGACGTGGAATGGTGGCCCTACCCCAGAGGACGTGGTAAGGACTTTGGAAGAGGGAACCCGGTGCCTCTGCCAGACGAAGCTCCCACCAGCCGGCTGCCGCTGTCCGGGAAGGGCCAGCTCAGTGTTGCCAAAGCTTTCCATTTTTCACAAAAAGCTGAATATGCAGATATTGTTGTGTTTTCCCTCCCCATTTAAAAAATACCATGCAGGGGCACCTGGGTGATTCATCAGTTGAACATGATCTCGTAGGTCATGAGTTCGAGCCCCTCACTGGGCTAGTGTGGAGCTCTCAGTGTGGAGCCCGCTTCGGACCCTCTGTCCCTTCCCTCTCTGCACCTCCTCTGCTCGTGCTCTTTCTCTCTCAAAAATAAAGCATTAATGAATAAATACATAAAAATAAAATCACTGTGCAGACCACACAAAAGCCACCTGCCTATTTGCAGCTTGTGTGTTAGAATCGTTGGTTCGGCCTCAAATGCTTCTTTCTCTATTAGGTGTTCCCAGAGGCTCCATTTGTTAAGGACTGGATTGGGTCCCCTCCAGAATTATACTTTGAGGCCCTAAGCCCCAATGTGACCATACTTGGAGGTCATACAGGTGGAGCTGTCATCTGACTGGTGTCCTCAAAAGAAGAGGAGACATCAGAACTCTCTCTCTCTCTCTCTCTCTCTCTCTCTCTGTGTGCATGAATATACACACATAAAGGAAAGATCACGTGGGAGGGTCAGTGAGAAGATGGCCGTCAGCAAGCCAGCAAGAGATGCTTCACCAGAAACCAACCAACTCAACAGCACCTTGATCTTGGATTTCTAGCCCCCAGAACTATGAGATAATAAATCCATTGTTTAAGCAACCTAGTCTGTGGTATTTTGTCATGGCGGCCTGAGCTGACCACTACATCTTTCCTCATTGACTTTCTCCTACCTCCGTCCTGGGTTCCCAGCAATTGCTTGTTTTATTCCACATTTGCAATATTTTTTCTCTTTTGCGTTGTCCTATTCATGGCTAGTGGATGACACATGTGAAACCCTTCGCACAGTGCCTGGGGCATGATGAAGCATCTATAGTTAGTGTTTACTATTACTGTTATCATCATGTATTGTTGTTTCTTGTTATTCTGGGGAGCATAGACATGCCTCACACTTGTCCTTTTTGATCCTTTTGGTAACAAGCCTTCTAAGGCATCTAACTCAGGGAGGGGTGTGTGGTAGAGTGAAAAGAAGTCTCCTGCCCAAGAGTCTTTTGGACGGGTTGACCCAGATCCAGGACTCTGGGCAAGTTCTTTGTCTCTGGGTTCTTCAGTCTCCCTCACGATAAATCATCTTGTTCCTTCTCGGCCTCCACCCGCCCCACAACTACCCTTCCCACCATACGTGTGCGCACACAGCCCCCAACACACAAATACACAAATACAAACAGCAGGTGCACACGAGCAAGCCCACATTCAAGCTTGTCACTAAGGCTCTCACAGAAAGGTGGGGAGCGAAGGGGCAAGGAAAGAAATCGGGCTAAACATGACTTTTGGTGAAGGGAAGGTGAATTAGGATAAGCTTGTTGGAGCACCAATGCCAGGCGGGGCAGACCCAGGGAAAATGCAGCCATGACACCCCCAGGGTGGCTGGAACATTCTGACTGGCGGGTGGCAGGGTGGCTGAGGGTTGACCCAGAATTCTAGGGTTCATATCTCAACTCCTGGACCTTGGAGAGATTTTTTGAACCAATCTGGGCCTCAGTTTCCTCAGCTGTAAAGAGAAAATCAGAGCCTACCTTCTTTACAGTGTGAGTGTGGGATATAAATGAACGGATGCTCAATGAACAGACGAGTGGATTGGGGGTAAACAGTGAGAAAACACCAACGGTTACTGTTGAGGAACCACAGGATCTGTTACCTCTTGTGAAGTCATAGCTGACTTTCAGTTTACAAGGTGCCTCCCCAGCGTATTAACCTCCCGTGTGGCCAGGGGACCCAGCTCTATATGAATTATAGCGTCACAATAACAAGGAGCGTTGCTGTTAAATCCGTATTCTTCTTGGGCGCCTGAGTAGCTCAGTCGGTTGAGCGTCCAACTCCTGGTTTTGACCCCAGTCTTGATCTTGCAGTTTGTGGGATCGAGCCCTCCGTCGGGCTCTGTGCTGACAGCCCAGAGCCTGCTTGGGGTCCTTTCCCTTTCTCTCCGCCCCTCCCCCCCAAAATAAATAAATAAACTTTAAAGTCTGTATTCTTTAAAATATTAATATAAACACAAGTGTATCACCTAGTCTTGTCAAAGAGGAAAGAAAAATCCTAGAGCTGGTTCTGCCACCCAGCTTTGAGGGGAACTGGGGAGAGAAAGTGTGTTCTTCTGGCAAAAAAGGCTTCTCAGAGAAACAAACTACCTTTGCCCACCTGAGTTAGCTAATGTGCCCTTGGCATAGTTTTTCCCCTAGAGAGCTTAATGACTTCTCAGTGCCTCCGGCAAGTTACTTACCCCTTTTCCTCATTTTTTTTTCCCTCATCTGTAAAATGGGGAGAATAATCATAGCTACTTTATAGGGTACCTGTAAAAATTCAACAAGTTGACACATGTGAAAGGCTAGGAACGGAATAAAAATGCCAGGTGCATGTGGGTACCCCAGAAATGCTAGCTAAGCCTTCTGTTATCTTGCTCGGGGCTAGGGAGCCGTTACCAAAAAACCATTCTCTCTGGGATCTTTGAAAAACATGTACAGTTCCCATTATGGGGACCCTGACAGCTGATTTAGCCCAATGGTGGGTCATCTCAAGAATCGGTTGTTTTCATGTTTTAAAAATGTGCCTTTACCGCCCTTGGCCAACCTGACCAGCACCACTGAAATCCAGCCTGGTGATTATCCTGGGAGAAAAGCTTTTATCATGAAAAGTTTTGTTTGAGAAAGGGGCAACTGTGTGCTCACTGCCGGCTTTCCCGCTCGCCGGGATTCTGTCCACACTCCTACAAAGGCCAAGATTATCTCTCTCTGTTAAGGGTTTAAAATCCTACAAGCCGGCCATGCAAGTGACCAGTATCAGATTATGATAACAAGATCATGTCCAGTTATAAAAACAAGTGTCTAAACTTTTCTCATGTCACTTTCGCCCAGGGTCCCTCCTGAGGGGGGTGCTTAGCTCATTTTGAAGGCAGCTCTTTGAACTGAATTCATGGGGTATTTGCATAAGAAGATTTGAGGCTGAAGAATGGCTTGCTATTGCATCTGCCCATTAATATGCCTGCTAATTCAGCACATTGTAAGCCTATTGACGGCCCACAAAGGGCTCAAATTCAAGGACAGTTATCCTGCGGCCATTGTGAGTGCTTCAATTCAAGGAATATGTTCACTCGAGGAATACAGTTGTTACAATTAGATATTTTTCATGAAACATTATAAAGAACTAATGACAACTTGGAACACAATACTGCAACAACCACCAAAAAACATTCAGAGCTCCATGGGTAAGCTTGCCTCTCTCTCTCTCCCTTTTTCTCTCTCCCTCTCTCTCTCTTATAATCTCCCACACACTTACTTTCCCAGATGCAGCAGGCGGGAGATGGATGGAGATCTCTAAATGTGAAAGCGCATTTATCTGCTCCCTAAATTTAAATAAAAAGCAAAATGAAATAAACAGATCCCAGCAGAAGACGAGAAACCCACATCGCCGGCATAAATAGTGGTTAATTTAATCCCGTTTATGAGAAGCATCACATCGTCACTTCCAAGGGATATGCAAGGCAATATTTTAGAGCAAAGAGGAATTATTTGAGGCGAGAGAGCCTCTCTCTTTTTGAGAAGTTGAGAAAAGAGGTTTATGCAGATCCAGAATTTAAAACAAGAGGGGGGCGGTGGCGCTAACTGTGGCTTTGTGTAGGCGGCTGGGGGGCAGGGGTATTTTAGGGAGAAAGTCGCCTTCCTGAGAAGGGTCCTTGTAAAAAGGTCTGGTTGGGAAGGCAGGCGGTTCAGCTGGCCGGGAGGCCAGCAGGAACTTTCTAAGAAACCGGGGGCTAAAATGCTCTTTCCAGCGGAGTGTTTGTGAAGGAATGGCGCACCCAGGGACGCCTGGGTTTGGGGACATTGTCTGGGCATTGTGCTCAGCCCCCACTCTGCCGGCCATTGTCACAGGGGCCCATCAAGCCCCTGGCCTGAGCACCGGGTGTATTTTTCTTACCCTACATCCCTCAGAAAAGACATCAAAGACCAGGGAGATGTGCTTTTTGCTTTGTTTGGTGTCTGATTCTCAACATGTGGCTTCCCCCGGCCAGGCTTCGGCACCTTTTAACCTATTCTGTTCAGCTTAGGCCTGAGCTGTATTTGAGCATTAGGGAAACTATAGTAACCAATAATCTGCCTGTTGCTGAAAAGAAACTATGTATCTTGTCACACAAGAGCCGTCGGACGATCACCGTCCTAGACCAGACCCTTTCGGGGCTCCTGGCTTTCTTTCCAGGGGCTCAGCCCGTCCCTCTGAAAAGGCGTCGGAACCCTTTGCCTTTCTGGCATGGAGGACCTGTGTTCATGTTCATTTATATTTAACAAATAAGGCATTGTCCCCTGCAACATATCAGCATTTGATTATCTATTACAAATGTTTTCATCAAGTCAGAAATGAGGCCTCCCCACAAAAGGCAGAATAAAAAAAAAAAACCCTTCAGTGTGACCCAGGGATGGGGCAGAGACTGGGATTTTCTTAGTGGGATATTTGGGTTCTTTGGCACATCCATTTACATTAGATCTGTTGCATATAGAGCCACCAAACGGGGGGGAGGAGGTGAGGAAGGGAAAGGTGCCAGGGGCATCCCCGGAGCAGGGTAACTTGAAGATGTAGTTATATGGACAAATGTAGGCTCAGCAGCGCAATGCGAAGTCTCTTTTGAGAGTGTAAGCACCAGGGACTGACTCCCAGGGCTCAAGTCCCACTTCCACGTCTGTCTAGCTGTGCAACCCTGAGAAGCCTCGTGAGGTCTCTGGACTCTGAACTTTATGTTGCCCTGTGTTCAAATGGGGATAGTAATGGGCCCTAGATGGAAGGGCTGTAGGGGATGAGCTGAGCCAATCGCTGTGACAGCAGAGTCCAGCACACAGCGAGTGCTCAAGAAAGGGCTGGGGGCAAGCGGTATTTCACGGAGCAAAGAGTGCACCGCAGCCTAAGCAGGTTTGGGCACAGGCGAGTCCACACCGGGGATCCGAATGGATAAATAATAATAGTAACTCTCACTATTATTAGTGTATTACATCTTTCTTGATACCCGATGGATGAAATCAACATGAAAGAAAACAGGAAAGAAAAGCGAAACAAATTTAAAAACCGTTGCCCAAACAATTCTGTTGTTTCCATAAATGACTCTTTATTATTATGAAGAATAATATTCCCAAGTGGAAATAAAGAATCAGGGTGAAAATAACTAGAAGAGTAAAAAATGTAGAGCACAGTAAGTGGACGTTTACAGTCCCTTCTGCGGGATCCTGAGCCGGCTGGGGAACAGGGTGGGGAGAACGCGGTGTAAAGGGTACACATTGAAGGAGGTGCTAGCTCTCCGGGTAGGTCAAGTGCAGATTTTGTGCTCTGGGAGCCTCACCTGCCTGCCTGTCCCCGTCCCTGCCCTGCTCCTGAGATCCCCACTGTGAGAAGTGGGGACTATTCACTAGCAGAGTTTTTTCATTTTGCGGACCAGCATTTTAATGGCAACTTGACACCCCACCCCCCACCAGACTGGAGAGCTAACTTTTTCATTTTCCCAAAGATTTTGGACGTCTTTCCATGCAGAAAGTATATAAGCCCTGCTCCACCCTTGGGTTCTTTTTCTTCCTTCAAAACAAAACTTAGACTCACCTTTTCTGTTTGTCTTGCACTTATGTAATGCGAAAGTCATTGGTGACTGTGGTTATCAGTTGATGACAAATCCTGCCTTTTGTTTTCTTTTGTTTTAAGCTTCTACGGAACTCCTAACAGCTCATAGTTTACTGGGTGTCTTGTAAGAGCCTGTGATAAGAACCTTAGTCTGTATTGACTCAGTTTTCATAACAACTAAATGAGGCTACTAGGTGTCCATTTCATCCCCATTTTACAGAAAAGAAAACTGAGGCCAAGAGTGAAGTTAGGTAACTGGCCCCATCCTGGAGCTTCTGAGAGTACAAATAAGAGCTCAGTGCACTTCCTAAAGCCTGTGCTCTCACAGATGTGTTGAAGACATGAACTCGCTGTTACACGCGTGTGCACGCTCACACACACATTTTGCAAAAACACCATCCTCTATGTATTGTCTGGACACATTGTTCTAACCCACCTTGGCATCACAGGCAAGAGCATGGGATGATGGCGAAAAGGTCCGCGGCGTGGATGTATCGCAGCGTATTTAGGTTGGGTCTAGTTTTCCGATCTAGCAGGCAAACTTACTGCCTGTTGTCTGAGAGGGCGAGGTTCCGCTGTCCGCTCAGGGCGGAAATGAGGCGCTTTTGTGGAGAAGTGGCCCAGAGGAGCAAACCGAACTCTTGTGCTAGCTGCAGGGGCTTATTATGTTGCTTTCAGAGGTGGACACTGAGGCTCAGAGAGTCAGCGCCCCAGGTGCAAGGTCATGAGTGAGCTAGAAAGTCTGGTGGGGAAGAATATCCTGGAAGGATTCCTGGCTCTCCAGGGAGGCCTGGTAGAAGGGGATTGGGAGCACCCCCTTTCTGAGCGGGTTAAGCAGGCAGAACTTAGGGCTGTGGCTCGAAGAGCAAGCACCCCGTCCTGGTGTTCCCATAGGAAAGGCTGTGGAAAATCATCCAATCATATCTGTTTCAGCTGCCTCTGAGCTTGGGATTCCAAACCCACCAGGTTTTCGTTCTTCCCCCCCTCCCTGAGCTCTGGAAGGCAGCCCAGCACCCCTTCCCCCAGCCCCACTGGGCAGACAGGAACCAGAACACCAATACCACCCCTGCATTCCCCTAACCCCCAACTCAAGCTGTCTGATGAACCCATCTTGGCACCTTTCTGATGGCTCGCCATCATTCTGAGACCTTTCCTGCCACCTGGGGTTGGGAAAGACAGTAGCCTCATCCTGGCAGGGTCTTGTCCCCTCCCTGGCTCTCCCCACCTCAGTCTTTGATTAAAGGCCAACTCACAGTCTCCCTGGAAATCACCCAGTCCAACCCGCTGTGCTGCAGAAGGGGAGTCTGAAGCACAGAGAGGATGAGTGGCTTGTCCAAGGTCACAGAGCACAGACATGGTCAAACTAGGGCAAGAAAGGGCCCAGGGCTCTCTTGACATACAAGGTCTCGTCTTTACCAGGTGTTTATTGGGCACCCACTGTAACACCAGGCAGGGTGCTCAGCCTCCAGTGTACAAAACCGGATGGATCATGGGATCTACCGCCCAAGACTTTTGGAGTCTCATTGAGATCGACATGGAAACAATAAGAATAGAGAACTTTAATAGGTTGGTGCGTTAGCCAGCCTGGGCCACCATAGCAAAACACTGTGGATGGGATGCTTAAACAACACAGATATACTTTCTTGCACTTTGGGAGGCTGAGAAGTTCAAGATCAAGGTGCCAGCCAATTGAGTTTCTGATAAAGACCCTCTTCCTGGCTTGTAGATGGTCATCGTCATGCTGTGTCCTCACACAGCTTTTTCCCAATGTGGGCACGTGGTCCCCATTAAGGACCCAATTTTATCAGATTTGTGGCTCACCCTTATGACCTCCTTTACCCTTTGTTATCTCCTGAAAACCTTATCTCCAAACACAATCACATTGGGTGTTTAGCTCCGACCTCCACATTTGGGAAAACACCATCTCGTTCATAGCAGTTAGTAACAAATATAGTAATAATCATAATAGCTCGCATTTACTGAGAACCTCTTATGTACCATTCCTCGGGCCAAGTACTTTATATACATTATATCATTTAACCCTTACATCAGCCACGGGAGGTCAGAGCTATAATCCATGACCATTTCACTAATGTCTTCACTGAGACCCCTACAGAGGGTAGGTAAGTTGCATATAGGACTCACAGAACGACTCCAGAGCGCACCCCCTCCCCCAGTTCTGGGGAGACGGTGAGCCAAGCTTCAAGGAGGAGGTGTCCCTCTGAATTGAGTGACATGTTCATTTTTCCCAATCCACCTTTTCTTTTTAAAAAGTTCGTAACTGTGGCCAGGCCAGAGGGAAATGCTGCATTCGCCACCAAGTCCCTGGGCTCCAAACTTAAGTTCGCCTGCGTTAAGTGCGTTCCCAGTGACCCAACACCGCCTGGCAACTGGCCGCCTTCTGCTTTTGACAGCTTGGCATATTTGGTCATTTACTGGGTGCATGTGAAGATCAAATGGGTTAAGATTCTTCTCTTTAAACAGCAGGGAAAAGAACATCAAAAAGGTGTACATTTCATTTCCCCAGTTTTGATTAAGTCAAGCATGAAATGAAATGTAATACCCTCAAGTGGCTGGGGTTTACACCATTCATGTCGTTACTTCTGCTTCAGGAGACCCAATCAGCCCTGGGCCAGGGGAACAAGCTGACAGAGTTTTAGGGTGGCCAGATGGACGGGGGTTTACTGTGGTTGAAAAGGCAGCTTAGTGCTTGCCTCTTCAAGCCAACTGTGTGAAATCCTGGTGTGGCCCCTTTCCCCCCAGCCCCGGCTGGCCCTCCAGCAGCCCCTGCCTCCCTCTCTCTCCGTCCTTCTAGGGGGAGAGGCCCGTTCTCGGAGAGCAGAGTTGCTCTGCTTGGGGTCTCCTGGCATGAAGGGCACCCACCTGGAGGGTGTCTGCTGGGGCAGGGCAGCCCCAAGGGGGAGCTGGCCTTCACAGAAGGGAACCTCGGGCTCTGGATGCTGTCTGGGGAACGCATTAATAACCAAAACTCACAGGGTGGGAAATGGTGCCAGGTACAGTGCCAGGCCCTGAGGAGGTGAACCCAGCCCCCTGGGTTGCTTGGTTTAGACAAATCCCAGGAGGGAAGCTTGCAGCACCACGTAAAGATTTTAAAGGCTGCCACTGGAGGTTTACCAGCTGACTCCACTCGGCCTGAAAATCACATTGAATCAGTATCGGGCTAACATTTTGGGCGAGTAGAAGCCATTTTATTCGTTGGCTTACGGGCTGCAGAATCGTTGTCTGTGGAGAAAACAAAGTTAGTGTTGGTTTCAAGTTATAAAAAAGAAGACCTTCAAGGCTGAACGTACCAAACGTTTAACTAAATATCTAAAGAGGTAGAATTGTGTCGACCCCTGTGAAACTGAGCCCTTGTCTGATAGTCTCTAAACAGCGATGAGTAAATCCGAAGAACAAAGTAGACCATTATTTTCATGAAAGCATACTGAAATGATGACAGTGCTCTAAAAAGGGCTTTCAGAAAAGATTTTTGGAGTGAGGAAGATGACATCTGATGTGAGATGTGGAAGCACTCTACATATTGGATAGGATGTGGGAGGGCGCGGGGTGGGTCTCCCAAATTGAAAGTTTTGGCGGTGGGGACATTTGGAAGCAGCGATGCTTGGCAAGGGGTCCATGGTTCTGAGCCGGGCTCTAAGGTCACAGGCCTGAAATCAAAGTGGATTGACTCTTAGGTTGGAGAAGACCCATTTTCCAGAGGTGCTTTCCGGAAGGTTCTACTCCAAGCACAACTGAAAGCTCAGGCTCTCAACAGCTGGAGGAAAATAGCGGGGCTTTGGGAAGAACTTACTAGAATCCTTAATGCCGCTGACAATCCGCCGCTATTGAACTGCATTAAGTAGATATTATTGGAGGACAAAGAGGTAAATAGCTGGACATCACCCTCATTCGAATGCGTCCCCCCCATTTTATGGGCTGCACCATTGTTCCCCTGCTCCCAGGGTTAGCTTTAACTTGCAAATGATCCCCTGAAAGGGAAGAGAGATGTGGTTTTCTTTTTCTTCTCTCTCTTTCCCTCTCTCTCTCTTCCTCCCTCCTTCTTTCTCTCTCGTCCTGTCTCTGTCTCCTTCTCTTCTCAAAATGGCCCTCACAGAAAGAAAATCGTTTTAGGCCATAAGAAAATGAAAGGCATGTTGCCACGGCTTGGACCGTAGCAAATGAAATACATCACGGGCTCGGGAGTGGAAAGCTACATTCGAGCTGTTTTATTTTGGTGCTTTGGAATGTGGTCCGCATGAGAACATAAACAATGCCAAATCTGTATGAATTAATAGGCAGGGCTTGACATATTTCCCTTTGTTTGAGGCCAAACAGGCAGGGGGGTTGGGGCGTGGAAGGAGAAGGGAGAGGAGAATCTTATTTGATTAAAAAAAAAAAATCCAATAATCCAGCCGAATAGGAGGAGTGCGCGTGGCAACCCTTAAGTCGGGCCCTCGGAATCAATGGCGAGCCAGCGGCCAGCCCGTGGAGTCTCATCACTTGCTCTGATCAAAATGCTTTTTCGAGGGAAAAAAAAAAAGTCTCCATAGAATTGTTTGCAAACTGCAAAGTGCTTCAGCGAGTGACATGAAAATGCTGGAAGCCGGAAACCTATTCCCAGGCAGAGGCCTTCGCTGTCACCTTGGTGGGTGAATAATTGTGCCTTTTGCATACGCCTTGTCATCAGCAGCAGGAATGAGGGGGCCCCAAGGACCGCCCTGGCAGGCACGGGTGGTGCACCAGCAGAGTAAATTAAAACACGGATTACAGCAAGTATGATTGGGGATGACATGCGGGGCGGGCGTAGCCACAGAATGAGCCGTGCTGCCCATATGGTCCTCGGGAAACCCACGCAGCGCGGCTCTCCTCCCCAGCCAGCTCCAGCTGCCCGTCTGAAGGGGGCATTTAGGAGGCTTCAAGCCATTTTCTGGAACTGGGAAAATTCGTTTCCCTTCTTTGCAAGTTCAGAGATGCCACCAGCTGCCAGCAGGTACTTGGAGGTTTATGTGGCCATAGCGGGCTGTCCTCCCCACCCCTACCTGGTACTCAGTGGCAGGTGGGGCGGGGTGGGTGGGCCGTCTGATGGGCAGGGCCACGCCTTTTGGGTTCCCTTGCTCGAATTCAGAGAAGAAACTTTCTGGGCCGTGGAAACCCCTGCCAGTGTGGTTCCCATGAACTCGGTGCCGGAAGCCAGGGCTGCCTGGATAATATCACTTAGTAATACTGGCGAATACTTCCTAAACATGTGCCATGTTTATTTATCTTAGAGAGATAGAGCGCGAGCAGGGGAGGGGCAGAGAGGGAGAGGAAGACACAGAATGTGAAGCAGGCTCCAGGCTCTGAGCTGCCAGCACAGAACCTGACGCAGGGCTCGAGCTAACGAACCTCGAGATCATGAGCTGAGCGGAAGGTGGACACTTAACTGATGGAGCCACCCAGGAGCCCCAAACATGGACCATGTTCTAGAAGTTGCAGCTTTATTCCCAGGTCTTATATGAAAAGATTGGGCAGACAGCACCTTGTCGAAAAGACCCAGGAGGGACCAAGCAGGGCTGAAATAAATGTCCACATTCTCTTCCCCAAGCCATTGCCCCCCTGAGGGGTAAAGTCCCCAGGGAGATGGGGCGTCTTACCCATTTTCCACCAACACACCATATGGGCGTACAGCGGCCCTGTATATTGCCCAACTTGGCTGCGACTGTATGGATAGGTCCGATCATCAGTCCCATTTTACTGATGAGGAAACTGAGGCTCAGAGAAGTTCAACATTTTGCGTAAGTCACATAGCTAAGGCGTGGGGAGCTAGGACTCCAACTGTGCCTTCTGAGTCTGGAGCCTGCCCCTCTTACGCACCACAAGGGAGGAAGGACAGGGTGAGGACTGGGAAGCCACCCCAGTCCAGAAGCTCTGTCAGCACAGGGGCCTGGGAACATAAAAGGCTGTGGTGATGGCGTCTGCAATTGGGACAAGTGGGGGAGGGGAGAGGTTGGGGACACAGATGGACAAAGCAGGGCGAGGCCCCTGCAGAGACAAGGAGTGAGGGGGACTTCCAGCAAAGCCCTGGAGTCTGTCCTGCCCCTTTCTGATTCCTGCACAGCCCACACCAGAGCCCTGGGGCGCTCACACACATGCACGTGCACGTGCACGTGCACGAGCACACACACACACACACACACACACACACACACACACACACACCCCGCAACAGGGTGCTTCTGAAACCAGCACCAATGGATGGCACACTCACCTGCCCTCCTGAGGGAGGAAGAGTTGTCACTCACATCTTTAATGACAGCAACCATTTCAGGGCAGCCTTAACCCTTTCACCTCTCCTGCTAAACTTAATACAGGAACAAAACCTGACCGTATCACATCTTATGTGGAGAAAATTCCATACAACTGGATCTCTTCTAACACGTCGAAGGACGAGAGCTCATATGTGAACGTCAGCCCTGAAAAGTCACAAATTACATATTGTTGGCTTGATTCCTCCAGGACCTTAAGAAATCAAGGAGACAACAAGAAAATCCCTTTGCCATAAAGGGAAGGATGGTCAGGGTGGTGCATAGAACATTCCTCTTTAAATTATGCTAATATCAGGGGTGCTGGGGTGGCTCAGCCGGTTAAGTGTCCAGTTCCTGATATAGGCTCAGGTCATGACCTCAGTTCCTGGGATCGAACCTCGAGGACAGCACAGAGTCTGCTGGGAGTCTCTCTCTCTCCTTCCCCAGCTCTCTCTCTCTCTCTCTCTCTCAAAATAACTAAACATTAAAATTAAGTAAATAAGTCAATATCTGCAAGTGTCAGAGTCGGGGAGGAAGAGTCCCCTCTTTGGCCACTTGGATGTCTAACGAAGTTTTCACAGTGCTCGCAATGAACTTCCGATGTCCGATCTCATCTCTACCTCTCACCCAAACCGGCTCTGACACCTTCCTCGTCTCTGTAAGTGACAAGTCTGTCTTTCCAGTGACGCGGGGTTGACTCCCTGCTGTCTTTGAAGCCTTTCTCTCCCACACCCCAGACACCACATCAGCCGACCACGGTAGTTCTGCTGTCAAAGCATGGCTGTCCCCACCGGTCCAAGCTCCCCTCGTGGTCCAGATTGTTGTAACATCCTTCCAGTAGCTTCCTGGTGTCTACCTGCTGCTACATCACAATCTTGGAAGAGATTCCTCTGTTCCGAGCCCTGCTGTGACTTCTCACGTGACTCAGAATAAACACCAGGGTCCTCATCAGGCCTTACAAGACCCCTGGCCATTTCTGTTCTATAGCCTCCATTTCGCCCTCCCAGATCACTGTGCCAGGCTCCTGACGTGCCTCATATGCATGGCATAGGCTCCCACTGGAGGGCCCTTTGCACTTACCCATCCCCTGACTAGGGCTGTCCTTCCCCCAGGGATCCACGGCTCCAGGCCTTTGGGGGCTCTTGTCCAACAGCTCAGAGGTCTTCCCTGGCCTCCCTAACAGAAATAGCCATGCCACCCACAATCATGTCACCTTCTATCCCCTGACCCCCCACCCCCACCCCCTAGCCTGCTTTGTTTTTCTTCCTAATCCTCAACAGCTGGGCTGTTTTTACTGGTAGTTGGAGATAGAGACCTGAGGTCCCGGATGCTTGGTGCCCTTTACAACCCCAGGCCTGAATGGTGGGACTGGGTTCAAACACGGAGATTCTGGGAAAGAATAAGAAACAGGCTCCTGAACATTTCTAGAAGGCCCTTCGCTCTGTGCTGTGAGAGCAGAGGCACTGTCACAAAATGGTCCCCTTAGATCACTTTGCTGAGCGCCGTGCACCTTGTAAGTGACCCAAGAAACGTTTACTCTAGCCCCCTTGCTATTTTCGTTCCCTGATTCTTGGATTCCACATACATCAACTACAGATGCTCATCAAAACTTAAACTTTCAGTATTTAAATTAAACAATACAGTCATTTACTGAATATAACCTGTTTAATTAAAAACAATGCTTCAAATGCTTAAAATTGACATAAGTTTATAAACCTTGCTCAGGTGCACTTGGGTGAATCAGTCCCTTAGGTGTCTGACTCCTGGTTTTGGCTCATGTTTCGTGAAATCAAGCCCCACATCGGACTCTGCACTGACAGTACAAAGCCTGCTTGGGACTCTCTCTCTTCCTCTCCCTTGCTCGTGCATGTGCGCACACTCTCTCTCTCTCTCTCTCTCTCAAAATAAAAAAATAAACAAAAAAATTAGAACATTGGTCAAACTGACAAAGGTAGAACAACCCAGGGCAGTGCCCAATCCTATCCTGGGTTTTGTCTTGCAGGGAACTGCTGTAAAGAACATTCTTGGGCCAGTGGTGAAATGGAAACACAGATGATGAGCGAGATACAAGTTACCGTATGTAGGTTCATTTTACTGAGGTTGAAAACTATGTCGCGACCACGTAAGAGAGCCTCCCTGTTGGTAGGAAGTCTCCACCAAAGTGTCTGTGGGTCTGTAACTTGTGCCACAGAAGTTTAAAGAAGCAGATTTGGGGTGTGTCTGTGCAAGAGATGTGCTCAAACGATAAAGCAGTGGGATTCAGTGTTCCCAGTGGGTGGACTTAGGCAAAGGGAAAGCGTGTTCTTTAGCCTGTTTTCAGTTAAAAATTTCTGTGAGTGTGACATTATTCTCACATAAAAAGTAAAAAAAAAAAACCAGCAAAACTTATTACTGAGGGCTATGGTTTGCATGTTAATTTTTGAAAACACGAGTGTAGGATTCCTGATCACAGTGACAGAAAAGACAGGAAATTTGCTTATCAACCTTATCCCAACAAAATAAGATAACGTCCTAGCCTGTAAAGAGAAAGGTGGGTGCACGTTGTTGGTTGGTTGGCCGTGGGGGGGGGTGTGGGTTTTGTGGGGTTTTAGGAGTGTTTGCAAGACTGTTCACACTCTGAAAATTGAGATTTCATCTTAGAGTATCAGAAAACTTTGCAAGGTTATTAAATGAAGCATGCATTTAGAAGCTTCTAGACAAGGGAGCCTCTTTGAAGTAGTTTAGCATTTCAGAGCTTCTCGTGTTAATTGTATGCAAAGAAATAAAACAGTTAAGCAAACTTCAATCTAAGGAGATTTGCATAAAGGATTAGGACCCACTGGTCCTAGAAAACACTCTTCCATCTGAAAATGGGTGCGCCGTGCTCTCAGATGCCCCAAATTTCTTTGTGCTCTCCTTGAAGTCCGATTTAATCCCGCTTTCTTCATTTACACCTTCTCCCCAAACCTCCCAGGCCTTGTGCTTTGAGAGCCGGGATCGTTCACCTCCCCAGTTGAGGGGGGTTTTTCCTTCATTAATTTCTCTAAGAAGATTACCGAATCTTGTTTGTTGTTGTTGAAGCAACTAATTTCCCTAAAGCTCTTTGTTTTTCCAACTGGTTTACACTTTAATGCCCTTGGATTGAATTTCAACAACAAGGGATCCACTAGGACCAACCTGCTCTCTTTAGGAGGAAAACAAAAATTTGGGAACTTGGTGTAAACTATTTTAACCACAGGCCTGCTCTAAAAATATACGTTCCGCCATTTCGACAGTTTTCAAAGACATGTGTCCTAATTAGCATATCATTCAGGCCTTGTTTCCTTCCTAAAGTCAAGGTGACCTTCACTAAAACTGAATTTCTCTAATTCCTCTGGCTAAGTGATGTGAAAGGCTACATCCCCCAACGTCCTGTCAGTGCAGCGGGGGTTTTACACGTTTGGCTTGTGTTTTCTTTTTCTCTCTTGGCTTCTTTGTTTTCTTCTTTCTAATACCTCTTGTCTTTGAGGGTCTAAGGAGGCAGCAGAATAGCAGGTCCGCTGTAAGAACTTTCAAGATTGTTATTGTCCTTTTGCAAAGTCATCCAAAAAATGTTGGTATGGTCTTGGTTGGAAATCCCTTTTTACCAGGATAATTGTAGGGAAGCTAAGGGGTAACCCCCTTCCCTCTGATTCACAGCCATTTAAACATTCCAGCCAGTTAATTACCATAATTGGTTTGTTTAATTAGCATGAGGAACACTGGCGCTTTCACACAGGGACGGCTTTACTTACTGGGAGATGCCGCCACCATCACCCAGCCCAAGGACACCCGCCTGGCTGTTGAGGGCAGGGTTCGGCTTCAGGTCTCCGGGGAGTTTCTCGGGACTTAAGCACCTTGAAGATTGACCCTTGAACTTTCTAAGCCTAAAATGCTATTGATATTCAGTACTTAGTCGGAAGAAAGAGGTGGGGGTGGGGCCAGCTGGGATGCCCAGGGAGAGGGTGGAGCTCAGTGGCAGCAGCTATTTGCAGAGTTGTGGGCTCCCCAAACTCACAGGCAGTGTTCCTGGGAGCCCCGTCTGAAGGCAGGATCTGGGGGACCCCGTGCTCTTTGGCTGAAGTACTGTGAGCCCACAAATAATGCGGAAACGAATGGCCAAATTATAAAGCCCAGGAACAATTATTGAGTGCCTGCAGACTAATCTCCGAAAGAGATCAAAACACATCGGGAAAGATCCTAAATGCGGAATTCAGATCATCCAGGTGTAGACCCAGCATCAAGTCCTGCCCTGAGTGAGAAGGTCAGGGCAAGTTGGAATCAGAGAATTCCACTGAAAACATTCAGTCTTGTGTCCTGTGAATTTCAAGATTTCATCGGAGGACTTAGCTGGTGAAGGGCGGTTATGCTTTAAAACGCCCTGAGTCCTGGGTTCCATCCACATTGTTATGCATTTTGGACTGGGTTCCTCCTTAAAATAGTAGAAATGTGCTAAGAGAGAGGATTATTTAAAACAACAAAAGGAATCCCACATTCCAACGGGGAGCTCTCTTAGATTCACAGTGAAGAGACATTTGGCTTCCTCTAAAATATTCCAAAGGAGAAGGCCCAAGTGGTCTGAATTCTGAATGGCCGAAATGTGAATCAAAGACAGGGGGGTCTTCTGAGGTCTCAACCAGGCAAAACCTGCAAATCCATATATTTAAAAAGCACCTGAAGATAAATATCTTTAAGGATCTCTAGAATAGCCTCCATTTGAAATCCATTCATCCTGATTTTGATTAATAAATGAAATGAGAACATCTTTTAAAGAATAATTTCTGTTTTTTTTTTTTTTTGGGTGGGACAGTAATCACACATTCACGCTTTTTTTTTCTGTGCTTTTAACTTTTGTTGTTTTTCATTTATTTAAAAAAATGTTTTAATGTTTATTTTTGAGAGAGAGAGAGAAACAAAGCGCAAGCAGGGTAAAGACAGAGAGAGAGAGAGAGAGAGAGAGAGAGAGAGAGAGAGACAGGATCTGAAGCAGTCTCTGGGCTCTGAGCTGTCAGCACAGGGCTGGACTCGGGACTCGAACTGAGGAACCTTAAGACCATGACCCGAGCCAAAGTCTGCCTGACCAAACTGAGCCACCCAGGCGCCCCTGTTGTTGGTTGTTGTTTTGTAAAAGGAATCCACCATCCTAATTTTAACTATGATGCAACGTAGCTAAAGGTTCAAGGTCGAACAACAGCCTATTGCACACAGGCATATGTATAATTTGATGTAAGTGCGCGCACTCCATCTTTCAAAAACTGCACCAGTGCCCAGCTATTGATCTGACATTTAACCAGGCGTGGCTTCTTGTCCTAGTGTTTTAATAATCTAATTTTAAAATAGGAGTCTTCTTGGAGAATATCTGAGTTTGACCCCCACGCTTCCCGCAGCCTATGGTAATGTGGAGCTACTATCCTTAGGAGGGGAGCTGGCATTGGCCCGGTTTTATGAGGAAGTGGGAGGGGGCGGGGTAGCATTGTTTGACAATTATTATAACTTTAGAAAGAGTCTCTGCAAACCAAGGCATCATGAATAATTAAGAGAAGTGTTTCCCCCTCACACACCCTGTCCCCCCTGTGGAGGGCTGTGTGTGACCCACAGATATCTCATACTTGGGCAGTAGAAAATACGAACCTTCTTGTTAGTATTCCTTGGTGTTAAATAATGAATTCCTGAGAGGCACTGTCACCAAAGGTAGTCTCCGTGTCTCATCTCCCTTCTCCCACCTCGTGTCCCTTGTCAACACCAGGCTCCCCGCGTCACCCCACCCCTCCCGTCCGGGCCAACACGGAGACGTGCCTGCTTCTCACATCATTATTGTTATCAACCGGCGCAAAGTCAATGTGCTAAGCACACTGACAGAGCAGTGTTTGACATCACATCTTGAACCTGAATAAGCAAATAGGCAAGCCGACTCTTCGGGGTCAAGCTTTATAGTCATTCTTATGACCCAGGAAATCATTTTCGGTGACAGTGGTGACAAACGCTGAACACGGGGCCTGCGGAAGTACATCCATGAATGTTGCATTACAAACCCTCAGGGTCATCGCCCGCCCAGGTCACTCCCACCCGGACCCCTGCATCGGGGCAGGTGCACACCCCGCTGGAAGAAAGAAGGTAGGAACGGTCAACACATTGACTCTTAAGTTTGTAACAGGAGGTGTAAGAGTGGGTGAGTGAGTGCCCTGCTCAACCCGGTGGTTAACCAGGTAGGGAGACGTTTGAACTTTCCAGATTCGGCCATAAGCATGGAGTAGGTGGGGACCAAAGTTCTCAAACATGGCCACCTACTGGAATTATCTTTATTATAGTTATTTATTTTTTTTTTTTTTTAAATTTATTTTTGAGAGACAGAGAGAGAGAGAGAGAGAGAGAGAGAGAGAGCAAGCAGGGGAGGGTCAGAGAGAGAGGGAGACACAGAATCTGAAGCAGGCTCCAGGCTCTGAGCTGTCAGCACAGAGCCTGATGTGGGGCTCAAACCCACAAACTGTGAGATCATGACCTGAGCTGAAGTCAGACACTTAACCGACTGAGCCGTCCAGGTGCCCCTGGAATTATCTTTAAAAAGAATCTTTATCCTGGGGGCCCTGGGTGGCTCAGTCTGTTAAGCATCTGACTCTCTCTCAGGTCCTGATCTCACGGTTCGTGAGTTTGAGCCCCGCGTCAGGCTCAGCAACAGTGCAAAGCTTGCTTGGAATTCTCTCTCTCCCTCTTTATCTGCCTTTCCCCCACTCTTATCTTCTCTCTCTCTCTCTGTCTTTCACAATAAATAGCTGAACTTTAAAAAAAATTGACCAATTTTTAAAAATGAAAAGAATCTTTATCAATTAAAACCATTTTGAATTGAAATGGTAATGATAATAATCAAGCTTTAAAATACATCCCTTCATGCCAGCTCCCACCCCTGGCCCATTACATCAGAATTCCTGGAGGCAGGATCCAAGCACCAGAGTTAAAAAAAAAACAAAACAACCCAAGTGGTTCAACACGCGGCCACGTCAGAGTGCCGGTGGTTTAAGAAACATTTGGAAATGGGATGCTGAGGGGACTCTTTGTTTTAGAACCTCGAGGTTTGATGGCTATGTTGCCGTTCTGCAGAAACAAACAAAATAATAACGATCGGTTAAAGATATGGACACGCAACAGCCTAATTCCACAAATATTGTCGGTATCCAGACGCCTTTGCTCCAGAGCCTCCGGTTTCGCCTACACAGCGTGTTTGTGATGCTCATAATGGAAGCCCTCCTCCCTCCCTCCCACTATCTATTGAACTAGTAGCACAGGGGCCGCCCTTTATCTCATATTTAAAACACAAGCAATGACTGAAATTCATTTTCAATTTATTTTCCAATCATATGTGAGGAAGAGAGAGAGAAAGATTATTCTATTGAATCTTCCTCTGGCTGGTAAAAGGTTGGTGAGGTTTCTCCTGGACGCAGGCAGAGAGCTCCCAGGATAGTCTATAGGGAGCAGAGTTAATCGAATAAACTAATCTTGGCTGTGGAGATTAACAGGAGCGCGGTGGCTACAGGAAATGAGGAGAGGCAGAATGCAAAAGGCAGAGGTCTCAAGGTGCTGGAGGCCCCAGTGCTGGGCTCTCTGCCCTGTTCCTAGGTTTGGGGCACGTGGTGGCCCTGTGGTTAGCGCCCGCATGCCTACTGGGTGTCGCTCAGCCCCGGGTGCGGAACTTTGAGGCCAAGGCCCATGTGGGATGCCTTCTTGGCTTTTCTGAAGGGGCAGGACAGCCCTCCTGGGGAGCTGGACCTTTGCCAACCATGGAGGCCCCAGGCTGAGTGTGTGCCACGGGCATATACCACCTGGAGGTGAGGATCTGGTTCAGGGCCGCCCCTGACAGTGGGTAAGCACTGACTTGAGGAACACATACTTTCAGGGCTTGAATTCCCTTTGCCAAGGCACAGCAGGCCTCCTGGGGAAGGGGGTGGGGAACAATTGTATCAGAAGCCAGCTCCCAGCCTTCCTGGCCATCAACCCCAAGGGGGGGAGGGGGCGGTGGCCGTGGAGGGTTCTGGGGTCTGGAGGGGGCGTCCTGCCCCCTGGGAGGGCTGTCTCCCTGTTTGCCCAGTTCCTGGGGAAGCAGGCTGAACGCTGGTCTCCTGGGCTCTGCCTGCTCCTGCAGCCCCCAGACCGGAGCGGGGAGGGGCTCCGAGCCCCTCACCCTGACAGGAACGCCAGTGGAAAGTGACAGCGAGGTCCCTGGAGGGGCTGCTGAGGCTCTCTGGTGAGTTGCGACCTCCCTCCTCCGGCTAAGTGCTGAGGCAGTCAAGAGCTAATTCTTTTATCCCAGGAATAAAGTAGGGTAAGTGCAGAGGTGGGAACACCTAATGCCCCTAAAAGTGCCTGCTTCCCCCACACCTCCCGCATGCCCGCCCAGCAGGGGCTCCTAATGTCTCTAGTCCCAACACTTTTAAGGGGTTCTGCAGTGGGCGGGTGTCCAGACTTCACTCTTAACCTCTTCAAATCTATTCCCCACCAATCTTGTCATAGGATGCAGGTGAGGTTATGGGTTCCCCCCATCTCAGCCCTTGTTGCTTTTAGGATAACACCGGTACCTTTCATCCCTGCCCGGTGCCTGGGGCAGTGGAGCCGACCCGCTCTGTGGGTGCCAGGGGGTGCCAGGCGGGCTGGGCTGGCTTTAGATCCCGGCTTTGCCACTGATGGGCCGTGTGACACTGGATGGGTCACACACAGATGCCTGTGGCTAGTATGGATGGCGTGGGCTCATTGTGGGGCCTGGGTGGGTCAGTACAGGCTTAGAAGATGGCTGGGCGAGTGGCAAGTCTGTTGTCACTACTGTGTCCCATGCCTACTCCCGTCACCCATTCACTGGCTTTCTCTCTGCTCTTCCTGTCTCAGAGGCTTTGCACATTCTGTTCTCTCTCCCATGCTCTGCATCCCCCCAACCCCCCCACCCCGGTAGAGAAGAGCCCTGGCAGGTCCCTTGGCTTCCCCATCATCAGCCTGATTAATGCTGAAACGTGGACAGATTCTTGCCTGCCCCCCTGAGGAAAAGCAACTCTCTCCCCTCCCAGAGCCCCGAAGCCACCTTCGAGTATGGAAGGTCACTGCTTGATGACAGCAGGTGGCCTCCGGAGAGTAACCTGGGAAGTGGTGACATTGCATCATCTCCAGAGGAGCAGAGCTATAGGAGGAGAAAGGGCTACAGAATAAAAGGCAGCAGACGCATTTGCAAGCACTAGGGTCCAACCCAGGGCACGCTCCTGTGGCTCTCGGTCAGCAGTGACCTCTGCGCCCTCGGGTTGTCCCTGTGCCTACCAGACAGTTTGCTCTGTGTGCTCTATCTGTAGAGGATTCTTATTCATCCTCAGAGGAATTTTACAGGGTCGTTATTCTTGTGTTCTTCTCACAGATAAATTGAAAGGGCTCAGAGAGGCTAAGTGACCTGCCCAAAGCCACACAGCAGAGCTCAAACTTGAGCCAGATTTTTCTGATGGTGAAGGCTGGGATCTCAAACACCACTCTCTATTCATACTCAGGGCAGGCTATGGTTCTGGTTGAGTGGCCTCCCACCTTAACTGAGCTGAAAGACTTGGCATGAAATGCAAAGTCTTGTCTTCTCACCACAGAGCCCCTTAACCATGGAGTTCTTTGTGTCTCAGGGGAAGACTAAGACCCACCATTGTCTTCAAGTTTTCACTGCACCCTCTCTTTCAAATCCCAACCCTGATGATACCTCTTCCAGGCAGTGGTTGGGGCTCCCCCAGGGCACGGCGGTCTCTAAGACAGTCCTCTGTGCCTTCACTCTACCCGGTGGTAAAAGGTAAACCCCCCACTACCCGACAGTAGGGACTGTTTGGGTTCAAACCAGCATTTCCTGACCAGTTGCTACAGTGCCAGGTTCATGGGGACTGTTTCACACACATCCGTGGACCAGGACTCACAGAAAGCTGTCCACTTCTCTACAGCAAGCTGCTGATGATTCAGGCTTCATAGCCTCAAACTCAAGTGTATGACAACAGACCTTTATTCCTTGATGACAGAACTGAACTTGGCTCTCCAGCCTGGACTCCACCTATGATCAGAAAACTGGGGCCCTGGGGAGTTGGGTGGGGGTCATCCAGGGCATCCAGCAGATGCCTCTGGTCCATCCTCATCAGGAGCTGTCCATTCTAGGTTCTGCCATTGGTCATAGCTTACTGGCAGCCATGCCTGGTGGCCTCCACACAGAGATGTGTGGTGGCAATTGAAATGGTAGTGGAGACTCGGCCCTCTAGAGAACGAGACGGGACAGAAGAGTCTGTCTTTCACACTATGGATCTTTCTCTTGCACGTCTTCAAGAATAGGAACATGTAAATTTTTTAAGCTTATTTATTTATTTTGAGAGTTAGAGAGAGCATGGGGGAGGGGAAGAGAGAAAGGAAGAGAGAGAATCCCAAGCAGGCTCCTCGCTGTCAGCACAGAGCCCGACGTGAGGGGTGAACTCATTCATGAACTGTGAGATCATGACCTGAGTCAAAATCTAGAGTCAGATACTTAACTGACGGAGCCCCCACCACCACCACCACTGGCGCCCCACGAATGCATATTTTTTTAGTATAACTTGTCTTCTAAACACCAAGCAATGGTTTCATCTGATGCTCTACCAGATGACTGGTGACCTTTGCCGACACTAAGTCTATGTGGAAACTTCTCTAAGTTTCCACACTATAGTTCCCTGCTCTTTGTTAGCTTCTTTGGAATAAGGCTCTGTTCCCACTGCTCCTGCCAGTCACACAGCTGAGGACTTACAGGGCTCAGTGCTGGGGCACTAAACGTGCAGACTCATTGGCTTCTCACCACCCAATGGGGGATGCTCAGTGGTTATCCCTCGGTTGTACAGAGGAAGAAATTGACAATCACTGCAGGAGACTAAGTCCGAGTCCCATAGATGGTAAGTGGCATCACAGGGGTTAACTGTTACTTCTTCACAGCGGAGAGGATTTAGCCATTCAGGGGCAGTAGGACTAAACTGGCTCCGATCGAGCCCCCGAAGCAGCTGTTCTGTGCGAAATAGTTCCTTGAGGGGCATCCTCGGCTCCTCTCAAACTCACTTAAAACCCTGGTGTCTGGGGTGTGTGGGTGGCTCAGTCGGTCAAGCATCGGACTCTTGATTTCTGCTCAGGTCATGATCTCACGGTTTGTGAGTTCGAGCCCCGCATAGGGCTCTGCACTGACAGTACGAAGCTTGCTTGAGATTCTCTCTCTCATTCTGTCTCTTTGCCCCTCCCCTGCCTGATCTCTCTAAACAAACAAACTAAAAAACAACCATTAATGAAAAAACACCCAACCCTGGTGTCCTTTGTGTCTTTACCAGCCTCCATCTCATTTCCACACTGCCCAGCCAGGTGACCAGTGGCCTGCCTGGTTCAGGTCGGATTCCCAGGGACAGTAGCTGGTACATAGCAGGTGCACACTAAATATCTCCGAACTAGATGCAGGACGCTGTCCCCTCCATTCTACGTGTTTCTGCCCAGTTAGTTCTCCCCAAGACGATGTGTGTCTCCTCTGCTCAGACCCCTTTGGTGGCTCTGCAGGAACACAGAAAATGAAATCTGTGCCTTTTCCTCTGGCATTTCATGCCCCTGGAGTCCCTGCTGAAGCTCTGCTCTTCTTCTCCAGCTTCCCCTGGGGGCCATTTCTTTAAGAGACTCCATACAGCTCCTCCTTCCCTGTCTTGGCCAAGCTGTTCTTTGGAGCTGGAAGATTTGCCCTTTGCAGGACGGCCCCCACAGCCCTCCAATGTGGTCTCCATGAGGACCAACAAGCCCAGCCAAGCCCCAACAGCCTGGTGTCCTCCTCTAGGTGCAGTGACTAAGGGCCCAGCCAGCTCTGGGGTCAGGGAGTCCCGAGTGCAAATTCTGGCTCTTGTCACTTCTGGCCTTGTGACATTGGTCAAGCCACTGGAGAAATTCAAGAGCAGAAAAATGGAGGGAATACACATAGGCTAACTAGGCATTTTAAGAGAAATGGTGCTCTTGAAGGGCTTGGCCCTGTGCCGGGTGCTTAATGGTCTGGGCCACCCAGGGCCCCTTGCAATCCCATATGAATTTGAAGATGAGCTTTTCCATCTATTAAAAAAAAAAAAGACTTGGAATTTTGATCGGACTCCATTGAATCTGTAGATCTTTCTGGGAAGTATTGACATTATAACAAATGTTACATCTTCCTATCCATGAACAAGCAATATCTTTCTATTTATTTAGATCTTCATTAATTTCTTTTGGCTTTTTTCCTTTTTGTAGCTTTTCACATACAAATCGTCTACCTGCTTGGTTAGATTTATTTCTAAGTATTTAGTTCTTTTAGGCAGTAATGTAAATGGAATTGGTTTCCTAATTGCACTAATAGTTGTTAAGTGCTCCCCAAAAGGTGCTCATATGCAACTGGGGTTAACAACTACTGTCTGTGTCAGAGCTTCTTAAGGCCGATGGAAGGCCGTGTCAGCCTTGTTTCTCTTCCTATAGTGCTTGGCAAGGACCCTCACACTGAGTCTTTAGTTAGTATGTCTTTTTCGATGCATGTATGCACAGCTTCCTTCTTGGAAAATACATGTTTTATTTTAATATACTTTATGTGCCTGCCTTTTCCAGATCTATCCGTCAGTTCCCAGAGGGAAGGCCTATTTATCACCAACTCCGCAACAGTGGGCTTGTGGAGGGAGGGGCTGATCTTGGCTATCGGGCATCACCCACTGGGGTGGAACTGGGGACTCCCCCCCAAAGGAAAACAAGGGTACTTGATTTCAACCAGTCTTTGCAGAGAAATGACCCCTGGGGACCGGTGGTAACAGATAGACCCATGGGGTGTGGCCAGACAGCTGGACGGGCCAGCTGGAGGAAGGAAGTGGTCTGTTTAGATTGAGGAGACCAAAACGCGCCCCCCCGCCCCCGCACATCATGTCCATACAGGCACCCCTTTACTACCACCTTTATTCACAGGTATTACAGGCTCCCATCAGGGCTTGTGTCTGGGACCCCCCAGACCCCCCAGCCCCTCTTACTTGGGGACGGGTGGCCCTTCTGCTACAAGGTCTCTGGTCAGGAATTCACAACAATGAGGACTCCAAGTTCACCAGCCTGATTGGCACCGCTCTCCGAGAAACCCAACAGATGGGCTCTAATTGCAGACCTGTTGTGGGGACATTGTTAACAAACACACAAGTAGCAGTACACAGGGCTTTTTGGAACCGAATGTGACTTGGCAGCTGGGGACGGTGGTCTAATTACCAACATCTGAGTTTCTTGTTTAATGAAGGGGAATGTGGAAAACGGCCGTGCTTGCAGCAGCCGGGATGCAGGAAGGTGCCAGGCAGGGCTATGACGACCGTGCCCGCACACTCTCTTTGTGGCCAGGCGCCTCCATGTCAGGCAGGGGTGTCCGCTGCTCTTTCTCAGGAACCCAGACATCACTTTGGGGGGATGGGATTCCTGAGATCCTTAAGTATCCACCACAGACCATTTGATGATAGTGTAAGTCCCTGGGCGCCCGGGTGGCTCAGTCAGTTAAGCATCTGACTCTTGATTTAGGCTCAGGTCATGATCTCACAAGTTCGTGAGTTCAAGCCCTGCATCGGGCTCCATGTGCTGACAGCACAGAGCCTGCCTGAGATCCTCTCTCCCTCTTTCTCTGCCCCTTCCCTGCTTGTTTCCTCTCTCTCCGTTTCTCTCTCTCTCTCTCTCTCTCTCTCAAAATAAATAAATCTAAAAAGAAAATAGTGCAGGTCTCTTATATTCATTAGGTTTTTCTTCTTAAATCATCAAACTGACACTCCAGGAAAATACACCGTCTTACCCTGCTACCTCCTATATCCTTTTGCACAATGCTATTTAACCTTGAACTACACCTACCCCAGTCTCACAGATCATAAATTTGCAGTCACATTTGCTCAGGCTCACGTAGACTCACTTAGTCAAAGTCCTGCTTTAAGCTCCTTACATGATCAGCCCATTTGATCCTTTTCCTTAACTATTTAAACATTTTTTAAATGTTATTTTTCCTAGCTTAATAATAATTTTCCATACTTAGGTTGTATGGTGTGATTTTTTTTTTTTTGAGAGACTGAGAGAGAGAGAGAGAGAGCAAGAATGAGTAGGGGAAGGGCAGAGGGAACGGGAATCCCAAGCAGGCTCCATGCTCATTGCGGAGCCTGACGCATGGCTCGATCCCACGTCCCTTGGATCATGACCTGAGCCAAAATCAAGAGTTGGATGCTCAATGAACGGAGGTACTTAAGTGCTCCCATATGGTCGGAATTCTTAAAAAGTGTACAACGTGACGGTTTAATGCACATATATATTGCAACAAGATCATCACAATCAAGTTAATTACACACGCATCGCCTCACATAGTTAACATTTGTGTGTGTGAGCGTGGTGAGAACACTTAAAATCTACTCTATTAACAAGTTTCAAGAACACAATATAGTACTGCTAACTAAAGTTGACATGCTGCACATTCAATCCCCAGAACTTACTCGCCGTATCAACAAAATTTGTACCCTTTGACCAACATCCCCCCATGTCCCCCTCACCTCATTTAATTTTTTAAATAACCCTAAGAGAGAAATATCCTTTTTATTTCCACTTTACAGGTGGGAAAACTGAGGCACTGAGAGGTTGAGCAACCTCCCAGGGAGAAGCTGGCCTCAGGCTAGATTCTGGCCCACAGGCTGGCTTGTGTGACATTAGTAAGAACTGGCACTTGGAGTAGGTGGATTGCCGAGTCCCAGGCACCGTGTTTTCCAGGCTCGGAGCACCTGCGTGAGGTCGACACTATCATTGTCTCTAGGATTTTAAACCGACATTGGGAAGACTGAGTAACTTGCGCAAGTCACAGAACTCCCTGGTGCGCTGCGCTGGGACTCGGACTCGGGCTGTCTTCTCTGGGCCACACTGTCCCTCCTCTCTGTGAGAGGCCCTGAGATGCAGCCACACTGTGAGGATTCCGTTTTGGTTTTCTCATCATGGATCATCTCTCTGGTTGCAGGGTCCATTTAAGAGGGTCCGTGGAGGAAGCTTTGCTTGGGTTTCCAGACTGGGGAAAGGCGGATCATTTCTGGAAAGATCCGATTGCTTTTGGGGGAAACGTAGGACACCAACCTCTCGCACCAGGATACACATTCCCTGGGGGGATCGTCTGAGGCTTGTAAGGGTCTCCCGTTTGGAGTTGTGACAACTTCACACCCTCCCCACTGTGCCATCATTCCGTGC
This sequence comes from Suricata suricatta, assembly GCF_006229205.1. Classification (NCBI taxonomy): domain Eukaryota; kingdom Metazoa; phylum Chordata; class Mammalia; order Carnivora; family Herpestidae; genus Suricata; species Suricata suricatta. The sequence goes on along the minus strand of NC_043715.1, from coordinate 28,295,672 downwards.
AAAGGAAAAGCCACTCACTCTCTGCTCCACAAGGGCGTTCTACTAGATACCTGTGAGGAGGACTCCTGTGAAGAATCCTGCTCTCCATCCTCCCCCTTCCCTTACTTGCTGGCGCTGTTTTGGACGCATGAGCAGCAGAGAAGAAGATATGCAGGATCTCAGGGCACACAATTCCTGTACGACCATCTTACCTTGAGCTTCTCGTTTCCCATTTGACCTAATTTCTTTCTTCCTTATTACGATTTGTGGCTGATTATATTTTCCCAAATTGAAGACTACCATATTTCTGGTCTCACATGTGCCTTCAGAACTTTGCCACACCCTCCCCTTGAACCAGGATGGGCTTTTGTAGGTGCCCTGATGGATGGGGGGGTGGTGGAAGTGAGGTCACGTGACTTGTAAGGTGAAATCATAAAAGATGAAATGGGTTGGTTCTGATTCTAGCCAAGATGGGGTATGCACACCTTTCCGTGTCTCTTTCAATGAATACAGATATGAAATGCAGACGTAAAACTTGGAGCAGATACGTGAGGGCTCTAAAGAGTAAGACTAGCAGGCAGATTCATGAAGAAGACCAGAACTTGAAGTATCACTGAACCGGGAGTGAGTGTATCGTTTTTTCCCCTGGTCCTTTCCCCACCTGGTTCTGGATATAGGTGCAGTCAGGGAAATATAGCAGATTGGGATAACGTAGCCCTAGATTCTAGGATAGAGAACAGAAAAGAGATTCCTCAGTGTATTAAAAAGTACCAGGGAGGGACGCCTGGGGGCTCAGTCAGTTAAACATCTGACTTGGGCTCAGGTCATGATCTCCCAGTTCATGCGTTTGAGCCGGGATCAGGTTCTGTACTGACAGCTCAGAGCCTGAAGCCTGCTTTGGATTCTGTGTCTCCCTCTCTCTCTCTCTCTGCCCCTCCTGCTTGCACTCTTGTTTCTCTCTCAAAGATAAATAAACATTTAAAAAAAATTTTAAGAAGGACAACGGAGATAAGAAAAAGTGGAGTTTAGGAAAGCAATTCCATAAAGTGGTTTATAAATTCCTGGGCTTACTTCTGGGCTACACACAAGTGGAGCTGAGCCCAATTAGCATCTCAAAGACCTTGAAACTGAAGGGACACAAGGACCATGCCCCAAGTGCCAGACTGGCCCTTGGGTGGTGTGTACACAGAACCAGAGTCAAAGAGCCTACAAACTGACCTTAAAAACTGAATTTAAAAATCCTATCCCACTGAAGACATGTTGGCCCTTGCGGCCCTAACAAGACACGCCAGCCCTATGCTAAAACAAAATGGCAGCCTTCTTCAAAGGATTTATATAAGCCCTAGAGTTTCATAATAGAACAGCCAAAATGTCCATGAGAGTATCCACAATTACATGGTCCATAAAGAACTAGGAAAGTATCAACTTTTACGGGAAAAGACAATCAACGGACGCCAACACTGAGGTAACAAAGCTGTTGGAATTGGCTGACAGAGCAGCCGCTATACAAAAACTCCAATAAACCATTATGAGCACACGCTCGTAGTAAATGAAATAATAAAAAGCTCATCCCCACCCCACCCCGCAAAAGGATATAAAGAGGAAAATGAAGTTTTTAGAATTGAAAAATATAATTACTGATGGAAACTCGGATGGGCTCCATAGCAGAACGAGATGGCAAAGGACAAAAAAATGAGCAAAGAGGAGACAAAAACCTCCAGATTCAAGAGGCTCAGTGATCCTCAGACAAGTAAACCTAAGGGAATCATAATAGAACAGTGAAACACCAAATTGAAGAAAAAAATCTTTAATGAGCCAGACTAAGATAATATATTACCAACAGGGGACAATGACTACAATAATTATGAAATTTTCAGCAGAAACTAAGAGGCCCCCAAAAAGTAAAATAACATTTTTATTTTTTTAATTTTTAAAAAAGTTTATGCACTTATTTTCACAGAGTGAGAGAAAGAGAAAGAGAGAGAGGTAGAATGCCAATGAGCATGTGCGGAGGCAGAAAGAGAAGACAGAGAGAATCCCACACAGGCTCTGAGCTGTCAGTGCAGAGCCAGATGGGGGCTCCATCCCATGAACCGTGACATCATGACTTGAGCTGAAATCAAGAGTCAGACGCTCAACCCACTCAGCCACTCAAGCATCCCCGGAATGGCATTTTTAAAGTGATAAAAGAAAAATACCAACCCAGAATTCGATAACCGGCAAAAATATCTTCAGAAATGAAAGTGAAATAAACATACTTTCAGAGGAAGAAAAACAAGAAGGAATGTATACTACTTTTCTCCTCTTAAACTCTCTAACACATGTTTGGTGTTTCAGAGAAAAATTATAACACTGTCTGATGGAATTTTTAATGCATATAGATATGACATATAAAACAATTATATTGTAAAGGAAGGTGAGTAAAAGGTCCTATATAGTGGTAAGGTTCTTACTTTCTACTTGAAGTGCTGAGCTATTGATTCTAAGTAGACTAGAAAAGTTAAGTCTGCATATTGTAATTGCAACAAATAAAAACCTAAACAAAGAACTATGGTTAAAAACACACACACATAGAAAAATTAACATCAAATATGGAAAATGTTCAAACAACCCAAAAGAGGGCAAAAAAAAAAAAATGGAAACAAGGGAAGAAAGACAGAGATAACAAAAATGAAAAATAAATGGTAGACTTAAATTCAAACATATCAGTAATTTCATTATGCAAATGGTCTAACATCATCCACTAAGAGACAGGATGTCAGAATAGATAAAAAGACTTGGCACACCTATATGCTGTCTACAAGAAATTTATTTCAAAGGTAATCATAATTTTTTTAATTAACATCAAGTGTGGAGCACCTGGGTGGTTTTCAGTCAGTTAAGCATCTGACTTTGGCTCAGGTCACGATCTCACAGTTTGTGGGTTCAAGCCCCGGTCGAGCTCTGTGCTGACAGCTCAGAACCTGGAGCCTGCTTCTGATTCTGTGTCTCCCTCTCTCTCTACCCCTCCCCAACTCGCACTCTGTTTCTCTGTCTCTCTCTCACACTAAAAAAATGAGTAAATATTTAAAAAATTTAAAAGATAATCTCATATGAAGATTAAAAGTAAAAAGGTAAGAGAAGATATGCCATGCAAACATAAATTTAAAAACAACTATATTAATATCAGCAAAGTATATTTCAAACAAAAATGACTAGAGATATAGACATTAAATAATGGTAAAAGGGTCAATTCATCAAGTAGATATATGATCATAAGTGAGCTTGCACTAAACAACACAGATTTTATGGAGAATAAATTGCAGGCATATCTCCTTTTATTGTGCTTTGCTTTATTGCACTTTCCAGATCTTGTGGCTTTTACAAATTGAATGTGTGTGGCAACCTGGTATCAAAAAGCCTGTTGGCACTATTTTTCCAACAGCAGTTGATCACATTGTGTCTCTGTGTCAGGTTTTGGTAATCCTCAGAGTATTTCAAATCTTCTCATTGTTCTTATATTTGTTACGGTGATCTATGATCTGTGATCATGACTTGCCAAAAGCTCAGATGGTGGTTAGCATTTTTTAACAATACAGTATTTTTTAAAATATATATTTATATATTTTTTAAATAGGAAACATAAGTATTTGTTTTATTGATAGGCGTAGACCTGTGTTTACCAAGCAAGCCTAACAATGGCACCGTGGTTAGACTATACGCCTGCTTTTCCAGCCGTCATTTTACAATTTATTAAGCAAACAAGGGATCAAATGTCTCATACACCTGATGTGATCTTTTTATACACATACAGCTAATAAGTCCCATTTGGAACAGCTGAAAATCTTTTAACGAAAGTTTTGAAGATGAGCTCATAAGCTCCATTTAAATTTCACCAGTGAAATTCCGTCAAATGGAAGGGACTCAAACGAGTAGCTGCCCAATCAGGACCCATTATTTCCAAGTCACCAGCCCACACCGCCCACCAAACTTAAAACTCCACCTTTGACTCAATTATTGAAAACCCCACATGTAATGAAGTGAAAGGTGAATTTCCATCGCAGTTAAAAAAAAAAAATTCTAAGACTACTTACCAGAATCAGACAGGAAAATTAAAGTCTGCATAGTTATGAATCAGAATTGTTCCACTACAACCAAGTCTCAAACAGTTACATCAACTGGTTCTGTATACAATCTATGACTGATGAGGACAAAAATTTAGAATAGAAAAGCTGTAAGAAATAGATTCCTAACTACAGAAGTTGAAAATTTCAAACGGGTATGCAAAAACTAATGTATTCTGAGATTTTTCATCCCTTTATATTTCAAAGAAATATACTTTCTGTAAAAACATATACAATTCTCACAGACAAAAATTGAGGCTATTTTCATATCTGCAACGGTCATTATTGATACTTAAGTCAAGTATTCCTGGCCATTACTAGACTAATAAACTAAACCACTCAAACCAAGCCGAAGTAGAACAGGTATAAAAAGTCCTGAACACTTGGACTTCTATTCAAGAAGGACACCTGGGAAAAGCTAATTGCAGAGAAAAAGCTTCCCTTCACACTCTGTTGTACAGTTCCGAGGCTTCTAGTCATAGTTTTATTACTTGTAGCTTAAATCCATTTTACACAGATCACTGCCATTGTTAGTGTTTCTCTTTCAACACTACAAGAAGTTAATAATTGACTCTTAACCAACACCAGGCACTTAGATCACATAACAACTGCTGTGAATCAGATGTATTTATGAAGTTGGACTTCAAGCAGTCCAGGCTGTAATCTCCAAGAGTTCTACTCTAGCAACTAGAAAAGCAAGTGGCAAGAGGATTATGGCTAACAGGAATAAATACATGGGAAAAGTAGTCTCCCTTGAAGAGTCACTGTCTAAAAGCAAGGTTCAATTTCGGCAACAGGCAAACTAGAAGGCTCTGGAGGAGGAGTTTTAGATTTAGTGAAGGTGGTAGGATTGAAGAGACTTGATTTCCTTGTCTAGAACAGAAGAGTGGCCAGTAGCCAGGCTAGTCATAGAGTTCATTAAATATGCCCACCGAAATAATTAAATTATATTTTAAATATTTATTTATTTTTGAGAGACCGAGAAAGACAGAGCATGAGCAGGGGAGGGGCAGAGAGAGAGAGAGAGACAGAATCGGAAGCAGGCTCCAGGCTCTGAGCTGTCAGCACAGAGACTGACATGGGGCTTGAACCATGAACCATGAGGTCATGACCTGAGCCAAAGTCAGACATCTAACCGATTGAACCACCCAGGCACCCAGCAATATGGTATTTTTTAATAAAGGCACAAACATATTTTTTAGACATAATGCTATTGCATGTTTAATAGACTACAGTACAGTGTAAACATAACTTTTATATGCTCTGGGGAGCCATAAAGTTCATTTGCCTTGCTCTATTGCAATATTCACTTTATCATAATATCTCTAGGGTGCTATTTTAGAACTGAAAGGAGAAAAAGAAAAATGCACAACTATATTTGTAAACTTTAACACTCCTCCCTCACTAATACATGCTAGACACAAAACTTGTAAGATATAGACCAATAAATTCAACTAACTGGATCTAAATGATACAGGTTAGTCTTTCACTGATAGTATGTTCTTCTCAAAGGCACATGGAACATCCATCCAAAGAAACCAGATAGTGGTTCATAAAGCAAATTTTAACAAATATAAAAGAACTAAAATCATACAAGATATGTCTTCAGGTCATAATGGGATTAAACTAAGAAATTAATAATAAAGATAACAGAAAAACTTCTAAACCCTTGGAAATGAGACAACACAGTCTTCAATAATCCATAGTTCAAAGAAGGAGTCTCAAAGGAAATTAGAAAACATGTTGAACTGAATGGAAATGAAAAACAGTATTACAAAATATGTAGGGTGCAGATAAAGCAGTACGTAGAGGGAAATTCATAGCATTAAAATGCTTACATTAAGAAAAGGAGAAAGGTCTCAGATCAAAAGCCTAAGCTTCTATCTTAAGAAACTAGAAAAAGCAGAGCAAAATTAAACCAGAGCAAGTTATTAAAAGTAAATAAGAATGGTAAAAGCAGAGCTCAGTGAAATAGAAAACAGAAGAATGATGGAGAAAATCAGTAAAACCAGAAGCTGTTTCTTTGAAAACATAAATTGTTAAACCTATACCAAGATTGGCAAAAATAAAAATATCAGAAATGAAAAATCATAGACATTAAATTGATAATAAGGAAATACTGTGAAAAAAATCTAGGCACATAAATGAAATTATGTAAGTAAAAATGGACCAATTCCTCATAAACCATAAACTACCAAAACTCACACACAATAGTCCTATAGCTTACTCAACCTTAAACTAACAAATAAATTTAAAATCTACCAGAGAAGTAATTCCCAGTCCCAGAGCATTTCACTGGCAAATTTTATGAAACACTTAAAGACAAATTAACACTCATTATCTACAGCCTCTTCCAAATAATAGAGGAGAGAATAATTTCTACCTTAATGCTGAGGCCAGAAATATTGTTACTAAAATGAAACAAAGATTATAAGAAAAGAAATTTATACCGATATGCCTTATGATGAGACACAAACATCCTCAAATAAATATTAGCAAATGGTATCCAAGAATATATTAAATGTACAGTATGTTGTAACCATGTGAGGTTTATTTGGAGATGCAAGGCTGATTTGATCCTCAAAAATTCGTGTATTGCATCATAAATAGAGTCTACAGAAAAAACCCCACATGTTGATATAAATTGACACAGAAAAATAATTGACAACATTCAATGTACATTCAAGATAAAAACTTGCAACAAACTAGAAATAGACATTTTCTCAACCAAAATACAGGAACCTACAGAAAACCTGCATCTTACATAATTTTAATGGTGAAAAGCTGGTATTTTCCCCTCCAACATTAAAAATAAAGCAGGATGCCCAATTTAACCATTTCTCTTCAACATCTGGAAGTCCTAGCTGATACAAAAAAGGGGGGAAAGAAATAGAAGTCATCTATATTGGGAAGAAAAAACAAAACCGTCCCTCTTCTTAAACTACATTATTTTCTACATAGGAAACACCAAGGAATTTACAAAATTTTCTAGAACTAATAAGTCTGTTTCACAAAGTCATAGGATACCAACTGAACCCAAAAATCAGTTCTATTTTGATATACTAACTAACAGTGGACAATTGGAAACTGAAATTAAAAAAAATTACCATACATGCCTCCCTCCACCCCTACATGAAATATTTAAGTATCAACTCAACAAATCATACACAGGTTCTATGTGCCAATAACTACAATGCTGCTGGAGGAAATGTGAAAGGACCTAAATAAATAGACGTATGGTAGTCAGGGGTTGGAAGACTCAACAGAGTAAAGATGCCAATTTTCTCTAAATTCCTCTTTAGAAGTAATGATAGGATTTTCGTCATTGTTGATATAAACAAGCTAATTTTAAAATTTGTGTGAAAAGCAGAGGAGCTATAATAGCTAAAACAGTGTTAAAATAAAAGAATCTTGTCTAAGGGATCAAACTATTTGATTTGAAATCTTGTTATAAAGTTACTATAATTAAGACAGTTTGGCCCGAATAGCCAAAGTAATGTTGAAAAAGAAAACCAAAACGGGAGGCATCACAATCCCAGACTTTAGCCTCTGCTACAAAGCTGTCATCATTAAGACAGTATGGTATTGGCACAAAAGCAGACACATAAGCCAATAGAATAGAATAGAGAACCCAGAATTGGACCCACAAGTATATGGCCAACTAAAGAGTATCCAATGGAAAAAAGACAGTCTCTTTAGCAAATGGTGCTGGGAGAACTGGACGGCAACATGCAGAAGAATGAACTTGGACCACTTTCTTACACCATATACAACAATAAACTCAAAATGATTGAAAGATTTAAATGTGAGACAAGAAACCATCAAAACCCTAGAGGAGAAAGTAGGAAACAACCTCTTTGACCTTGGCCGCAGCAAATTCTTGCCTAACAGGTCTCTGAAGGCAAAGGAAATAAGATGCCTGGCCATCTGTCTTGGGACATGTATCTTTGATGCCATGAGCCCCCAGGAAGCCACCCTGGGGTTAGGGGAAAATGCCTGAGGTGTCCTACCTGTTCTAGTTCCCACACTTTCTGTCTTTTTAGCTCAGCACCAGCTATGGGAATGAGCTAGCCTTCTGATGACTCCGGTCTCAGCTGTCTGTCTCAACCATATGAAAACCTTGAGTGAGGACCACTTGGCTGAGTCCCATTATCCCTTGGAAGTGATAGTGAAATGGTCGTTGGTGTTTTAAGGTTTGGGGTGGTGTGTTACATGTATCATGGATAACTGGAAGATTATTATTTGTAAATCATTGTAAATTATTTCAAATCCATTTAGGTATCAGGTAGAAAGGAAACAATGAAGTGACACAAGAAATAGACAGTGATTGAAATAATAAGCCCCGGTGTTGTAAAGGCCCAGTCTCACCTGGCTCGTGGGTGTATGGTGATGTTAGAACCTACGTCTAGTCCCAGACATAGTCCTATGCCAAGCTACTGCACTTGGGACTGGAGCTTTCTCCTCCTAATTTCTGGATCTTACTAAGGGGTCCATTAAATCCTTTCTGAAAGAAAGAAAGAAAGAAAGAAAGAAAGAAAGAAAGAAAGAAAGAAAGAAAGAAAGAAAGAAAGAAAGAGAAAGAAAGAAAGAAAGAAAGAAAGAAAGAAAGAAAGAAAGAGAGAGAGAGAGAGAGAAAGAGAGAGAGAAAGAGAGAGAGAGAGAGAGAGAGAGGAAGGAAGGAAGGAAGGAAGGAACCACACACACACACACACACACACACACACACACACACTCCACATATTTACATACAGTTAATATATGTAACCAGCCATGGAAGAGCTGAGACACAGGCAGGGACAGTAAGCACAGGCACAACTTAGCAATAAGAACTTGTTTCTGCTTCCAGGGCTAAGGGGCAGGAAAATACATGGTATCGCAGATTCCAAGACTCATGGCCGTCATGGAAGCCAGAACCTTGGAGAAGGCAAGGAATCCTGGGAAGCAGTTTATAGAGGTCGTGCCCTGTGATACACAGCAGAACGGGGGAGAAGAGTGGGCTGGGAGAGGGAATCTTCCAAGCACACAGAGCAAGTGAGCTCCCTGGAGGGTAATCCTAGTATCTGCCTCATGCAATTGGTAAAGGATTATATAGATGAGTTAACAGAAGAGTACTTGGAACTTAGTTATCTAAGGCACAGCTACTATTCCTAGGAAGGAATTCTAACACCCCATGTATTGAAGCAGGAGGCCAAGTGAGGCTTCGAGAAGCTGATGGATTTGTCACACAGCTAGGAATGTCTTTATATAATAGGAGAAACCAGATATAATGGAAGAGAGTACAAAATTCAGATGCATTTTAGGGTTCATATAGGAAGCTTCAAAGACATTTCTACAGTTCAAATGCATATCAGACTGACTCAAGGCCTTGAGCATCTGGCTGCCTTGAAAGATGAGACATACTTGCATTTCCCACAAATGCATTTAACAGGAAAGGGCCCATCTTTGCCAGAACATGTGTTCCACTGGGATTTGTGTGCTTTATTCCCTGATGAATCTTCAGCGCCCTGCATAGCACCTAGCACATAGTAAGTGCCCAATAAATATTCATTGAATGAACAAAACACAATTGTTGACATAGTGATTGTTCTTGGTGTTAATCAGTTTGGCTGATGAAACACGAATGATTTAATGGGAGGGTATAGAGATTGCAGAATTGATGGGAGATGGAGGAAGGGCCAGGTCTTGGGAGCAGTAGAAACCAAGGTAGCTCTGGTGGTCTACAAAACAGGAAGAAGGGACTCAGAAGTTTCTCATTACAAGGGCAGCCTGGTCCAGAAATGACTGCTAAGGTCACTGTTTCCTGTGTCACCACCATTACGCTTATGAAAACAGCCTCCAAGCATCACTGCTACTTTAGATTCAGGGCGGGGGGATCTAATTTGGTGACCTCATGTCACACATGAGGAGCAATTGAGAGGATGACTCTTCTTCACCCCAAGCCTTCCCATGCTTCCCTAGGAATAGGTCACTTGGAAATCTGGGAAATCTTCCTGGGAATTGTTCTCCTGCCAGATCTAACTTGAGTGGAAGAGACGAAATTCCCAATAAGCAATAGCAGAAAACCACCAAAGAGTAATGATCAAAAGACACGGGCTCTAGAGTCAGACTGCCTGAATCCAAATCTTAATTCTGGTAGCAAACAGACTCTGCAGCTGCGGGCAAGGCCCATGCTCTCTGCCTCCAGTTACAGGTCTGAGAAATGGGAATAAAGTAGTTGAATGAGCTAATACATGCAAAGCGCTTAGGCTAGCATCTGGCCAGAAGAAACTGGCCAGTGAAGGAAGGAGATCATTAATAGTAGGAAGAGGAACAGACTCAGAGCAGCTACACATCGATGTGGGTGAATGTATCAGTTACTACCCATAATATACCACGTAACAAACACAAAACCCAGGGACTTGAAAACAAAAAGCTTTTAGTTAGCTCACGGAGCTGTTGGTTGGATGGGTGGTTCTGCTGGGCTGGGCTGGGCTCACTCAGACATCTTGGTCAGGTGACAAGTCACCTGCAGGATGATATTGTAGCTCTTGGCTCCCATTTTGGGAATTGGCTGGCTATTGGTCAATCTAGGATGGCTTTCCCTCTGCTCCATATAGCCAGTAGGCTACCCAGACTTGTTCCCTGCTGGAAAGGCATTGGCGGGGTTCTGGAACAGCAGCATGCAAAGTCTTGTGAGGCCCCGTCTTGGAGCTGGCACCACCAAGTCTGCCACAATCTATGGGCCAAAATGTGTCACAGCTTGGACCCAGATTCCTATACTGAGATCCTAACTCCTAGTACTCAGAATGCGACTATATTTGGAGAAAATGTCTTTATTAAGTAGGTGATTTAGGTAAAATTAGGTCATGTGACTTGTATCCTTATAAGAAGAGATGATGACACAGACGTATCCAGAGGGAAGATCCTATGAAGACAGAGGGAAAAGACAAGCATCTGCCAGCCAAGAAGAGAAGCTTCGGAAGAAGCCAACCCTGTTGACACCTTGATCTTGGACTTCTGGCCTCCAGAAATGAGACTGTAAATTTCTGTTGTTGAAGCCAGGCAGGCTGTGGTCCTTTGCTATGGCAGCCTGAGCAGATCAGCACAGACTTTGGTAGAATCTTCCACCCCTTGAGGTGAGAAACTATGGTAACAGTGCAAGCAATGTGTTTTCCAGTAGGTGTGAAAGATGGGGCTATTTTTTGCCATTACCTTCCTGCACTTCGAGATGGCGGTGAATAGCTGAGTTTAATAATCAATGTGGCGGAGTGACGGGTTGGAAATCAGAAGGCTTGGCTGTCCTTCCAGCTCTGCCTTCTCTGGGCCTCAGTTTCCTCAACTGTGGATCAGATCTTGCAAGGATTCCCCCGACCCAGGTCTGACAGCTGAGCCTCCCATCCCAAATGGGGATCATGCCCACTTCTCTGCTGTCTAGCTCCAAAGTGGGGGTGTGGGAAAGATGCTCCTCTACCTGTCTCTGGGGCAGCCCTCTCGGGGGACTTCAGCCCCACCAATAACAGGCTCCTGCTTTACAGACCAGAGCGCACCTGCCAGGAAATATTTACCTACCAGTGCCTAACAAGGAGAAGCTTGCTCGAAAGCTCTGTGTAGAGGAAAAAGCAACAATGGTATCTTTCTTGTTATCTCCCGGACTAGTCCCCTTCCCCTTGGGAGGGCAATTTAATGAGTATGGATTTGGGGGAGCTTTGTTTGTGGCCTTTAGAGAATTTGGCTGACAGGAACGATAAGAAGGGAAAACTCAGACAAGCAAGAATTAATGAAATCCCAGCAAAAAACAGCTATTAAAGAAGGAGGGGTGGCTGCGGAGAGGGGGGATACTTGGCAAATCTGGAGACACATCCATCAGGTGACCTGGATGAAATGAGCACCTGGAGGGGAGAATTCCCCCAGCAAGCCTGGCAGAATCCTTAATCCTGTGAAATCATTGTGGATGGAGGAGATGAATCAGCCAGAGTCTTTGAAAGAGCAAAAAATGGATGTCGCAGCTACCTGAAAATAGAGAAATCAATCTTTCTATCATCATCATCATCATCATCATCATCATCATCATCATCATCATCATCGTCTGAGCTCTTAATGTCTGCCAGGTACCGATCCACATTCTTTAAAGTGTGTGAACTCACTGCGCTCTCACAGAAGTCCTACGAGGTAAATACTGAAATGTTTTTATCACTCAATTTATAGACAAGGCATGAGGAGTACAGGGAGATTGATGGTCTTGCCCAAACTCTCACAGCTAGTAAGTAATAGAGCTGCACTTGAACTTGGGCAGGCTGTGTCCCAAGACCAGATTTTAACTACTTTTGCTGTAGAGTCTCCCCGTTTTCTGGAGTCTGCTATGTGAGAGACAGAAAGACGGCTTGTTTTACAGATGGGGAAACTGAGCCCCAGCGAGGGCTCCCAGTAACGCTAAGTGTCTGAAGTGTTGAAACGCAATATGCTTTTCCAGTCAAGGGCCTCATTCTTTGTCCACCTGGTGAGCTCCTACCTACTTGCCAAGGTTCTCCGGTGCTGCCTCCTGTGGGAACTTTCCACGCTCACCTCAGGCTGATCTCGCTTTTCCTCTTTTGACTCTCACAGACCGGATAGCATGTGTCATTAGAGTGTTTTTCAAAGGAAGTATTTCTTTTTTTTTTTCAGAATTAAAAAAATTACATAAATAAAGATTTTGAAGTATTCATGTTCCCATGAACTAGAATTTATGTTTGTTAACATTTTGCCATAATCACTATACCTTCTTAAATAAAAGAACTCAAACAAAGCAAATAAAAAAAATTTAACATTTTATTTATTTTTGCAAGACACAGAGAGGGAGATAGAGCATGGGCAGGGAAGGGGCAGAGAAAGAAGGAGACACAGAATGTGAAGCAGGCTCCAAGCTCTGAGCTGTCAGCCCAGAGCCTGATGTGGGGCTTGAACCCACAAACTGTGAGATCATGACCTGAGCCAAAGTCGGATGCTTAACCAACTGAGCCACCCAGGGACCCCTCAAACAAAGCAAATAAAAATTGAGGTATTATTGTTTTCTTTTATTGAGTTAAATACAGGTGAAGTTGAGGCACCACCCTGGACATCTACTTTCCCTCCTTTTCCACTGGTATGAATCTGTTGAGCACCTTGAGGGTTTATTTTTAAATTCATATACATGTTGGGAAACCTGGGTGGCTCAGTCAGTTAAGTGCCGGATCTCATGGTTTGTGAACTCAAGCTCTGCATTGGGCCAGCACAGAGCCTGCTTGGGATTCACTCTCTCTCTCTCTCTCTCTCTCTGACCCTCCCCAACTCCTGAGCGCACTCTTTCTCAAAAAATAAAAATTAAAAAAAAATTTAAATCTATATACATTTATTTACCAATCTATATAGTCTGTGAACTATAACTTATATTCAGAAAAAAACCCCATAAAACATAGAAATTGGTAACCACCCCCAATGACAAAAATTACATCACAAGTACCTCAGAGGCTCACTGCACTTCCTTCTTGATTTAAATCTCCCCTTCTACCACCTGTAGATTCTTAGACAGTGTAATTCAGTTTCCCCTGAATTTTGAGCTTTGCCTGAATGGAATTATTCAGTAAATATTTCTTTGTGTCTTGCTGCTTGGGCTTAATGTGTGACGGGAAAACCTGTACAGCACGCCATTTTTTTTATTTAAAAAATTTTTTTTTGACATTTATTTTTTAGAGACAGAACAGGGGAGGAACAGAGAGAGAAAGAGACACAGAATCAGAAGCAGGTTCCATCCAGGCTCTGAGCTGTCAGCACAGAGCCCGACACGGGGCTCAAACCCACAAACCGTGAGATTGTGACCTGAGCCGAAGTCGATTGCTCAACCGACTGAGCCACCCAGGCACCCCTGTATAGTATGCTATTGAATGATACACGTTAATTTTTGTATCAGTTTCTTACGTGATGGGAAATGGGTCTGTCCCCAATTGGAGCCAACTGTAAGAACCACGTTGCTACTGACTTTCTCGCCTGCATTTCCTTATGTACTTTGCCAGTTTTTCTAGGACACATGCCTCATGGAAGAATTGCTAGGTCAGAGGGCAGGTGTAACTGTAGCTGCGTTGCATGACACTCAATTGTTTTCAAAGAGCCCGAACGCCTAAGTATGGTGTCAAGGTGCCTTACCAAACGCATGCACTGAAGGAGTCAATGGTTTTGGAGAAAAACGAAATAATGGATACAAAGAAGGGATTGCATGAACTGGAATGCAAGCTTCTGTCCCCTGAGCATGTGCAGGCTCAGGACCCTGGAAATAGCTGAAATCAGCTTCCCTGGAGGGTTGTGAGGAGCTCATCACCCCCCTCCAGCTCTCTGCCTGGACGGCATCTGCTGACAAAGCAGAAGAATGTGGACTTTATCTCCTGACTGCTTCGTTACTGCCTACCCACAGTGGCACTGACAGGCAGTCCCGGGGAGGTGGCGCAGAACTCACGGTGCTGCCAGCACTGCCCTGGGGGGCCCTGCCTCAGTTTCCCTTTTGCTTTGCTGGGACTTCTGAAGACCTAGAATGATGGCCGTGAGCCAGATCCAATGTCCTCTTGCTGATTGCTCTGGTACACCCACCTCCATTCCACCTTTATCAACAATTTCCTCAAGTGGACCCCATCAGGGTCCCCTGGAATGACTGAGAAGTCCCTTCATTATCCTGCTCAATATGTCAGCCGGGCTGTTTACAGACCCAAGGATTCTCCTGCCAAATATACAGCCTGCTCCCCAGGCTTTCATGTTATAATGAAACGAAGAACAAGCAAGACATCTTAATATCCTATTCTGTGAGAAAGTGAAATTCCCCCTCCTCCTTCTCTCTTAATAGATAAATTAATATCCTCAAACATTCTGAAAAGACCTTTTATGAAAACAACTCTCTTGCCAAAAAAAAAAAGTTTATGATAAACCTGGAGAAATGTGTTTCGACTTGGTTAAAAGCCCTATTCTCAGCCGTGAATTCGGTTCCCGCTTTTTTTTTCTCCTCTTCAATTAATTTCACACTAATCCATTTCTTTATCAGATGGTAGAGTGGTTGCGGTAGACTGAGTGATGAAGATGAGGGCAGTGGAGGTGTTTGGCTCTGTAATTTCATCCTTGAATTTTGTGATTACTAACAGGACAACTTTTTTAATTTGTTCTTTTGTCTGGATTCCCTGGCTGGCAATCTGCTCGGTGAGCTCGGCTTTTTAATCAATCACCTAGATAATCAAATGTCACTGGCTATCTGCTCCGTGTAATTACTTTTGCAATTAAAAATCAACCTCAAGTTGCCTCATCTAATTAGAGGGATGGGCAGATTTTCATCTAGATTGATTTTTTAATAAATATTGACTTAAAATGCCATAATCTCATCATATTCTTTCATTTTCTTTGTACCAAAAATCAAACAAATGGAAGAATTAGCAAGCAGAAGGAATCGTGGGACTTCAAAAGCTTCTGGTTCAGACACACAAAACTATGCTCTACAGAAGCCCAGCTTAGCTAGCCTAATAACAACACTCAATGGCTTCCACCTTTTATTGGAAAAAGGAACAAAGCAATTCAATGATTATATTTCACACTAACATTGTTGCAAGTCAGAGTGTTAAGAGCTTCTAATTTCATTTATTGTGCTGCCGGCGACAATCCTTTCTATTAATGCTCTTATTGCTTTCAAAGCAATCTCATATTTGCTATTAGAATTTTTAGCATTAAGGGGGAAAAATGTAATATGTCTCCAATGGAGCCACCCCCTCTGTGAGTTTTCTTAAATACACAAATGCCACCACTCCAAGGCGGATCATTTTCTTGTTTTTGCTGTCTTGTATCTTCTATGTATTGTAATTAAAACATGGTCAATAACACAGTTCGTTGCTTTTTGGTTGTAGTGGCTGATGTCGAACATGGAGAATCCACAGTCTGGTAAGGGATTACCTCCAGGAAAATAACACACTTTGCCCAGAGAACAATCGTCCCAAGATGAAATGTAATGGTATCTTGTGTGCCTGTTAAAAAAAAAATTCATGTTGGTGACCCCGACAGAATTCCATTTAAACCTCAGCTGATTGGGGAGATGATGAAGAAATAATAATCCTCCTAGCATCCTTGCTTTACTTCAGCACAAGGAGGTAATTCTGTCTCCTTGTGCATTCACACTATAAAGCAGGAATAGCAAAATCCCTGCATCTGATTGAACAATTAAAAAAAAGCCATGAAAAGTAGAATAGAATAAAACATAAAGCCATAACTAAGGCAAGTCAAACTTTTGACCCTTGTTGGTGGCAAGACAAACAGGGGAGTAGGAACAAACCCAAACAAAGGAACCAAAGACTATAAGAAAGAGAACAGTGATTTCTCTCCCCCTGCCAGGGAGAGAAGTTCCTGCCTATGCAAATTATCTCATGTGCAATGCCTCCCAACTACCAACTTAGCATCCTGGCCGTCGTTTCCCGAAAGGATATTCTTGGACTAACAGTCCCCCAAGCATTGCTCCAAAAATGAGGGCTTTGTGGTCAAGTCACTTTCAAAAAACATACCGTTCTCTACCTCCTTGCTGGAGAGAAAAAAAAAAAAATACATGTAATCCTAGAAAGTCTCTGAGAAGTCCTGCAAACAAGGAAGTCTATTTGGCTGATAATTTATCAAATTCATTTTTCCTTAGATTGTCTGTGTAAGGTTAAAATTGATAAACTGAAAAAGTCACAAAACAGAGAGACCAGGAAGAGATCAGAACACCCTTTTCTACAGAGCTCTCTGGGGAGGTTCCCAGGTCCAGACAGAATGGACCAGAGAAGTCACACAGGAGAACAAAGGGCCGGCCTTATATAGGACAGCAGCTTCTGATGTGGGCCCTGGGGCAGAGAACCCCTTGTAAGGAGCAGAGATGCTGTGGGGGCAAATGAAGTGCTTCCGGAGAGCCGGCAGCGGGGCAGAGAGCAGCCAGAATGGTCGTCTGTCGGCCATCTTGGTGTTCCTTTCCCAGAGCCCACCAAACCTGTCATTCCGACTATTTTGGTGTTATACGGTGATGACTCAAGTCTAGCTACTTCCTGCTGACAAAGGGGCAGTGTCGGTATAGTAAGGGTCGGTGACAGGCAGGTGGAAATAGGGGTGTAGGAGCATTTGGTTCACTGCCACTCTAGAGATCTCCTGGATGTGGCCTCTGATGAATCTCAGAACACAAGGAGCAAGCATGAGCAGAAAACATACGACTAGTATTGGTGTTAATATAGGGATTAACCAGGTCATTATGGGGGATTGCCACCAATTGGAGAATTGTTCGGGGGTTGGGTATTGGGTCTTAAGGGATTCCTGTACTTTGGCCAAATTTTGTATGTTGGTTTCTAGATACCTGTTTCATTTAAGAAATAGCAGCATTCTTTGCAGAGAAAGAAGCAGGTGCCCCCCTCTGTCGGCCATCAGAAGGTCTAAGTCTCACCTGTTTTGTAGGGTTACCTGACCCAGGGAAATGATCTGCCATTGAAAAGAAGTTAGGGACACTGCTGGAACCTTGATGGCGACCTGTAGGTTCTCTAACAAATCCTGGGTGGCATCTATAGAGTGTATGAGTGCCCCTGTTCCTAAGCCCATTGCCACCAAGGAGGAGACATGGGAGATACTTAGGACCAATGGTAAGAACATAGCCCGTTTTGACCTAAGTGAAGGGGACTGGAGAGGGAGTGAACCTCAGCCTCACTGTATAAAGTAAGCTGAGGAACTAGTGGTACTGGAAGGCTCGGCGAGCACTTAGAAATATTAGGGTGTTTACTTATTGTGCCATTGTACCAATAAAATCCCCCAGGGGGAGCCGGTGGTGGAGTTTGGGTGATGGTGGGGTTGCATCTCGGATGTAAAAAGGGTGCATAGCATAAGGGAAAAGGGGTTTGGGATCCAAATTCGGTGAGGAGAGGTACCTGGAGTTGTGCCGACGTAGATGGGCCAATCCTGATCTACTGAAGGGTTTCTGGAGTGGAACGGCAATGAGAGGAGATTTTGAAAGGGACGCACAAAAAAATCAGTGGGATAAATTGCCTAATCCTGATAGGTTTGCAAGTATGGCTCCTTGTTGTACAAGTTTTATCCATGAGAATGGGTCAGTGGTGGCATTGGGCCTGGGGGGTTGCAACTGCCAGCTGAGAGAGCCTTCCTGGGAGATGAAAGAAATGGATTGATCCTTTAAGTTGGGTATGGCCTTAGGTAGGATAGTCTCATAAGATGTATATATATTTAGGAAGTAGGGTATGAGTCATGTCCGTTTTTATAAAGATTTCCTGGTATTCCACCTGCCCATCGGGAGTCCCAAGGGCCACAGGTTCTGAGCTCATAGTTGCCCCCATTGAACCTGCAGAACATACCCCATCGGCCATTCCCACAGTTATCATTTAGGTAATGTATATGGCAGGAGCCATATGGGTAGCCATCGTTTTGTTTTACATAAGTATTCTTACATTTGGGTAAAGTCTGATCATATAGAAAACAAATGGTGAGTCCAGGGGACCAGCCGGGTCTGGCCAAGATGAAGGTTGGAAAGGAGAAGGTGATGGGAATCTGACCATGCTCCGGTTGGCAGTTGGTTGTGGAGATTACTTTAGTTTGACCCTTATAGGTTTCGGTGAAATAAAATCTCCAGATGTAGGTCTTGGAGAAGCTGAATTCTGTCCATTGCTAGGGTCTCAGTGTGTTCAGTGATTTGAATGCCCAAATATGTTACAGAGGGCTGACATAACTGTGCTTTGGATGGGGTGACCTGGTATCCCCTTTTTCCCAGAAAGTTAAGGAGGGCAGCTGTATCTTCCTGGGAAGACTTCAAAGAGGGGCTGCACAGTAATAGGTCATCAACATATTGCAGTAGGAGACTGCGTGTGAAACTGCAAGAGAGATCAGTAGCTAAAGCCTGGCCAAACAGCTGGGGGCTGACCCTAAAGCCTTGAGGTAAGACTGTCCAAGTGAGCTGCTGACTTGTGAGTGATATGGGATCCTCCCAAGTAAATGCAAAGAGAAAGTAAGGGTCTGAGTGTAAAGGAATAGTGAAGAAGGGATCCTTAAGATCTGACACAGTAAAATGAATGGTTGAAGCAGGAATGTGTGAGAGGAGGGTGTAGGGATTGGGAACTCTGGGGGAGGGGGGGGGAGGGGGACTACCGCCTCGTTAATTATGCGGAGATCTTGGACTAGGCGATAAGACACAGAGGGTTTTCAGACAGGTAAGATAGGGGTGTTGCAGGGAGAATTGGTAGGAATTAATAGGTTTTGTTTGAGCAGCTTGTCTATTATTGGCTTACGGCCCTTATGGTGGGTCAGAGAAATAGGAAACTGAGGTCTGGCTGGGAAGTGAGATCCATCCTTTAACTGGATTTTGATGGGGGTATGGTGTGTGGCCACCACAGGTTTAGAGGTATCCCATATTTGTGGATCTACTGGTGTGGAGAGAGACGGGGAGTGTTAGGAGATTCATCTATACAGAGGAGGAGGAGGAGGGCTGATGGGTGTTGCTGGGAAGAAGCTGAAGTGAGCCTGATAGTAGCATGAAGTTTGTGAAGAACGTCCCGCCCGAGTAGGGGGATGGGGCAGGAAGGAAGGATTAAGAAGGAGTGAGAGAAGGGAAACCCATCCAGACTGCAGGCCAGGGGAGGGGTTTTCTGTTCGTTCTATCTATCAATCTATCTATCATCAACCAATTAATTATTTATTTAGGGGGTTCCACATAGAAATAGCCTTTCAGTATACACTCTGTGAAATACTGGTTTTTACACTAATGCACACACACACACACACACACACACACACACAAATCTCATTTTCTGCACCACCTTCCTCTCTGGGGGACAAATCATCTAGATGCGTCACTGATTATGTTTTCTAAGTGCAAAGTGATGTCTGAATTTGCTTATGGCCATTTCCGGTGACCGACTGAAAAATGAGGCAGGCAGTGGACGACCCTGAGCTTTGTTTGTGGTCGGTTCTTGCCAGAGGGAAATTCTGCCAAGCGTGTGCTCTGGCGTCACCAGGCTTTGTGCAGGCTGAAGGAGGTGCCTGGGTGTCAGCTGCTGTGGGGAAGTTCCACCAAGAGTTTGAGAAAGTAATCGGGAGAGGAAAATTAAGGGGCGCGAGGGAGACTAGCTATTTATTGAACACTTACTGGATGCCGGGCACTGGATGCCTTCAAGTGTCTTTGCATTTAACCACTACAAGAACTCTATGAGGTGGGCACTATTTGGTTTATTATTCTCCCCATAATACAGATGAGGGAACTGAGAATTCCAAAAATGAAGTGCTCATGAAAGGCGAGGGAACTAGGAAGTGGTGGAGTGGAATCCCAGACCCATGTCTGGAGGACACACAACACTTGGGGCTCTTGAACCCCTTCATCTTCTAGGAATAAGCCTGGGGACAGGAGACATGGGGCAGAGGGTTGTTGAGGAGGGTGGCTGTCACAGTCACCTGTGTCACAAACCGCTCCCAAACTCAGTGGCCTAATTAACCAGTTCTCCAGTCTATAGGTTGACTGAGAGATTCTTCTGGTCTCCACTGGTCTAACTCATGAATATGTGGTCAGCTGTGTGGTCGCCAGGGGACTCTGTCAATGTTGGCCTGCGCTCTCTCTTGTTTCAGGGCTCGCTGGCTATTGTTGGTCTAGGATGGTCTTGGCTTGCACAACTGCGCACAACTTGGGTCAGCTCTGTGAGCCATGTCTTCCAATGGGCTGGCCTGGGTGTGTTCTCATGGGGAAATCAGAAGATGAGGAAATACACAAGCACATTCCCAGCTTCTGCTCGTTTTGTGTCTGCTGACACCTTATCAACCAAAGAAAGTCACACAACCAAGCTTGGAGCCAAGGGCCACCTACAAAGTGACAGAGTGAAGGTCGTGATCCAGGGAGGATGATGGTTTGCAGAGGAGAAGTGTCCCAACTGCAAAATCAAGGCTGCAATTGACCAGAATTCATTTTATCAGACCATTGGCTACATGGGCTGTCTCATCTGTGCCGTAACAAGGTCTGAGCCCTGTCTTTCTCCCTGGGCTGCCTGTGGGGTGAGGTGCCTCATACCAATGAATGATGCACTCTCTCTTCTAGAAGGATCAGTCAGTACTTGCTGACATACCCCTCTCAGAGAAAGGCTTATAGGGCCACCTCTGGAGGTAAGCTATAGATGACCAGCAATCTGCTTCTCACCGTGACCGTCTATTGGGACTGTACTGCTGGCTGAAATCCCTGACCCCAGGGTTCCACAACAGGCCCACTCAGGATCCAGAGTGAAGCTTTAGAGACATACAAAGCCCAAGGTGCAAATTCAGATGGCAACAGCAACACTGAATAAATGAAACTGAATTATTTGAGTGCAGGCACACATCTGTTCATATGTAAAACACATAGAAATGTTTTTTTTTTAACTTAATGAGGAAATATGCCCTCTAATATTTTCCTTAAAATGTGGTCCCTTTTTGGTCCAAATGTTGCTTTCCACTTTTTTTAGTAGCATGGTTGTCGCGGTGTATGTCCTCTGTCCTAAAAAAGAAGCCATTAATCGGCAATACAAACATGAGGACAAATGGCCATTATTAGTTGGTCTTGGTATTGGGCACCCGTATAGAGTGGCGGGGACTGTGACAAATTGACAAGCACTCAGTTCCTCTGGACAATACATCTGCTTCATTCGAGCCACCTCTGGCTGGGGGGTATGGGAGGGAATTGCGGGTGCTATGTGTCATGGCTTCCTTTTCAAAAGAAGCTAGAAATCTGGATTTTGATATGAACTCTTGGATGGTGACCCTCAGTTAATGAAAGGAACATGCAGACCAAAGGAAACTCATTCATGGCCAGATCTAGCTTATGGGGCACTGGTATTCAGTCTCTTGTCTAGGCTAACGATTCCATTGCTTTGATAGGAAAACTGAGGCTGAGAGATGGGCAAGGCCTTGCCTGAGGTCACAAATAGTCCATTCCAGAGATTTATTTTTGAATGTTTGTTTATTTTTGAGAGAGAGAGAGAGAGACAGACAGACAAACAGAATCCGAAGCAGGTTCCAGGCTCTGAGCTGTCAGCACAGAGCCCAACACAGGGCTCGAACTCACAAACCACGAGATCATGACCTGAGCCGAAGTCAGACACTTAAGTGACTGAGCCACCCAGGCACCCCATGAAAGATTTAACTAGTATCAACCTTTTTCAATTGCCTCATGGCCTAGCCTTTGATACCTTCCCAGCCTTAGTTTCTGGAAGTTCTGTCTTCTCAGTTATCAAAGTATCCCTCAAACTAGCTTCACTAGAATTCTTTTGTCCTTGGCCAGACTGTTCTGTCTGCCTGGAATGCTCTTCCAGGCTCGAGTCAAATGTCAGCCCCTCTTGCAAACCTCCCTGTTCCCTTGGACAAAATTCATCGCTCTTATGCTTCAGTATTATGGTATCTCTTGCTTTGGGTTTTAGTGTTTAGTCATGTATTTGTTGACGTTAGTTTGAGCTTCTTGAGATCAAGTACCCCAGGGATTTTAACTGGGGACCCCTGGAGCCTTGTACAATACCTGGTGCAAACTAAGTGCTCAGTAAATGTTTATGGAACAAATAAAAACGGAAATGAGAGAATAATGAATGGAGTATGTGCCTGAAGGAAACAGTCCCTGCTCACCCAGCCAGTAGTCTTCGCCACACACACTCTCATCGGGGCCCCTGCCGGAGAGGAGAAGTTAATGTGAAAATAGGAGGCCATAGAGCAGAGGGGTTGAGAGGGTAACAGTCTTGGGGTCAAAGGCTGCCTCTGTCGTTTACCAGCTGCATCATCCCCTGAGAGACATTTAGCCTTGATGCCTAAGTGTTCTTGTCTGTAAAATGGACTCATAATGGCCCCAACATCAAGTGGACCACATGTGCCACGTGAGATCCCGTACATAAATATAACATAAACATAAACATGCAGATAGTAGGTGTTCGTTAAATACGAGCTATCATGATTATTAAAAAGAGGCTAAATGCTCTTTCTCCTTCAGCAACCCCAAGCCTGCTGCTCAACTCCGCAAGGATAAACAAGACAGCAACCCCAGAAAGGCAGAGTTCGGAAGCTTTTGTGGTGCTGGGACAGGAACCCTCAGCTTCGAGCCTCCAGCACAGCCCTCCTCCTCCACCCCTGCTTTGAAGAAAGACCCCTTGCAAAATCAGCACCCTTTTCAGCAGCCCACGACAGACACACAGCCGTGACTGGCTCATCGGCTTTTCCCACGTAAGCCTCGGTAAACACGTCCCCACGAGCACCTGAACTCAATATCAGCCCTGGCCGGAGGATTAGTAGGCAGAAGGGGCCGCAGAAGTGGGATCCTTGATATGTTTTCATATCTCGCCTCTCCAGGAAAACAAACAGCCTCTGCTGAGTCTCAATTGTCCTTTCCGGCAGAGTCTGTGATCGTCCTAAGAAGACAGCCAGCCCGTCAGCCACGTAAGCTGTCATGTGCTAACGCAAGATGCTTCTGGAAGCCTACCCATGCATTATAATTTCGGTGCAGGGTCCGTTTCGCCAAAATATTCTCTTTCCACATTCAATTATGGCTCTTTAATAATGGTTATTATTATAATTATAATTATTTTTATTGTTCTCATTTCAGTATTATATATAATAAGGCAATCCCCCGGCTTGAATTTATGACCAAATAAATCAGCCGACAGAGAAGAATAGCCGTGCATTTTTCAGTGTAATATTTTCGTTGTATTTGCATTTGGAGGAGGATTTGTGGTGGGCTAGAGGATTAAATCCCGTGAAATCATTATACAAATTTCAAAATGTCAAGTGCTCTGATAGAGATTATGATTTTATCTTCTTATTTTGACAGGAAACCGTGTGTGGCCACCTCTGTCTTAGTGCGAGCGAGGAAGGGAGTCCAGGGGAGACCAAATAAAGATAGAGGAGCTTGCAAGTTTCCTGATCAGCTGTCTTTTTATTCTGCTCACTTGTACGACAGAGCGTAATAGACATTTTCCTTTGCACAAAATAATAAGAGCAGTACTTATCGTGTGGTGCCTCCAGCCAGTGGCAAAAGGAAATTAGAAAAGTCCAATGAGGCTGAGAAGTAATTAATCATCATACAGTGGGCCCTGTCAAATCAGAAGGGTCCTTCCAGCTGATAATGCTCCCCAACTCAATTTAGACTGATAGAAATTAGAATTATTTTTTCCTCTGGCAAAAACAAAAGGACTGGAGTTAGCACAAACGTGGCCAACTGTTGGCTTTCTTGACTGCCTGACCCATTTACCGCAATGTCTGCATCAAGTTTAACTCAAGCCAAAATTGAAGCAACATCATTTATTCCTCAGGGCAAAGGGAAATCAAACCTATACTGTTTTAAGACTCCACTGCCCCCACCGTCTTCTTTTTCCCCTCCACCCTCGCCGTATAGCCCCAGCTATGTAAGAAAAATTAAAGTATGGTTCTATTGATCAAGTTAGCGGATCTCCTTTCCCTATAGGGCTGTGGGGAGGGAAGCATTCACCACCTTCTATAATGAGTCCAGACTCTTTGGAGATCAAGGAAAACAAATAAAATGGGTCCAATAGAGGCCACTCAGGGCTCCAGGCAGAGGGAAGAGGTGGCAAGCTGCTTTCAGAGACTCCTGAGCTCTGTCCGAGGGGGATTGGGATGAAGGCGCCTCCTCCGAAGGAAGACATCTGCTTGTTGGAACAACTTAGGCTGTTCACACCACAGTCTGGTGCTTCCCCCGCTCACCACCAGCATGAGTCCTGGTCTCACCATGATCCAAAGGGCAAGGTAACATTTTTATTGTTTCCTCCAGGCACTCCTGAAGGTGAGGGTCTCTGAGACCAGGACAGGGATTCACAGAAACTGGGATAGAAAGGAAATAGGCGAAGCTGACAGAGGATGAGCAATAGGGAATGGTGGGGACTGTGGCCGATGGGAGCTGGTTTGTCTTTCCCGAAGCAAAGAGCGTTTACTTGGTTCTAAGGAATCCCTGTTGAGGCACAGTTCACACACCATGCTGCCAGATCTTCTGATGGGCCACAATAAGCTTCAAGTCTAGGATTTAACACAAGGTCTTCTAGTTTTTGAATATAGGCAACTAATAAAATTTTAAAAAAGATACATGAAGGCATCCACCATCGCCTACCATTTGTGGCTTTGTTCTATAGTAAAGTGACAGCCTCAGCAGACACGGTGTTTCAGCTGAGGCTTTGGGTCCTACAGACCAGGGTTTGAATCCTGGCCCCACCCTTATCAGTGGTGAACTGCAAATCGAACAGCTTTGCTCTTATTACCTCAGTTTCCTCATCTGTCAAAAGTGGACCACAGTCAATACACAACTTATAAGCTGACTAAAAATGCAGAGTGCCCAGCCCGGTGCTGGCACACATCAGTGTTCAACCAAGGACAGCTGTTCATTGGATCATCACAACTAACCACTCACACTGCCTCTGTTTCAACACTGCCTCCATGCCTGCTATGGATGTCCTGTCTTCTTGGCTCCTTACACAAGCTTTCTGTTATCTCCTCACTTGGAACTTGCTATTCCGATACCAGTAATTTCCTTCCATTTGAGAGGCAAAAGCAGGAACTCACCAAGTTGTCAAAATCATTGAATTTCAGATTCAGCAGTTAGTTATGCTGCTCAAAGCAAGCAGGTTCTGATGTAGAAAATATAACTGTCACCAGCCCCCTCTTCTGTCCCAAGTTAATATGGCCGCTTCCTTGGTTGCATTGTCTTGCTTATCATTTGAGGCCTGGGGGCGAAAGTTAATTTAGAGGGCAATATGGTGATTCAGAGGCAGATAATTTTTTATACGTAGTATTTACCTAGTGGGTCTTGGAACCCAGAAGTCTCAGTGATGCCTGCTTCTTTGGCTTCTTTCATGTCCAAAGGCGGAGAAACAACCACACTGGTGAAAACCATGGTGGCCGACAGTCACTGTCATGTCTTTCATATGGTGATAGCAACGCTGCATGGTTAAATATTTCCATCCCCTTCTTATAAATGAAGACACTGAGGTTCAGAGAGGTAACTTGCCAAAGGCCACACAGCTAGTGTGCACTAGAACTAGACTTTGCTGTATGTAAACCTCAGGCTATATCCACTATTCTACTTTGGGAAGAACACCTTGGTGGGCTTTCTCCCCTCTCTCGACTTCCTTCTTTTATGGTCCTGCTCAGTCATTCACTTGCTCAAAAAATATTTAGAGAGTGCCTACTATGTGCCGGGCCTCTCCTTATGAAGTCCCAAAATGGTTTCCAGCCATAGTGATGAATGACTGGGAGGCCAGGGAAAAGAAGATGGGGGCCAGGGCTTATGGGCCTCTCAGAGGCAATTCAAGGCACCTTGCACGGGACTCTGCTGCTGTAACAATGACTCACCAATACAGACACTTAGTGAACAGAGCCCAGGGAGATACAAATATCTGACAATAGTCCTGGTGACTGCCCCCCAGCTCTGTTCCAAGTGTTAGCTCAGATTTCGGCTTCCTCTCTAGTTGCCTTGTCATCCCCTAGGGAAGGAGTCAACAAACTTACTTTGTAAAAGGCAGATAGTAAACATCTTTGGCTTTGCCAGTTATATGGTCTGTTACAACTACTCAACTCTCACCTTGGAGCAAGAGTAGCCCTGGGCGGTATTCTAATGATGGGTGTGGCCAGATAGAGCCCTTGGTGGGCTGGATTTGGGGTGGAGTTTGCCGACCTAGCCCCAGGGCACTGCCTTTGCCTGTGGAGTCTCTGCCTAGTCCAGGTTCCAGCCAGCCCAAAGTGGCAAGAGAGCTAGGAGGAAGCACCCCTGAGGTGTTAGATCCCAGAACTCCAAGTGGCACACATCGCTTGGGTCATATTTTATTGGCAAAAATGAAGCACGTAGCCACAGTCAGCTGCAAGGGAGGCTGAGTAATATAGACCAGTTGGGCCAAAGGACCAAAGGAGAGAATGGACTTTGTGTGGATGGGGTGCAGGTCTCACCACAAAACTTAACCAGGGAGTCTGCGTGGATGACGATTCTCTTTTCTCAGTGACAGAGGCTCTCTGCGACCAGCCATGACCCTTCTGGTCCCATGATCCGCCAGGGGCCATGAAACCCATTTGGAGACTGCAGGTGAGGGTCGTGCAGCCATGCAAATCTCATTTAAGAAATCCTTATGATTCTGGGGTGCCTGGGTGGCTCAGTCGGTTAGGCGTAAGACTTGGGCTCAGGTCATGATCCCATGGTTCGTGGGTTCAAGCCCCATGTCCAGCTCTGTGCTGACAGCTCAGAGCCTGGATCCTGCTTGGGATTCTGTGTCTCCCTCTCTCTCTGCCCCTCCCTGGCTCGCTCTCTCTCTCTCTCTCTCTCTCAAAAATAATAAACATTAGGGGCACCTGAGTGGCTCAGTCGGTTAAGCGTCTGGCTTTAGCATAGGTTATGATCTCACAGTCCATGGGTTTGAGCCCTGCGTCAGGCTCTGTGCTGACAGCTCAGAGCCTGGAGCCTGCTTCAGATTCTGTATCTCCCTCTCTCTCTCTGACCCTCCCCTGCTCGCGCGCTCTCTCTCTTCTCTCAAAAATAAATAAAACACATTAAAAAGAATAATAAACATTAAAAAAAAAGAAGAAATCCTTATGATTCTTAGTCTGAGCTGTGAATTACATTCTGAAAGATCTTCATTTCACTACAGGTCCTTTCAAAAAGTTAACTATGCTGGAGCATTTAGGGGGAAAATATGATATTCAAAATTTCTAGTAGTACACAGGCAGTGAAAGACGCACTCTGCTTTTTTCAGATTCCGTCTGTTCTCCAGGGCTCCTTCTGTCCTGGAGAATGAGCTCCAGAGAGTCCGGAGAAGACGCTCTCCATAGGGTGCCCTGACACCTCAGGTCAGCCGCCTCTACTGGCAGCAGATGTCTGAGAAATGGGCTCAGAGCTTTCGTCTAGTAGCACCATAGATGAGGTATGGGAGGCAGAGTCCCTCAGGCCTTCAAGTGGGAGAGACTGCAGCCTCCATCCAAACTGCCCTGGGCCTGGTGGAGAATCCGGAGGCCCCAGGGTGTCCCGGAGATAGGGAGGAGCACCTCCGGGCTCTGTTTCCTGCAGCCCCACCCCTGTGGTCCAGGAGAGCTGGGAGTATTCAGGCCACCTCTCCTGAGCACAGGGCTTGGCCAGAAGGTGACTGTGTTCCCTCCGGTGATGCGAGCCCCCGGTCTGCTAGCCTCCCGACAGGGCTAGCTTTGAGAGCCTAAACACAGCGTTTCTCGGCATTTGAAATATTGCCACCCCACAGCCCTGCTGTCCCTCGAATGCTGGGGGCTGGAGCAGCGGAGGGAGAGGCTTGGTCAGGCCAACCTCTGCTGGCCTTTGGGAGCGCAGAGCGGCAACACACCCTGAATTTGCCTCCATCCATCCTCGAGGGGATGAAGGCGCAGGTGTGACTATGGGGTGCCCAGTCCGAGAAGGCACTCAGGTACTTGTGACGAAAGTGTTTGTCCCAGACCGCAAGGTGGGGTACCACTTTCAGAGTCACTGATAACTCCATGAAAACAGCCTCAAAGCTTCCTGCATATTAACAACAACAACAACAACAATAATGGCACCAGCCAAGATGGTACATGCATGACGTGCCATTCAAACTCATTTAGTCGCCCTGTCAATGCCATGGTGTGGTGCTGTTGTGGTCCCCACTTTACAGATGAGAAAACTAAGGCACAGAGAGGTTATGGGAATTGCCTAAGGTCACACAGCTAGGACCTCCCCCCCCCCCCCAGAAGTCAAGCTCAGGAGTTTGGTTTTGAGTCCATGTGCTTGCCATGCTTTTGCTATCTCTCGGTACATGAACTAAAAAAGCCTACATCAAAAATACGGCCAATCTATTTGGGTTTTTTGTTGTTGGTGGTGGTGGTTGTGGTGTTATCTGCAAGTGGCCCAAGGAAAGGAAGGGAGGCAGGGAAGAGAAGGCAGGAAGAGGAGGAGAAATGAAGGAGCAAAGAGGAAATCCAAAGAAATAACGAGCAAGAGGGAGAGACCGGCCTGCCCGAAAGCAAACCACCCTCCCACTGCTGTCGAAATCTACGTTTTCTCCTGGCTTATTTACAGACTGGGTGTTAGATCCTAATAAATGGGAGGATTTTTAAAAGGTCCTCAGGATAGCAGAGCCAAGCTAAGCAAACGGCTCGTGTACACAAGCCCAGGCAAGATGAAAGGCCCCAGCCGTCCAGGACCACTCAGGCCCCTTATCTGCCGCTGGCTGGCCCTCTGTGGGTTCGAGAAAGCCCAAGTGGGTGGCGCTGGCGGAAAGTTCAAAGTCATTTTTGAACAGATAGCGCAATCAAAAGTTTGTCTATCTGTTGAAATATTTAGGAGAACAAGATATCGCTTTGACCCGCCTACACCTGGGACCTTTCTGAATGCTGTTAAGCCGTGTTTCAACCTTGTTTGTAGTCTTAATCTTTAATGGGCTTCTGCGTTTTTCAAAGGGTAGAATTTGGCACAACAAAACCAACCCCCCCACCCCTCTGAGAAAAAAGATATTTCTCCCCCATCAAGAGAGGTATGCCTGGTGACCTTCTGGAAACGAAAAGGGAAAAAAGACGTATGGTCCTACCTCAGCCTCAGTGTGGTAGCAGTTTCCTTTCTTCAACCTAAAGTGCTAAGATACAGAGCTGAAGCCTCCACCTGACTCCCCTCTCCCAACCAGGTTCCCTCCCGCCCCCCCCCCCCCCAGCCTCCGCCAGAGACAGGCCTTTAAAGAAGACAGGAAACCCAGAAATTAAGCTTCAAGTTTATGGTGAACTTGTTTTTGGCCTGGGGGCTCTGGGTGTTTGAAACCAAACAGGATTAGTTTACAGAAAATTAATCTAGTAATTGATAAAAGAAAGAGGGTGTAGGGTACAGTAACATTTAGGTAAAAACTGGGGTATCTTGATTCTCTTCCCCCAGACCAGGCTGTCCCTGAGTCTTACTGGGACTATACAATGGCATCAATACTGTTATCATGAGCTCTGAAGATATAGAGTCTTGGTAAGATGTCCACATGGTGCTTGGCATATAGAAGGAGCAAAATGCGGGTTGCAAAAACAAACAGAAAATTTAGCTTCTTTTCTCCTCCTCCTCCTCCTCACCATCACCATCAATCATCAGGATGACTCATATGTGTCCCCCAAAATATACCTTCTTCAAGTTGATGGTGGGAGGCGGCACTTTGTGAGGTCTGCCTCTAGTTGGTTCTGTGGAGACCCTGGCTGCCTGGGTGATCTTTCCTCAATCACAGGGATGAATCGATGGCCAGCTGTCCTCTCCCCAGTCCATGAACCAAAAAAAGAGAGCCCTATCACTGACCTTCACGTTCCTGGATTGAGTCTACCTGGAAGTAATTAGGAAAATGGCAAGCATTGTTCAAGATGGCAGTCCCTACCTAGTTACCGTAGTCTTTCCATGTGGTGGTGATTCCAACAAGCTGGTTATGGGTTACAGGCTATTGCTCACCACTGTTACCTTCCCTGCTTATGTTTCTCTGAATCTATCTTAGAGCTAGGATGTCTCTGGATCCTGATTCCTCATCTATAAAATGGGGATAATCACAAGATTAATCATCATAGTAATACTTAACATTGATGGAATAATTAATAGGTGCTATGCACTGTGATAAGCAATATTGCTGATTTTAAAGTTTATTTATGAGGCGTCTCAGTGGCTCCATTGGTTAAACCTCCAACTTCAGCTCAGGTCATGAACTTTCGGTTCGTGAGTTCAAGTGCCGCATAGGGCTCTGTGCTGACAGCTCAGAGCCTGGAGCCTTGCTTCAGACTCCATGTCTCCCTCTCTCTCTCTGTTCCTTCCCTGCTTGTACTCTGTCTCTCGCTCTCTCAAAAATAAATAAACATTTAAAAATAAATAAATAGAGTTTATTTATAATCTCTACACCTAATGTGGGACTTGAACTCATGACCCGAGATCAAGAGTTGCATGCTCTTCCAACTAAAGTTGTACAATTTCATTTCAACCCCATTAGTTAGTAAATAGCTGCCAATTAAAACTGCCGTGTGATACCTTAGCATTCCCATCAGTAGGCCACAGTTAAAGATGTCTGACAATACCAAGCATTCGTGAGAGGGTGAAACCACATCACTGTGTTGGGAAAGAGTTGGCAGCAACCAGTAAGCTAGAGGGGTGCATATCCTGTGAGTTAGCCATTCCCCTTCAGGCCCCCCCCCTGGGGAAAGTCCCACACATGTGCTCTGGGAGACGCATTAAAGGATTCTCATAAAACATTGCTCCTGATAGCAAGAAAGTTGAAAATAATGTAAATGTTCATCCCCCAACAGAATATTCTATGGCAGTGAAAATGACTACTTAGTGCCACGCATATCAACGTGGATGAAGAAAGCATGTGGCAGAAGAATATGAAAAACCTTGTGTAGAGGACCTCATGTAAGTAGTTCAAGTCTAAACAAATACTTGGAAACTAGCAACCTCAACTCAGAGCAACCTCTCCCCCTTGGGATGGGGAGGATGGCAAAGCAAGAGAGAGACACAGAGGAGGTCTACTGTATTTGTAATATTAATTTATAAAATTAAAAAAAATTATTTATTATTGAGACAAAGAGAAACAGAACATGAGTGGGGGAGGGTCAGAGAGAGAGGGAGACACAGAATGAGAAGCAGGCTCCAGGCTCTGAGCTGTCAGCACAGAGCCTGATGCGGGGCTTGAGCCCACAAACTGTGAGATCATGACCTGAGCCAAAGTCAGCTACTTAACCGACTGAGCCCCCCAGGTGCTCCTGTAATATTACATTTCTTAAGCTGGGTGGTGGGTGTATAAGTGTTCATTATGTGATTTTAAAAAACATTTTGGGGGGGTGTCTTAAATATTTCATAATTCATTGGTAGAAACAAATGTATTAAAATAAAACAAACAAACAAAATTAAATTCAACCTCTCAGAAGGCAGAACCTGTTGGAAAGTAACAGGCTGGGGCCACGGTGGTCACCTGGGAGCCCTGGTCCCCCTTCAGAGGCCGGACCAATGGGTCAGGAAGGCCAGCTCACCTCGGGGTACAAAAGCACCCTCCTCAAGGCCACATGCCCTGGCATGAATTCTAGGCACAGGAAGAGGCAAGATGGGGAGCAGAAAGCCCCTGGGTCCACAAAGGTCCCGTCGTGAGTTGGAGGGAAATGATGGATTTATACATTGAATGGGAAGGAAACTGTGGAATAGCAATAAAAGTATGGCCATGTAGGCAGGTATGTTTGGTGTGTGTGTGTGTGTTTAAATCTACACTCTGGAGCTCCTGCTCTGGGACAATTCTTTTGTTAGATCAGGTAATATTTTTGAAAAACAGCATTACAAAAGGTTAAATGTAGAACAGATGTAAGTTATAAAATACAAGCTGATCAAAGCTGAGATTTTGAGACAGATATGTTAGCAAATGATGATAAATCCGTCCCAGTAGGACTGTAAGAAGCAGACAAATGTAACTATGGAAGAGCGAAAGTCAAGGGTTGAAACGGGGGGGAGGGGAAAGAGTGAAAACAAATGTTGGAACTAATTCCCGGGAACTCACGCAGAACATCAATGAATCTGCGCCGGGAGAGAGGACCAAGACAACGGACACAATGTACTCCGTTTTCTTTCAAAGAAGAATCAAATTCCTGGGTTTTGAATAATCCAATTATAGATTCCGATCCCAGAGTCTCAGCCATCTCCCCTTTTACCGGTTTCTGACTGTGGATTCCAACCTTTTTGAGCAACAGATGCTGGGTTCTGGTTTAAGGCTTTTAAAACTCGCCTTTCGAAGTTGGGCACCTACACTTCTCATTAAAAAACCAGATAATTTATAGTCACGTCATTAAACCGCTTCCTCAGCCTACCAAGATCAACTTATCATTCGGGGTGGAGGGTGTGGGGGGGAAGATTTCAACAAAACATTACCACTGCTTTCTGGGAAGGCAGTAGAGAAACAAAATTAAATAAATCAAGCCTCTCTGTGTCAATAAATGAAGCCCACGAGAAGTAAACTATTTACTGAGGCTTGAGTGAAACAGAAAACATTTAAAGATCAAGAAAGAAAAAAGGAGGTAATTGTTCAGGCTGTCAGCAGGGGACCGCTGTGATAATTTGATCTGAACTCTGCTAACAAATGACCAAGCCGTTCTTCCAACTTTAGTATCTGTTTATGCTCCTACAAATTGAAACCCCGCCGCTCAGCTGCACAGAACAGGGCCCGGTACAATAGCACATCAGCCCGTCGATTAGTTCAAGGTGGGGATGGATTAGCTGTCCAACCCAGGCCTCCAAGCCCTCCAGAATATTTTGTCTTTCCCTGCTGGGGTAAAAGGGTGCAGACATATGTAACTAATAAAGAAACAGGCTTCTATGGACTGGAGGTTGAATGGAAAGAATGCAGAACAAAACTATAAAATAATAATAGACAAAGGGGCAGTGAGGATGCGGGGGGAGGACTCAATACCTCCTCTGCTTACCCAGGCACTACTGCAGCACCAGCGGCCCCCAAAATTTTTCAGAATGCAAGGCAGTCTGTTGTGTGTGTGATCTCCCTAGCGCAGGGCTCTGGGCCAGGCATGCCAATGTTCAGGACTGACATGAGATCAAAAGCCTGATAAATGAGAGGGAAGGGAATGTTTGACCCACTAAACCATATTCTACAAGAATCCCAGGCTTTTAAAGTAATAAGCAAGGCCATAAATTACAATGTCTGGGGTATATTCTGATATATTCTGATGCACATGAATGCTATTCGTACATAATATTTTTAGAGAGATCTATGAGCCCTTGAATGCATAAGAGTCGAGTTCTCTATTAGAATTCTGCATCTAGGATCCCCATTTGGAGAGAAGCAACTTATCTTCCTGGGGTTTCAGAAGCTAAAAGGGATAATTAGGTGAAAAAATATGCTTTAAAGAAATGGGAGCAAATTCAAAATGTCACCAGACATCCAGACACCGCTTTATTGGATCAATAATGAGTCACATTTAGAAAGGGAACTTTGGGATGGAGTGGAAAAGAGAAGATGAATAAACGAATGTCAGCAGTATAGCGCTGGATGAAAACCATGCGCCGTCGACTGGAGGCATGTCTCCACCATTTTGAGCTGGGTGATCTTGGTCCACTCATTTGGCCTCCTCAAGGCTTGGTTTTCTCGTAGCACTAATAATAGCCCCTGAGTCCCAGAGCGATTGAGAAGGCAAAAGTAGGCGGGGCACGTAGGGCACAGTGGCACAACATGTGGTGGGCATTCAAGAAATATTAGGTAACGCTTTGTTAATGTGGTTATTTTAACTATCACTAAAGTGTATGGATGGAGGGATGGAAAGAAAGTTTTGGCTAATCTATCAAAACAAACAACTCTGCTGAGAAATCAGAAAGCTTGTGGAAACAGTTCTAAAGAACGCCACTGCCAATGTTTCCTACAAACTGGATTGTTTCATTGGCTTTCCTTGTGTGCTGCTGCTACTTTCTAAATTTGCAAACCATTTGCCCCAACCTACTCTGAGGCAATGCTGACGAACTTTCCAGCAGAGGGCACTGGCCCCATTGACAGCTGGAGAGACCATTTTGAAAATGGCTGCCTTAACTGTCCCAAAGAAAACACTCCCGCTAGCCACTAAGACAAAAACATTTCTTTCTGTCCAGGCGAATTTGCCTTCAAACCAAAAACATCTCAAGATGGCCAATGGTTTTGCCTGCTAGGCTGTTGCCAGATAAAACAACTGCTTACTAGGACCCAAATAACTCCAAAAGCCATGTGATGAGGAAAGCAATGCTGAAGGAAAAGCATCTTTAACCTCAAGCCCTTCCTCCTTCAGCTAGTGGGGTCATTCTCCACCAAGGGTGATTTTGCTTCCCAGGGGATATTGGCAAGGTCTAGAGGCATTTTTGATTGTCATTCTGGAAGAGAAAGGGGTTGCTACTGGCATCCGGTAGGTAGAGAGCAGGATGCTATTAACATTCTACAGGATGTCTAGGACAGGCCTCCACAACACAGAACTACTGGGTCCCAAATGTCAATAGTGCCAAAGTTGAGACACTCTAGACTAGACACAGATGTGACACTGGTCTTCCCCCGGCTCAGCTTGGCTGGGGGACACGTTAATGCTGCAGATGTGATGTGATGGAGTCTGAGTCTTAGCAAATTAAAACAAAGAGTGATCATGAACAAAAACAGCTTATGGCTGACCAATCTTTAATCAGGAAGGAGACAACACAGGTGCTGAGAACATGACTTTGGTTTTCTAGTCCTAAACTCCAGAGAGCCCCGTTCTTTTTATTTTCCCAAAGTGGAGAAGCTGATGGCCAGAGACTAAATACTTCCGGCTATACTTAGAACCCCTGGGGGGTGCTAAGTACTCTAGAAATTAACCAGAGATGGTAGGTAGATAGCTTGGGTGTGGAGGAGTCCCGAATGGCGTCAGTCTGGATCTGTGCTTAAATCCCAGCTTAGTCTCTTAATAATTGTGTCACCTTGGGCAAGTCAGTTAATCCCTCTGGGTCTCAGTTTCTTATCTGCAAAACAGGGTTAACTTCATCCACCTTGCAAGATTGCAGTGAGGATTAAGTTAAATAACGTATCTAAAGTTCCAAATTCTTCAAGAATGAAATCCATGCACCCAAGTGCCCAGTAGATGTTTATGTTCCGTTTTAAAGTTCAGCAACATTTACTGAGCATTCTGTGGGGACCGTGATTTACATTGATTACCTCACTTTTGCCTTAGACTATTATCCCTATGTTACAGACGGGTAAACTGAGTAATAGAGGCAGTTTGAACCATAGCGGTCAGATGCCTACATTCGTAACCTCTACCCCACCTGCCACATTGAAAGAGGTTAGAGCTGAAAGAAATATCAGAGAACATTTTGACAATCTTCCTAATTTTCAGATG
Source organism: Suricata suricatta (assembly GCF_006229205.1). Classification (NCBI taxonomy): domain Eukaryota; kingdom Metazoa; phylum Chordata; class Mammalia; order Carnivora; family Herpestidae; genus Suricata; species Suricata suricatta. Next base: position 28,259,772 of record NC_043715.1, on the reverse strand, counting down.
GACAACTGAGTCCCACAGGGACTGAGCAGTTTGCTTGGGATAAATCTGGCATGGAAACTGGGGGTGGGGAAGGGTCCTGACTTCCATTTCTTCCAACAAAGAACAGCTCTGAATTTTTTTTTTTTTCAAAATCAGATACCATTTTCCCAGCACAGGGTAAACACAGGACAAATCACTTAGCATGTGTATCTTAATAACCCAACTTGACTGAGATGAATGGATTCACATTCAGTCATCATATAAGCCTATTAAATATTCTAGGAGGCTGCAGTATACATTATAATGGATGTTGAAACACTAAGCGTGTGTGTTTATGACTCTTAATCTTGCCAGTTTTACTAATATGATTAGTTCAGGAACCATTTCACATTAAGACTCAGATATCAAGAGAGAAACACAGAAGTTTCTAGAACATTTTTGACCTTGAATTTTCTTTTTTTAATTGGAGTATTTGGTTCCCACCTAAGAGCTCAGTTAGGAAAGGAAAACACAAATGGCCAAAATCATGACTGTAGTGCTTCTGAGGCATCCAGGGATAGAAATCTACCATTGCTTACTGTGAAATGTTCTCCTTCATGGTTATTAGTATAGTTGTGCTACCTCCCTTTTGGGGGACCCCAGGATCTTACAGGCCACACTCAAGTTTCAGGCATGAGGAGCCACAGGGCACAAAGGGGAGGTACCCTCAACCCTGCCTCTTCACTGCCTGCCCCTGGTATTTATCTGCTCACCCACCATGCCACGGTGAATGGCGGCCAAATGAGGAGCTCAGTGTCTGGGAAATGATTGAAATGGCCAAGTGCCACAGTGAGAGTTGTTTGTTCTGGGAATGGAAAGAGGAAATTGTCAGAGGAAGTGAAATCGGAAATGAAGAGATCAAAGGGAGGAGGAAATGAGATTGAATTGAGTCCTTTCTGGATTCAACTTTGCACTCTTAACCCATATGAGGCAAAAAGATTAGGTTTGAAGCAGCTGAGGTGGGTGAAACACTTTCCAGCGGGTGCATCCTGGCGATGGCAGCCCTCATATCCCACCCCACAAAGGGACAGTGGCTGGGAAGCCGAGGGTTAGCCAGACCTACTTCCCACAGAACGTCCAATGGTGAGTGTCCCAAGCAAATCCCCAAATGCCAATTGAACCAACCCCCTTAAACTATGGAACATGGTGAGTGTGTAGAGCTGGAGCCCAGACTCTCTCCGCAAAGGAAAGTGAGTTCTCTCTGAGAACCAGCCATTTTCCTAGTTACCAGGAAGGGAAATGCGGTTTCCGAAAGACAGAGTTAACAACAGGGGTTGAGATCCAGGGCATAATGGGGTTATGAGCTACAGGGAATCAAGCCCCAGTGTTAATATTTTGTCCTGGCCTGAATGTCTGGTCATCGCAGAACTTTGTAAGGACCCAAAGGTGACAGTTGGCATCTTGTCCTAGAATTAATACCTACTTATCCAGTTGGGGTTCTGGTCCCTCAGCCCAGATGGCACAAGGCTTTCAATAACAGAGAGTTATTGATCACCTAGAGTGAGATATTAGGGATATAGAGGTGGATAAAACAGAGTAATATCTCTGCTCTCATGGAGCCATTGTTCTAGTGGGCCTGCAGGCAGTCAAATGAGACCAAGAGGTTCAATATATGGAATGTTTAAAGGTGATAAGTACTAGGGAGAAAATAAAGATAGGAGGGAGAGAGTGTTCTAGAAAAGGGGTCCAAGGGAGCTTCCATGAGAAGGTGAAGTTGAAGGAAAGCCCTAAAGTGGTGAGTTAATGAGACTGGGGGAACATCTGGGGAAAGAGCTCCTTTCTTACCCTCTTCTCCTTATGGCACACACATCCACATCCTTCTTGGGTCTTAAGAGGGTTTTGCTTCTCTCAAACAGGAAAACTGGTAAGAAACTGTGGAGAACTGGTAAGATGGAAACAAATAAAAGAAGGTCTTTTTCCTATTGCAGTATCTCCCAAAGGCCTACTGAAATGCTAAACACCAGATTTTGGGTGCCCATCTCCACACCCTAAAACCAGGCTGATCTGCATTCTAGAAAACACAGTTGAAGGGTCTACAATCCCAGGCATTTTACCTAAGGAAGAGGTGGGGGAAGGCAGGGATGGAGGGGGATGGGTGAGGAAACAGCCCTGGGCCTGGAGGATTACCCATGGGCTAGAGATGGCATCTGTCCTTCTTCATCACCTCCTGCTATGCCTCTGCAGACTGTATTGGGACATGGAGTGTGGGTGGGGCGACTCCACATGGTGGAGAAATCCCAACAGGCAGAAGCTGGGACAGAAGAATGGGGTGGGAAGGTGATTTCCAAGGCTACTACTCTGGGGAAACTCACACATGTAGAATATAAGGGGTGAGGCTCTTGGGACAGCAATGGCCACTGTCCCTGCTCTAAGGATCCAAGCAGCTGGCTGTAGACACCTGCACTCCACAGCTTTGCACAATGAAGGATGAGGAGATCTGCGGTGTCAACAAGCAGTACTAAGATACACACACACACACACACACACACACACACACACACACTCCTTTCTATACCTAGTAAAGTAGACTTTGTTGAAGGTTTGGGATGACAGATGAGGAGGAACGGCTAGAGATTTGGATCACAGCTGCGCAAATAACTTCTTAGTAGCCATCCCTCCTCTTGGAAATCCTTCATGCCCAGCCATCAAAGATTTTTCAGCAAACTGAGTCACTCCACATAGCCAGCATCCAACCATCTCCTGTCTTCTCCTAACATGCTGTCCCATGGAATTTGTAACTGAGTTCTTGCCAATTCCTGTTCTCACACTCAGACCCAAGACGTCTACTGTGAGCAGTCCCAAATCTACCGAGGTGTTCAGCAGAACCCAAAGACCTTCTTTTCAGTAAAATTCACTCTTGCTGAATAAGCTGTATAATTTGGGGGCTCAAATGGGTTAGTCCCATGGCAGAACAACTTCTCATCTCTCCACGATGCCCCACATGATACCAGAACACAACTAACATATACCTCCTGGTTGTTTGGTTGAGTTAAAAATGTTGTTGGGACAAGTCTAGGGGAAAACTCCCGGGGACTTGGGGAAGAATGAAGCCTCCGAGAGCTGAGAGAAAGGTGAGGAGTGGGCATTGATCTGTGATGTGAGCCAAGAGAAAGCACTAAGAAGAGATTCTGATGGATCTTTACTCGGCCCCTGTCTCTTGGCATCTTACCCATTTGTGGTAGCTATCTTTTACTTTCTGTTCAGCATCGTTTTCCTTTGAATGTCTACTTATTTTGGGGAAAGAGGGAAAGAGAGAGAGCATAGGGAGAGGCAGAGAAAGAGAGGGGGACAGAGGTTCCAAAGCAGGCTTTGTGTTGACAGAAGAGATCCCAATGCAGGGCTCAATATCATGAACCAAAAGACCATGACCTGAGTTGAAGTAGGATGTTTAACCGACTGACTCACCCAGACCCAGGTGACCCAACATCTTTTTTTTTTTAAGTTTATTTATTTTGAGAAAAAGAGAGAGTAGAGAGAGGGGGAGAGAAAGAATCCCAAGGAAGCTCTGCACTGACAGATGAGGGGCTCAATCTCACGAGCCATGAGATCATGACCTGAGTCAAAATCAAGAGTCAGATACTTAACCCACTGAGCCACCCAGGTGTCCCCAGCATCTTTTATTCAAGAACATTTACATATATCTGCCAATAATCACGTGGCCCCAACTCCCCATCTCTATGGTGGGCATGTGATTCAGGCCAGCCAGTTGACATAGCACACTGATTCCCTGTCAGGGGCATCTGAAGTCTTTTTCCAGAGCTTAGGGGAGAAGTGTGCTCTTGTCTCTGAACTCTAGCCATAAGGATGATGTAAATGTCTTGGGAGTTGTTTTCCTCGGGAAGATATGGGCAGGTGTTGGGGTTTTGAGCTCCGTTGAGGAGCTCCTGCATCCTCAGACTTACTGCCCAGGGTCAAATGGTGCCCTACTGTCCCTTCTCTCCCAGGCTGGATTCCTCAACTATTTTTCCTGTCACCCCACCCTTCTGTGCCCTTCCTCTGACCTGCCCCTGGTGGTCATTTGCCATCTGGGTTTAATGCTTGATTCCAGTAATCCTGAGTTTCCCAAACTTTAGTCCTGTATATATCCCCTTCACTTTTTGTTCTTTCTGTTATAACCACTTACAATCTAGGTACTAATTATTTAATAGTTTTCTTTAAGTAGATTCACTATGTTCTCAACCAGCTTGTTTTAAAAAAGATTGTATTTCATAATAGTAAACTGAAAACTAGGGGGTTCTGGCATAAGTAGAATTAAATAAAGATACAAAACTGGTGTTATTAAGTGCTAGCTAAGTTAGTGCCTAAGGTTGTCCCCTGAAACTTGTGCTTCTTGTGTTAAAAGGGAAGCTGGCAAGATTTCTCAAAGTATTAAAGGCATCAAATTTAGACTTTCTCTTGTCATTATGGAAAAATTGAGAAGGGATTGAAGTGAACTAATTTTCTCATTAATTCATTTATTAACGCTGTGCGCATGTACCACTTAAAGTTGCTTGAGTGCCCCTAGAACTTTGGGAAATGCTAACCTAATGAACAATAGATACTTATGCCCTTTTATTTTATTTCCTCCTGTCCTGTGCTCACCATGTTTTCTCCAACTATACTACAAATCCCTCAAATGTAAAGGACAGACTAGTATTTCTTTTTTTTTAATTTTCAACGTTTATTTATTTTGGGGAGACAGAGAGAGACAGAGTGTGAGTAGGGGAGAGGCAGAGGGAGAGGGAGACACAGAATCTGAAGCAAGCCTAGGGCTCTGAGCTGTCAGCACAGAGCCCAATGCAGGGCTCAAACTCAAGAACTGGGAGATTATGCCTGGGCTGAAGTCAGACCCTTAACTGACAGAGACACCTAGGTGCCCCCAGACTCATATTTCTTAATAGTTCTACCTAAGAACCCACAATGGTGGGGCTCGTAATAGTCATTCAATAAATGCTTATTGTCCTGATCAAAGGTTTGGAACTCTTGGCAAACAGGGCTTAGGTTTTTCTGAAACTTTCTGGGGTACTCTTTTGCTAAGAATCTCTAGATGACAGGGAATCAAATTCTCAGAAATTACTGACTTCTCTCTAAAACTCACAGAGGAGAGACTTTTGGAGGTCACATCTCCTTGCTGCCAAGTTCCCCATGCACCCAGGCTGTTTTCTCTATATTGCCCTTGAGGACTGCGGTGAGACAGATCAGCTCCGCAATCAGCTCATCAGACATGATCCCACAATGCAATTTTTTCTTTCCGTGATGAAATTGATCCATAATATGGTGCTCACACACATGACAAATACTGGGATTCTGAATTAGATCTTAAGGTCAGTTTTCTTTTCCATGAGTATTTTATGGTGAGATCAGGTTTCAGAGGAGAAGTACACAGCAACTCATGAGTAATTTTGTCTCATTAACAACCCTGGGGAATCCTAAACCTCTCTTCACTGTCCTGCCTCATTTGTTTAGTGGAGGGATTGTGGGTGGCTGGGGCGGGGACGGGGGCGCAAGGGAAGAAGGAGTGGATAGAAAAATTGGTATTGAAAATTACACTTGAGAACATAAATCCTTTTTGAGAAGTTAGCAGACAGAGTCCTGATTTGCCACAAAAGTAGGTTCCTAGTCTTCCTGGACTAGGAATCTAGTGTTTGTTTTTGTTTTTGTTTTAAATTAGCCCAGTATTTAACATTTAAGGACATTATCATATATTGCTGTAGTTAAGGCCTGAGTAGAATCTCAATGAACCCCCCAACAGGAATGATTTGTTAGCAGGCACTTGAGATCACCAGCGACAATTCATTTCTGTAGAGTAATGTAAACTAATTATCTACAATGCAGAAGCAAGGACTGTGTCTGCATAGTAAATTGCAGAATATTGCATTATAAGAAGAAATATTAATTCACATAACATAACATTAAAATTGATGACAAACTTTTTTATTTTTTAATTGTTTAATTTTTTAATTGCTATTGTCTTACAGCAGCAGACATCACGTGCCTCAAGAGGCACACAAATGTATTTGCCTGAAAGCACATTCTTTGCAAGAAAAAGAAATGGTTATTCAGAAAATAACTGTTAGTTCTTTTGCTCATTTCATGGAAATTTATTTTCTCTCCTGGGAAATAAATTTTAATATTGGGTAGGGGGGAAGGATTTTTTCATTGTGTCTTAGTAAAGTTTTAGCCAGAGAAAGTCTTAAACTTTTAATAAAATAAAGGAAGCAAACCATCAAGATAAACACAAAATCCTAAGAATTAACATTCTAACTGGAAGGTTGCACTTTATACTTTCTCTCAATCACAAATTGTTATTTGCCACCATTTTCTGTCCCTGAGTGCTTAAGATAAAACTGACAACTTGATGGAGAGATTCCTATCACTTAGTTCTCTCTATAGGTATAGCAGAAAAATGTCTAATTGAATTATTTATTTCTTTGCTGTTCCAAATGAAATTAACAGTGCGGGCCCAGAATGAGTGGATCTTGCCAAGGATGTCAATCAAGCAAGTGGCTCTCAGGTCATTACACTTAGATTGGATTGGGGTGGTGGGGAGGGGGAAGAGGGGTCGGGCTTTCCAGGGCACCATATTGTCAGCTCCAGGGCTCATTCTTCATTCAAACAACCAATCAACTCTTCCCTGGATTTCTCTATAGCTTATAGCTTTGTGGTGCCCTGGAACTTTCTGGGGTTTGGCCATTATGACTCATAGCTCCAAATGAGTGGGCATGGACTGTGTGACCTTGTTCCCTCCCTACCAACCAGAGCTAATTGAACCAGAGGGTCTGACCCAAAGGCAATACATCTCTAGACAGTTCTATGGCATAGTCTGGTACCAAGAATTCTGCCTAATTCGAGGTGAGGGAGTCAGTCAGAGTCCCCTCCTGGGAAGATGGGCTACATTAGTTAGGGTTGTGCAGACAGGTAGTGTAACTTTGTGGCTGGTGGCCATGTTGAGTCAGTGGAGTCCAGAAGGAGGAGGAGAGACAGAAGTAGCGAAGGCAAGTAAAAGCAGAGATAGGAAGTTATGTGCTTGTGAAGGAGAGATGAAGAGTATTGACTAGCCCTGGCTAGTCAACAAATCCCCCCAAATCTGGTGTATTGTCCTTGGATTGCAGGAGACCTTGGCACCCTCATGATAACCGCATATTTTCATTTCCACTAGTTTGACTGGCTTTCTGTGCTGCGCTACCTAAATCTCCATGACTAGCTCATCTTTGGAAGAAGCACTTCAATTATTTCTTGACAGTCCTGCTCTCTGACCTCTGGAGGTTTGCACACATGGCTGTCTGTCCGCTGCCCCTCTTCCCTGCCTTCCTTTGCTGAATCAACAATCATCCTTCCCTATGTTTCAGTCAGGGACTCCCTTTTCCAGAAGCCTGTCCAACCCACCCTGAGGTAGGTGCCTTCTCTGTTCCACAGTCCCTCTGCTGTGGCCTTCACCACACTGTTCAACAATTAACATCTTACATGTCCGATCGTGAGCCCTGTGAAGGTAAGGCTATAACACCCATCTCTTACTTTTAGGAGCTGGAATGCCAAAAAGGTTCTATTCCTTTTCATCGCAAAATTAAAAGTCTAAAAATCACCTCAGAATCTAGCTTTGATGTTCTTTGGCTTGGCCTTCAAAACACTTTTTAATCTGACCTTAGTCACATTTACGGACCCATTTCTCATGACCAAGTCCCATAGTCTGTTCTGTTCAATACACAAAAACTTCAAAGAGCCTACTTAGATGTTTATTGGTTTTGAATCCTGTAAATCATTTATTTCTTCACCTTAAGACTTTACTTGAAGAATTATTTTTATAATAAATGTCTCTCCTCATCCATCTCTAGTTCTCAATATCCCCAAATTCGCAAAAGCTCCTCCCTGAGTCCAGCTTGGAAACAAGTTCCTTCTCAAGGTGGGGTCTCTGGTCCACCTAACTTACCTCCTAGCTTAACAGAAAGGGGGAGTGCCTCTCCAGGAATCCTTTGCACCTTATGTCCACCAGTTTTACAGCCTGTCAGAATTTTCTGACCTAGATCTTGCCTTGTGCTCTCCACTGAAAGCATAATCTCCTCAAGGGCAAGAGCCATGCCTTGTCCAGGGTGCCCTTACCCCAACACAAAACATACATGAATTAAATGAAGAATTTTTAACACTTCCAGCATTGTTGGGCTTGGAGAAACTTAACCTTTCTTTATTTTCTTTTTAGTTTTTTAATGTTTATTTGTGTGTGTGTGTGAGAGAGAGAGACAGAGCGTAAGCAGGGGAGGGGCAGAGAGACCGGGAGACACAGAATCCAAAGTAGGCTCCAGGCTCTGAGCTATCAGCACAGAACCCAAAGAGGGGCCCAAACTCATAAACCTTGAGATCATGACTCGAGCCAAAGTTGGATGCTTAACTGACTGAGCCACCCAGGTACCCCAAACTTAAGCTTCCTAGGGAACTCACAAGAAAGAAGGAAATGATGATAAACTAACATATTGCAGATTGAGGAAGAGTCTTCCAAAATGATGCCTGGGATGTTCAGCCCAATACCTATTTTTGATCCACGGCGTAGAAGGATGTAAGTCTCAGGTCACTCAGGCTTTCAGTCTATAAAAAACGGTTCACAGATGGCCACTGTTACTTCCTAGGTCATCTAAGAGGCTGGTCCATCTTAGAAAATATGTCAACAGATATTATTCGCATTTACTCAATTAACCTGGGTCTTGATCACTGAATTACTGTGTCTCCTCTTCTACTGAAGTGCTAAGAAGTTAAAAAAAAAAACAAAAAAAAGCACTGGGCAGGAAAGATCTTACCCTATTCAGTGTTTTTATGCCTCAGCATTAGTACTTCCTGTTACTAATGCCCTAAAGAAAGACTGGGTATCATCTCTGTAAAATAAATAAAAACAAAATAGAATTGTAATAACATGTTACTTACTAAAAAGACATGTATTTTTTTTACTTTTTATTTAAAAAATATTTTTAGTGTTTACTTATTTTAGAGAGACAAAGAGACAGAGCGAGAGCAGGGGAGGGGGCAGAGACAAAAGGAGACACAGAATCTGAAGCAGGCTCCAGGCTCCAAGCTGCCAGCACAGAGCCCAATACAGGGCTCGAACTCACAAACCGCAATGAGATCATGACCTGAGCCAAAGTCAGATGCTTAACCAACTGAGCCCCACTGGCGCCCCTAAGAAGACATGTAGTGAACACTTTCTGTGTACCAGCTACTGTTCAAAGAGCTTTGTCTGCATTAAATCAATCCTCACAACATCCCTGAGAAGTAGAAGCCGTTTTTGGTAGATGAGAAAAATGTAGCCCATGAAGATTAAGTGACTTGCCCAGTATCAGAGCTGGTGTGTGATGGCATTTCAACCCCAGCTGGCTGGGCCCCTCAGCTGCTCTTCTCAACTGCTGTATTTTTCCTTTACAGACCTCATGGGTGAGCTGGGCTGCCAACTGCATGGCTTTCAAGCTAAACTTCCATCTGCTATTAACCGATCACTTTGCTTCGTACTCTTGCAACTAAGAATTTCAGAGGTGGATTTCCTTTATCTTGTCTGTCCACCAATGAAGTAAACAATGAAACAAAGCACATCAAGGATATTAAACCCATGGCCTACACAGGGTAGGATCACAAAAGTTAACTTTTTTCCCCCAAATCTCCATTTCCCCCCCTTTTTACCCCTGGCAGTATCTCCAGAATTCAATGCTCCATCCACCAACTCCCCCCCCCCCCCCCCACTCCTGATGCACTTTCAAACCTTCACCATCCTGCTCTTTGCCCTGGGAGCCTGACCTTTCAGAACGGTATCTCCCAGCCTCTTCCTTGACCTTGGCTTTGGCCTCTGGTTGAGCTGGGTTGCTAGAAGGCATCAGTGGGATGGGGAAAGATTTCCCAGCTTCCCAGTGGGGCAGCTGTCTCCCTTGGCTTTGGGGAAACCCTCCCCTCCCCTTACCATTTGGCCCTAGGAGGACCAGCATGGCTTCCAATTGCTGGTCCTTTAAAACAACCTTCTTTTTTTTCTTTAAGTTTTTTTTTAAGTTAATCTATTTTTGAGAGAGAGAGGGACAGAGAGAGAGAGAAAGAGGGAGAAAATCCAAAGCAGGCTCCACACTGTTAGTGCAGAGCCTGACGTGAGGGTCGATCCTGTGAACCGTGAGATCATGACCTGAGCTGAAGTCAAGAATCGAATGCTTAACTGACTGAGCCACCCAGGCCCCTACAACAACCTTCTTGATTTTGCCTTATCTGAAGACTACTTCTATTAGTATTTACTTAGTATTTTTCTTAAAATCAGTGAGCTTATTTTACGTTTAAATTCTTTTTAAAGTATATATTCAATTCCTATCATCGGAATGAAAGAGACATGATCACTTATTCTAAATCAAATATAAACGTTAAAAAAAAGCAGAGCAGAAATTTTAATATCATTAATTCTAGGCAGTCACCATTGCCTACAAAGGCCCTGAGACTGAGTCCTTCCCGCTCTTTGGCAAAAATGGAGATGAGTAAGTGTTTAAAAGGGTATTAAAAGCATCTTACTCACAGAGACATCCTGATTGCCACAACCACAAGGATCTTGAGAGGACTGTTAAGGTAGGAGCTTTCTCATTGTGGAAATCTGTGTTCTTTAATACCCCATCCAAAAGGCGATTAGCATCCCAACCTTTGGATAACACTGCCCCACAGTCACCAGTAGCAACATGCTACTGACTTGGTTTATAGCCTCGAATTAGGTCTTTGAGATGAAATTAGAAGATACTAGAAGGTACGAGATGCTACTAGAAGATCCTAGAAGAGGACACGAGCATAAGGAAACATAACGTTGACTCGCACAATTGCATGAAATAATTAGCTTGTTCTCAACACCAACAGCAACAATCCTGACAGCAAGAACAAAGGTACTTGCTTTTGGCTTCCAAGAGACACTGGCCTTTGTCTGCTAATGCTCTTCACAACGCAAACTGGACAAACCGGAACAAGTGGGTAGGTCAAGTGTCAAAGTCAACATGCGTGTGTGTGCATAGGTGTGTGTGCCTGTGAGGCTGTAGGTATGTGGGGAAGTTAAACTTTACCAAAGCAAACAGTCTGAGGCATGCACACGGTGGCCCTTGTGATTGGCTGGTGTGAATGATCCAGAAACATCAGCATGCTTCTCTTTCCCAGTCTGATAGCCAGGAACTGTTAATTCCACATGCCTGGCAGTGACAACATTCATCAGACATATACATTCCTAGTTGGGGTCCCAACTAGGATGAAAACAATGGTTTAAAGCAGGTCCAAAGGCTTTCTTTTGTTACATTCGCCCAACCCTGTTGCTCCTGCCGTGTTTTATTGGGCAAATATAAAATTAACAACACAGCAATAATTATTTCCTAAACTGGTTCCAACACAAATTTCCAATGTGAGGTCAGATGTATTGCCTAATAAAATTTTTACAGCTGCCGTCAAATTGTGGTAGTTAATTCCTGGAAAATACAATTCTTAATTCGCCAGAATTAGTTTTAAGTCTTGATTCATCCTATAAAGAAGAATGTGTATTACTGCAATTTATACAAAATGTTCAAACAGTAATATCCAATATAATAGCTTGCATAATTTCAGCTAATTCTGTTAGAGGTATTTGACCTAGTTATACTTTCACGGAACCATACATCACGGCTTTAAGATCATTGGGTCTGATCTTTCTAAATTGCCCTTTCTCGAACTGTGCTAAGTATTGCCTAATGTTATGCAGCTAAACATGGAATCATGTCAAAGAGGAAAGAATAATTAGAATATCCATGAAGGAAGGTTCTATTTCTACTCCTCTTGCTACCAGGGATTTGTTACTTCAAGACCTATGCCGTCATCACAAGACTTTGAGCCCTTGTTCTGAACTGGAAAATTCCCACACGTGTAGTTGCAGAATTTGACATTTCATCAGCTCAGGTGCCCTAGTACCTTAAAATTAAAAAGTAAATTAAAAATATAAATAAGAAGCTCAAGAAGAATATCTATAGCAAACACAGCACCTACTGGGTGCCAGGCCTCGTTCTAAGCGTTTCACCTATGTTAACTTTTTAATCTTTGCAACAATCCCAGGAAACATGCGGCTGCATGATTCTACCCATTCTATAGATGAGAAAACAGAGGCACAGTGATAGTAATATGGCAGATACAACCACAATGCAAGACAAATGGAAGATGTGGGATTCGAGCCCAGGAAACCTGGCTCTAGAGCCTCTGGGTTTAACCCCTTGGCAATATTGTGTAAGATATAGAATCATACCTTAAACAAGCGAATGATCAGTAGTCACTGCAGATGGTTAAGTCCTTCTGTTCTTCCAAGCTAAGTAAAGACAGAGGCAGAAACGACTGGCACACGTCTTCTTTGAGGATGTGTCTCACCTAAACATTGTTTTCTAAGTGTCTAAGACAGGCTACTGCATCAACCAAAATTGCGAAAATTCTACAGGCTTCTGGAAGAGGCCATCTTCTACAAAAACAAATACAGATCAACTTCTGGCAAGAACCGTGCAAGTTCAGTCATGCTTTCTTTGGCTTCTAGAAATAATTTGTTCCTTGGCACCTGGGTGCAGAGTGGCAGAAAAAGAAAAGATTTCGGACCCTGACAGGCCCAAGTTCATTCCCATTTAGGCACGGTTCTGGGCCTTCATTTTCTTTACTTGTAAATGGAGTGTGCCTGTCTCTTCCTGCCTGTCCAGATTTCTCTGTGTGTTAGGATTCATGAGTCGCAAGCAACAGTAACTGAGCATTCACTGGCTGACCTAAGCAGAAAGAATTTATTGGAGAGACAAAGAATGTAAAAGGAAAAGAATCAGTTGGGGAAGGAATGAAAAGAAGAGCTTCTCAGAATTGCAGCACAACTAAAAGGATAAGGCATGCCAAGTCCGTGTATGTTGAACGTGCTCAATGAAATTTCATTCTTTCCCCTTCCGTCCTGGGCTTCTTTTCACCAAATTCTCCATCCATTTCAACACATACGGTGCGCCTACTCCACGCAAAGCACAAAGATCAGTATAAAGAATGTGAAAAGGAATAACTCAGTCCCTGCCAAAAAGTCAGCCATGCCCTCACCCAGAGTATTATTTTATGTTGTTGAGAAATACCCAGATGAATCATTCATCTCTGAAATAAATGGCTAGTGTCAAAACATTTACTAATGCAGACAAAGCTGACTGAAATAAATGGTTGAATAACCCATTGTTTGAAGATCTACAAGAGTAATATATATTACAATCAGATAAATCAAAATTACAAAGGATTTTCTGCTGCTTTTCAAAACGCTTGCCAGAAGTTGGTCAAATGACAGTAAGAAGAATAATCAGTTTAACAAGTAGTTGCCAGTTACCTCTAGGGAATGAACGGGGAGGGAGTTCTGAGGCACTGGAAGGAGCTGGGGGGGGGGTAGTCAGGGAGGAAGACCACTTTTCATCTTGTAATCTCCTGGAGAGTCTTGATTTTCAAATGAAATGTGTTTATTTTAGAGCAATTAAATAGCGAGTTTAAATAAAAAGATGCTTATCGGGGCACTTTGGGTTGATTAAAAACAAACACGGAGACAGCTTGAGCTAGCCTAGGCAGAAAGGGGGGATTTAGTGGGTCAAGACTGTAAGTAAGGGAGGCAGTAAGAGTGAAATCAATAGGCTGGACATTCTCTATCTCCATCAAAGCTTCTTGTCTCTGAATCTCTCCCTGTGGCTGTTGGAACTTCATTAATGGTGATTCCTGGCCTCCCATCTTCACAGCTTTGTGTCTGGACCAGAAAAAGATTTTCTCTTTAGCTCCTGTTGGAAAATCCTTAGGGGAGGGCCCCAATTGACTTGGCTACGGGCTTCTAGCCACCCTCGGCCTGGGGTCGAAGGCATGTAATTGACTGAGCTTGGGTGAGGCGCTGACTCTTTGACCAATCAGCGAGGCAGACAGGAGGTCATTCTCAACTGCTTCACAAAGAGGGAGGAGGGGGTGAGGCGGGGTGATGTCAGTCTAGTCACGAGAGGCCTGTGGCCCTCTTGGTGTGTCCACCCCTGAAGTCCCTAATCTCCAGGCTCTAAGAAGACCTTAGAAACTGAATCCCCAATTTGGGACAAGTCTTATGAAAAAGAACTTGAGGTGCCTGAGTCTTTCATACTAAGTCACAAGGTACACAGTGTGTTTTTAAAGTCTTGCTTCCGGGGCGACTGGGTGGCTCAGTCAGTTAAGTGACCGACCCCAGCTCAGGTCATGATCTCACAATTTGTGGGTTCAAGTCCCATGTCGGGCTCTGTGCTGACAGCTCAGAGCCTGGAGCCTGCTTCGGATTCTGTGTCTCCCTCTCTCTCTGTCCCTCCCCCACTCATACTCTGTTTCTCTCTGTCTCAATAATAAATAAACCTAAAAAAATTTTAAAAAATACAATAAAAGGTAAAGTCTTTCTTCCCTTCTAAGCTAAATCCCATCAAATAAAGAACAGGACTTTAAGTCCTTTGATTTCTTTGCATCCTCAAGGCTGTTCATTCACCCCAGAAATATTTTTGAGCACCTACTATGTGCTGGGTACTACAGGCATACAGCCACTGGAGCACATGGTGTAGCGGTGGAGACAGGCAACACACACAAACACACACACACACACACACACACACACACAATGATACAGATCTTCCACAGTTCCAGGTTATGATGGAGGGTGAAGAAGAAGCCGAAAGCCAGGTAAGAGGATAGAGTAATGGAGGGGATTTTAGAGTGTGGTCAAGGACAACCTTTAGGAGGAAGTGATCACCCAATTTTCCAGGCAGATTCAGCAGCACCTGAGGCCCAAAGGTGAAGATAAAGTTGATGTGTTCAAAGAGCAACAAAGAGAGTATCCTGGTCAGGGTGGCGGGGGTGCTGGGGGAAAAGGAGGAAAGGAGGCAGGAGAGGGAAATGAAGAGGGAAAGGCCCTAGGCCCTGGTCATAGGGAGCCTTGGGGAGCAGAAGACCCCGAATGTGGTGAAGAGCAGCGGCGGAGGGTTTTAAGTCGGGGAGGGACAGGATTGGATTCACTCGCCTTTCAAGCGCCTGGTCAGTGGGAGGCTCTCAGTAAATATTCGTTAACAATTACAAAAATACTCAGACCCCTCCAAAAATTTAAGAGTCTCCTTGGCAGGAGAGAGATGGTGCTCCTGGCTCGTAATTCACAGACTGACATCTGCCCAGTGCTGTACAGTTTACAGAGCGCTTTCACCCCGATGATCTCATCTGACCCCCATTTGGACACAGATCTATGACCACAGACACCAAGGCCCTCGTGCGCAGCACAGACCTGTCTGCAGGGCGACACACAGGTGTCTCCAACAGCTGGCGGTCACCAGCACGGCCCTAGGGCTCCCTCCACCCCCACCCCTGCCCTTAGCATGTTCTCCCAAACCAAGCAGGGAGATTCTCACACTCATCTTCCGGAACCGTCCTGAAGGCTTAGCTTTGCAAACCAGGGGCCCAGGGAGACCAGATCAAGAGGAGATTATGTATGCTCTGGGAGCTTTCTTTCTTTCTTTTTTTTCTTCTTCTCTTCTACTCAAACATAAGGGTTTCTGTGGTGGCTGAAAAAGAAAAATGATTTAACTTGCCCCTCAGGCTTGGGATTAAGGCCATTAGAAACCAAGGCAGTGGGGAGCCCCTAAAGGAGCCCCTGATTTAAAGAGCTGGTGTCAAGGCCCTCAGTTATATCATGGGGCCACTCTGGAGCTGGGTTGGATAGTCACCACCCCCAGACTCACGGCGCCTCATGCCAGAGGCTTGGAAATCACAGTGTCCATTGGGTGTCTCGACCTCAGTGAAAATGATCTCTCCTGTGCAGTTCCTCCATCCATACTGGAGAGGTGGACTCTCACTCTTTCTTCTGGGCAGCCCTGGAACACAGGGAGGGAGGGCGAGGGGAGGCAGGGAGAGATCTGAGGGGGACAGGTCCCCCAGGCCCCCTCTCACAATCTCAGGTAGGTCAGGGTGCTGGTTCCAATCAATCCCCTCGCTAAGGATCTCCGTGACCTTGGGGAATGGGCAGAAAGGCTGCCAGGCCACAGAGTGCCAAGTCTGAAGCTCAAAGGGCTCTAGTTCAAAGGCAGTGATAAAAGATTAAGGCGTTTCAAGCGCAGGCCCCTTAAGATGTGGCCCAGTGCTTGGAGCCTCACAGCCCAGACTGCACTGGTGCAGGAGGTTGGTCGTTACCCTCGAAATGCCATTTCTACCCTGGCATTTCACTTGAGCCACGGTGCTTAAAATGTCCTTCGTCTCAGTGTATTTTTAAACATTTCTTCGTGCCACTTTCCAGCCACTTCTTCCAAGAGTCGTGAGATAGGGCCTTTAGAATTCGTGGAATGAGCACGATTGTTCACTGGCGGCCACATAATCATCCACAAAATACATGGGTGCATTCTGGGCTCCAAACTACAGTCATAAGGAAAGAAAGCAAATCTACATTTTCTGTTGTCAATCACGTTTATTAAATTAAAAAAAAAAAGTCCTCTCCCAGGCTGTATGAAAAGTTGGGGCGGGTGGGGGGGAGCGGAGAAATGAATTTACTCTACGTTGGAGAGCTAGGCTACAAATGTCATTAACAGACGCAATTATGCATTCTGATGCGAAGTGCTTCAAGCTGACAGCGGGGGACTTACAGTGGGGCTCTCCCAGACCACAGGTTGCAAAATCGCTAACAACTTTATTCATCTCCTCTCTGAGTATCTCCTGCAAATAAAAGGCCCCATTCTTCGGCTTCCCCGGGCTTTATGCGGAGTGAAAACATCACTTTGTGCCCACGTTGTGTTAAAATAACAGATCTGTGTTCGTTCCGGAGGTTTCGGGCAAGGGGACGAGGCAGACTATCTTCAAGGCGGATGGTGAGGCGCCTTTTTGGGAGGAGGCTGGAGAGAAAGGTTTCCACAGGGAACCTTTGTTCTGAAATGCAAATGAGCCTGCGCACACCGCGCAGACAATGCCAGCCCGGCCCCAGCCACGAACCCATCCATCTGCAGCTATTTTGTTAAACTGATGTCTCATACATTCTTTCTCTCGCACCAAACACTTGATGTTGACAGTTGTGAATTTTAAACAACCATTCTGTGTGTGCTTTTCGAATTCTGTGTATTCAGATTGTTTCTCCGTATTGGGGGCCGGGAAGGGGGGGTGTTGGAAGCTAAGTACCTTAGATTCTTTCCTCCGTGTAGAGATTTCATGCTTTGGCTAAAGTTGCAGACGCTCTGATTGGTAAACACGGGAGAAATGGAGCGCACCCCTGGGCAGCATTTCGGATGGCCAGGGTGTGCAGCAGCACTTCTGAGACAGAAAAGCGGACCCACCCCCCACAAGCCACAGTGGCCCGAGGCAGGACTCTGGAGTGACAAGCCACTCAGACATACTCTGGTGGCCCCTAGGAGCTGGGTCCTCCTTCACATCTGCCTTTGCTTATCTGTAAAATGGACCCAAACAACCTTCTAGAAAGGCTGAACATGAAGGTCTCCATCAATCCAATTTTATTTCCTCTTTCCGATGATATGTCCAATTATATTGCTCTGGCAGCCAATTTTTCTTCTGAGAATGCAGAGAGCTAAGTTTGTAAGCATGTAGGAAAACAGAGAGTGTTCTCAGATTGAGAGCTTGTATTTATAAGATATGAGATTGGCTGCATGATTTTTTAATTTAAGTATTTATTTATCCCTCTGCCTTTTTTTCTTAATGTTTCTTTATTTTTGAGAGAGAGAGACAGAGTGTGAGCGGGAGAGGGGCAGGGAGAGAGGGAGGCACAGAATCTGAGGTGGGCTCCAGGCTCTAAGCTATCAGTACAGCCTGCCGCGGGGCTTGAACTCATGAACAGCGAGATCAGTCCTGAGCCGAAGTCAGATGCTCAACCAACTGAGCCACCCAGGCCCCCCATATCCTTCTGCCCCTTTGATATGACGCAGTTCCCAACGAACCACACACACATGCTAGCAACAGCTCTGACCAAGAGAAAAGAAGGTTGCAAATGGGACAATTATAAGGCTCGTTTTATCTGCTATGACTGAACTTTGAGATCTGACTCAGAGCCTCTGAGCAGCAAGAGTGAAAGGAGAATGATGACCAACAACACTGCCTCACTTTGCTGGAACACACAGTTCTCCAGAGGGGAGAAAAAATTTCCAGACGCTTCATTTTTAAAATAAACTCTATACTCAAGGCTCTTCAAATGGAGGTAACGAAAACAGAAGTTCGATGTCCGCAGGAGAGCAAACACAGTTGCAAAATTCCCAGAGCTAGAGCAAAGAGGTAGGGCACATGGGTGCCTGCCTGGTGTCCGCCCCAGTTGCTTGGTGGTGGGTTCACAGAACCCTGTCGTGAGAAGGATTCAAGGCCACATGGAGGCTGGACAAAGTAGAAGGCAGATGATTGACTGTGCGTGCTACTACATATGTCTTGACCGTGGGCTAAATGAACACAGCACAATTCAGCAGCTTTCTGGGGTCCCACTTAATCCAAAGACAAGACTCTGGGGTTTAGACAGCGTATGACTATCATTCTCCTTAGATGTCCCTGAATAACACTGTTCCCTGTTGGGTCTTCCAGAAGAGCTGGAAGGCTGCGGGGGTTTCTATCAGTGCCTGGAAGTCAGAGGAAGCTGATGGCAGGTTGAATTAAGCAGCCGACATTGTAGGAACCTGCCCCGTAACCGCATCTCCATTCAGAGCCAGAGCCACGTGGGCCTGGGCCGCTTGCTGCTGCTTCTTTTATTTTTAATTGTCAAATATTTATTTTTGCAAGACTTTGAGGGGCGTCCACTTTCTTTTACTTTTCTGTATTGTTTGAACTTCTTATAGCACATATGGCTTTGATGATAAAAAGAATGGTGGCTGGATCATTTTTTTTCTTTTTTTCAGTTTATTTATTTATTTTTGAAAGAGAGAGACAGAGAGAGTGTGTGAGGGAGGGGCAGAGAGAGAAATGGAGAGCCAGAATCCCAAGCAGGCCCCACAGTGTCAGCGCAGAGCCCGATATGGGGCTCAAACTCATGAACCCCGAGATCATGACCTGAGCTGAAACCAAGAGTTAGATGCTTAACTGATAGAACCACCCGGGCTCCTAGGAGGTCATTTTAATTTAGTCATTTTTCTTTCTTTCTTTCTTTCTTTCTTCCTTTTCTTTTTTCTTTCTTTCTTTTTTTTTTTTTTTTTTTGCTTCAAGTCACATCAACATTGGGGCGCCTGAGTGGCTCAGTCACTTAAGTGTACAGCTTCGGCTCAGGCCATGATCTCACGGTGCATGGGTTCAAACCCCGTGTTGGGCTCTGTGCTGACAGCTAGCTCAGAGCCTGGAGCCTGCTTCAGATTCTGTGTCTCCCTCTCTCTCCGACCCTTCCTGCTCATGCTGTCTCTCTCTGTCTCTCAAAAATAAATAAAAAACATAATAAAAAAATTTTTTTAAAAAGTCACACCAACATTCTGTAAGGGCTAGTCTCACAGTGTGCTACAACACAGAACTGATGAACAGAACCTTATCTAACTCAATTCCAAATATCCGGAACTGTTTCGCTCAGGCCCCCCTTGGAGAGGGACAGAAGACAAGAAAACGGTTTGGAGAATCCGTGATGTCTACGGAAGACTCATGGTTCTGAGTCGCCCACTCACGTCCACGGAATTCCTCATCCACAGGACAATGGCCAGTGCGGGGTCCCGGAGGCCACAATCAAGAAGAAAAAACCCACTCACTAATAGTCAGGGCAGGAAACACAAGGAGGAAATACCTAAAGGACAATTTTGCAAAACTCTCACAAATGGAAGGGGTGGTATGAAGGACGTACCTTCTGGGTACCTTGGCGGGATCCGCGGACACTGCCTTCCACCGACTAGGGGTCTGTGCGCACGGATGCCCCCTCCTCTCTCTCTCCCTCACTTCTGAGATTCTGCTTCGCTGGAAGCCTCTGGCCACATTTTCAGAAGACTTTGCAGTAGGGCTGGATTTCCAAAGCAGTTTTTCTGGTGAGCCTTCAATTAACCAGAAAATCAAATTAATTGTGCATGAAGTTCTATTTCCAGGACACAGCCTGACCCATGGAATATGCAAATTTGGGTAAAAATAAGTCATGTTAAAGTGGGGCTCTCTTGTATTTGTTTTAGAGCGTGGAAGAATGGAAAAACAAGACAGTGAGGGCCCGGGGCCAAAGAAAATGCTATATTTAGATGTGAAGGGCTTTGTTTGGCCCCGATACCAGTGTAGACGCAGCCAGTCAGGAACAAGGGGGCCATTCAATCAATCCACCTGACAGGCTACTGTCGCCGGCCTGTGCGTTCCGCAGGCACTGGGCTCGGAGACGTCCTGAAAGGGGCTGTCGGCTGAGAAGCGCTAACAGCTGCTCTGTGGCAATTAACCAGCAGTTTCTGTTGCTGAAGGAGATTATTCTGGATGGCGTAAAGAGATTCAAATAAAAATGTCAACGTGCCCATTATGGATGAAAGTTAGAAAAACTTAAGTGGCCCCGAATTAATCACCATTTGACAGCGAGGCACGTAAATGAGTACTGAAAATCCTCCACAAATCTATTTTCCTGCCTTTTTGGTCATTGTAAAGAAGCTCGCTGGGGGTGGGCAGGGCATTTCTGGGCTGCAACCTTAATTCATCTTGGAGTGAAGATTTAATGACAAAGTTACAAGCCCTTAAAGTAGCATTTATTGAGGGGCTAATGAGCGTCCCTAAGAACTCTGTAAAAAAAAAAAAATAGAGGCAGTCACCAAACATAAGAGGCCTTTGAAAATACCGAAGAGAGGGGAGTTCATTAGTCTTTTTTTTTTTCTTCCCCTTTCTCAACAATGAATATTTCTGCTGCCAAACCTTCAGGAATAGGGTTGGTTTCCTTTCAAGTAATTGATGCAGTTTTTGCTTCTGCACGGAGTCCAGACAACCTCTCCAACGAGAAGCAGGAAATCACGCCGTCAAAGGGAAACTGTGCATTCCTTCCTCCCTGGCTGGGTCGCCCCTCACAAACACTGGATTTATGCTGCCTTGCCAAACCGCCTCCTATTTCCATGCCTCCCACGGCTAAGATAACGGAGGCTGTCTTCGGCCTCTGAGCGGCACTTATTTAAAACTCCAGCTATGCGGCAACAAAACCGGCTGCCGTCCCCCCAAATCGAGCAAATGAGCTGCTGTCCTACAGCATAAAAGGTAAGAGAGTTATTGAATGTTCCCCGCGGGGAAGGCCCCGGTCGCCCTTGCCCTCTCTTGGCACCCCCCACCTCCTCCTGGAATCTTCCAGGCCCTCTCGCCTCCACTCCTCCTTCTGTCTCGGGGAGCACAGGAAAGAATAGCTGGAGCCCGTCTGTTCTAAACAGATCAAGTTTTCTCAAGTCAGGGCTTTTCTTCTTTTTTAAGTAAAAGTAGACATGGGAAGGAATGCGGTGAAGAAAATAGAAACTGGCAAAGCGCTTTAACTTCAAATATTTTCTGGTCAGTGCTGATGCACAGAAGTACTGCTCTTCTGCAAGTAAATACCAGGAACAGTTCTGGGAAGTAGGGAAGGAACTGGGGGGGGGGGGCTGCAACCCCCAAATGTGAAACAGGTATGTGACTCTCCCCTTGCTCAAGTAGCAGAGAATCATGTGGTTTTTGAGCTACTCCCCAAGGAGTCTCGAAAATGATCCGCAACATGCAGTGAAATTGACACGCACAAAACATGTGTATTTAGAAAATATTCCCGGCGTGGTTTGCGCCAAGCCAAAACAATCCGTTTCTCTCAGGGTAGAAAAGAAAGCCTGCGCTCAAAGTGCCTCCATTTGGAGAATACATTTATTAAAATGCCGTTTTCCACGGCTGCGTTCGTGCGCAATCTGGGAGGCGGTTTCTGTCTGTAGGGTCCGCCCCTGCTTGCGAGGTCTACACCCTCTGGCAGGACACCAGGGCTCCGGGGACCTGCTGGCCAAGTCTGAAAGCAGCGTCTGCTTGGTATCACCCAGGAAGGACTCACCGAGGCACGCCTGGATGTCGGAGAACATCTCTCTAAACAGTCACATCCTGAGGGCTGCGCATCGTCCTTGTTCCTTCTGAAGGTTGACAAAATTCAACTGGCCTCGTTTAAATGGATTTTTTTCAGGAGCATATAAGTAGTCCTCCATTCCAGAAGGGAAGCCCGACTGAGGCTGAAGTCACAAGGGAGAAAATGCTCTTGCTCTAGTCTTCAGGGCAACGGTGGTGAGGACTGATGGTGTTAAGGGTGACTAATAAGGAGAATATGAATAGGGATTCTATATGATATGTTAGGACCACAGCAGGAGGCAGTGTACCCCTGGTAAGAAAGAGGTCACGGATTGGAGTCAGATGCCTGTTTTTGGAACCTGGCTCCCCCATCTACCTACGGGCGACCGTGTGTAAATTTCCCAGCCTGTGAATGGGAATGTTAGATATTTCCATCTAATAGGGTTGTTGTAAAAATAAAATGGGAGATAGTATTTCAGTGTAGGATCGTTTTTGGTACCCGTACCACTACTCAGTTAATGTTACAGAAGGAAGGGAGGGAGGGAAAGTGAGAGTGGATGGGAGAAAAGAAGGAAAGAAAAAAAAAGGAAAGCAAGGAAGGAAAGAAGGAAGGAAAAAGAAAACATGAAGGAAAGGAAAGGGAAAAAGAAAGAGGAGACAGATTGGAAAACAGGAAAGAAAGAACAAAGGAAAGAGAGAAAGGAAGGAAAGAGGAAAGAAAAAGAAAGAGGTGAGGCATAAAGGAAAGAAAGAAGGAAAGAGAAAAAATGAGAGAAAAGGGAGGGAAGAGAAAAAGAAGAAAAAAAAGTTAAAGAAGAGAAAACCAAAGGAAGGGGACGTGTTCTACTCACTGGATCACCACGAAGGCGGGCCATCACCCACAGGCGACACTGGATAGGGTAAAGAGCATCTCAAAGCTTCAGACAAGCCTAGTAGGCAGCCCCGGGGCCTCTCCCGCTGTTTACTGACTCTACACCCTGAGTGTTAACGCTCCCCTTGCACAACCTCATCCCCACAAGCTCCCGAGATGGTGCCAACAGCTTCCCGGCCTCTCAGCTTCCCAGCTTCCCAGCTTCCCAGCCTCGCGGACCTGCGGAAGGGAAGCTGTCCGCTCCCAGCCTTCTCAGCACTGGCCAGGTCATGTGACCTCCCTGAGCCAATCACCAAGACCTAAGGACTACCACGTGTTGATGGGCTTTCTCTCCTCACGTGCTTCATACTTGCTCGGGAATCGAGTCCCCCAGCCTGAAGGTGGAAGAAGGAATGATTCTGTAGAGGGAAATGGGGGTGCAATTACCCAGAAAAGAATGAATGTAGGAGCAGCTGGTTGATATTTACCACACTGCAAGATTTGCCTGCAGAGAGCACATCCAATGCTCCTTGGCAATCGCTTGTTTCTGTGTAGTTGGGGTTGCTCTAGACTGAGTGCTTGGGTCTGAATCTTGGCTTCATCGTTTACTAGCTGTGTGACCCTGGGCAGGCTAATCCGCCTCTCTCAGCTTCAATTTCACTTGTACATGTGGTTAGTAATCGACCTTTCTCGTGGATGGCCAAGTACTACTTTCATGCAAACAAAGTGCTGAGCATAATGAAAGTATAAAAGGCACATTTTTGCCTTTCAATATTCGAAGGTTATTTGTTGAGCACCCAGTAGGCACCAGACCGGATTGAGTAGGAAGGATGCATTGGTGAACAAAATAGAACAATGGCAGACCCCTCAACCTTGTAGCCCTACTATGCTAGTGCAGAAAGGCCATAAACAAAGAACAAGGTAGTTATATACAAGTTACATAGAATGGTATGGAGAAAAGAAAGTAGGTCAGGGTGAAGGGGATTTGAAGAGCCGTGTCCTGGGGGACTGGAGAGTCAGGGTTGAGCTCACTGAAGTGGGGACATGTCAGCCCAGATTTGGAGGGGTACAGTGAGCTATTGTTGGAGTGGGGCTATTCCAAGAAAGTGGGGGCAGGCAGTGCAGAGTCCCAAGGTAGGAGCCCACCTGGAGTTTCTGAGTAGCAGCAAGGGGACCAAAATGGCTGGAGAGAACAAGAGAGGACAAGAGAGGTAGAGGAGGTAAGAGAGGAGATCAGGAGGGGGCCTGGGGAAGCCAGAAAAGACTTTGGATTTTCCTCTGGGAGAGGTGGGAGCCTTTGACAGGTTTTGAGAGTGCAGGAAAGCACGTGTGACTTACTCTATTCAGGGCTTGGGTGGCTGCTATGTAGACTATAGAATAGTTCTGGTCATTATTGACAGATGATGACTACAGTTCAATTCAGAGGTTGAGAAAGCAAGTACATTGTAATGTTCGTGGCAGGCGGATCCCCCAGAAAAAAAGATGCCAAGGGGGCTGTCTTGCTCTTATCTGAAAAATCTGATGTACCTCCAATGCGCCTTTGGTGCCTTTTCTCTGCCAGACCTTCCAAAGAAACAAGACCGAGAGATGGGCAGATTCTTGATATTTTAGCCTCATTTGATATTGTAAATTACTCCTCTGAAGAGGCCTCCTCCTTTCAGACAAAACATCTGTCCAGGAGTACCATGGATCTCTGGGAAAGCATGGTCTCCTGAATCAACAGCTATGATGACAGCTTGTTGAAGATTTACATGGCTTCTGATTTCAGCCTGATAATTCTATTTTAACATGGTGAGCTGGCGGTATTGGCACTCAGCTTGCTGAGAGTATCTTATGTCATCGGATCATAAGAACTGGCCGATGGAGCCTAAAAGATAAGTCCAAGGAAGTAGATTAAGAGTGTCTAGGGTGATTCTCAGCAGCGAATGGATTGAGTCCCAGAGGGATGGGGCCTGACGGGAGGTAGATTACATGACAGGTGCTTTTAAGGGAATTCAACACAGTCTTCTAGTTACCTCACTCTGTGCTGGATAAGGTTTGAGCTTTCTTTGCAGAGATGAGAAAAGAAGGTCCCCTAGGTAGAAGTGTAGGACAGAGGGACTATAACATCCATTAGCTTTGCAGTTGGTTCTGTCCCCTGCACGATTGGGATGGAAATCCCTGGAGACTGTTCAGAGGAGAAAGACACTTATTTAAATGCTTAGGATCCTCAGTCTCTTAGAAACCATTAAGGCATCTCATTTGCAATTTGTCTAAAATCTTTGGGGATTCATTGAAGCTTCCAGCTAAGTTTCATCTGTTAAGGCTAATAAATCCCCTATGTTTGGTTTTCTACCTTTTGGTCTTTTTAAAACTTTGTATTAAAGTATACAATTTATACAGAACCATGCACAGATCATATTGTAGGGTTAGAGGCATTTTCCTGAAGTGAACAGCTTGATGTAACCAATGCCTGGGGTGTATAGAACATTGCTAGAACCTTAGAGACCCTTCCAGTAGAAACTACTCTTCTGACTTCTAATATGATAGCATAGTTTGGGCTGTTTTTTAACTTCATTTAAATGAAACCCTTTATTAATGTTTGTATAGTTATATGAAATTCTCTGTTAACTTTACACAAACGAAATTCTACAGAACATCTTTTGTATTAATTTCTTTGGCTTCTGTTGTCTATGAAATTCGTCTATATTGCTGAAGGTCACAAGAGTTCATTGACCTTTAGTGCTATATTCATTTTATGAATATACTACAATTCTATAGTCAATTAACTGACAGAATATTGAGTTGTTTCTAACTTCTTACTATTATAAATAAAACTGTTGTATGTATCTTTTGGTGAACATCATTCATGCATTTCTCTTGGGCATGTACTACCTAGGATGGAAATGTCTGGGCCATTGGAGGCACATATGCTTGGGGTGAGTACATTGTGCCAAAAAGTTTTTTCTAAGTGGTCCTACCAATCTGACCTCCCTTGGCAATGCGTGAGAGTCCTCACTTCTCCACATTCTGGACAACACGGGCATTTTTCTGACTAGCCATCCTGATATGAAGTGGTAGCCCACCTTCATTTCAACTTGTCTCTCAACTATCAAATACTTTTTGGATGCCCCCTCTGTACTGGGTTACTTCAGCAGACATTGGTGCACCCATTACATCTCACAATGGCCTTATCAGGCTCAAAGGCTTTATCTGACTTCCCGTGATCACACGTAGAGTCTCAGTTTGGCCAGGACACCAGACTTTCCAATGCCAAACCTGGAAGAGTCCCAGAAAACAAGAATGGTTGATAATCTTAGAGCTAAAAAATGCCAGAGCAAACATTCAGAGATTTCCTTGCTCCAGGTTTTCTTCTGCATGCATTATGCTCTCAGTGCTCAAAGTAGTGGACCAGCAACTGATGCTGGACCAATAGCATCAGGCTCGCTCGGGACCCAGTAAGAAACACAGTAGCTGAGGTGCCGGCATTGACTTTCTGAATCAGACTTGGCCTTCCAGCAAGATCCCCAAGAGCTATGTTTGTGCCCTCACAGTTGGAAAATCACCCCTCTAGGCCGATAGTTCTCACATGTGGTTGCACTTTGGAGTCATCGGGGAGATTTACTGTTAACTGTGGCCCGGATCCCGTCTCTATGGGTTCTGAATCAGTTGGTCTGGATGTGGCCTGGACGATGGGATTTTTTAAAAGCCTCCTGGGATAGGGCCAAGTTCAAGAACCAACACTCTCATCTATGCCATGCAACCTTGGACAGTATCCTTTTAGGGTGGTCTTTTCCGGATTTTATTGTCAAGTGTGTGATCACCTTTAGTTGTGTAGTTTAAAGAATTTAAAATTTAGGTCATTGTCTCTTTAGACAGCACCCTCCCATGCTGAAGCACCCAGTACTGGTCCTTGTTTTCCACTCATCCTCCTGCCCTTGAATGAAAACACTACAGCTCCCTTCCAGTTCTGAGTCTAACTCCCCCTGAGTGGATCGGAGAGCCTAAGGAAAAAGAAAAAGGGTTCAGGCCTATATAACAGGTCAGAACTCAGTCACACAGACATTCCCCAAAACTCCAGACTGGAGAGCACAGACAAAACACCCAGGTTATTGACCATTTCTTCTTTTCATCCCAAGGATCTAAGCTTACGTAGCTGAGACCCAATTAAAATCTAGTCCAGGCTAATAGCCAGTGGGCCACGGTCGCTCAGGAGAGCAGTTAGTCCAAGGTATCACAAGCCTTTACTTTACAGACCCCAATTATTCCTTCGTGGGTTAGCTTCGAAGTCATGCTCTGGTTTTCTTGTGAGATGAGGAGGCCTCTGTGTTCTTTCATATGCGGACTGAAGACTTCTGGATACTTAGATGAAGAAATCAGGTCCTAGTGATGGCGAAATATTTACATGTTGATTTAAGCTTATCCATGAAATTGGGGATAGAGAACATTTCCATCGAGAGAAGGGAAAAACAAAGAGTTCAGAGCTACAGTGGCATTTCAATGATGTCTATTTAGGTAGAAGAGGCTTTTCCAGCACCTTCCCCTTTCCTTTTCTTTTCCCCTGATGATTTTGGAGAATCCTAAGTTCCTAGTACAAAAATAATTGACATTGTGTTTTCCTGCTGGGGTGTGTGTGTGTGGTGTTTGGAGGGGGAGGGTCAGATAGTACAACAGCTGTCTAAAAAGGCAGAATCACATAGCTTATCTCCAAACACATTTCTTCCTACCTACAAATGTTTCAGTCTATGTTACATTATAACATCCTATGATTATACAAAGAGATTTCCATGTTGACTTGTTATTTGTTACTATCTGCAAAAGTTAGTTGGTTCTGTTTCTAAATATTGCTTTGGAAAAAATGCTCTACTGTGTTGTTTTATAAAATGCAATATTTTAAAAAGACGCATAAATGTTGAGAAAAAATATCACCAAAGCACCTTCTGGGCTCTATTAGGAGACATTCTAGTGAGGCATTAATGCAATAATTTACCATTTGTCGACACTGACTGAGTGTGTATACTATGATCTAGGATGGTCCTAAGTGCTTTATCTGTATTAGCATATTTATTTTGAAAACCCATTGGAATAAATGGTATGTTATTTACTTTTTGCAAATTAAAAACTGAGTCCCATAGTTGATAAGTGATGGAACCAGGATTCAAATCTAAGATGTCTGGTGTCCAAGCCTGTGACTTCTCAGTTTTGGTCCTGGAAGTCCCATGTCCTGTGTCCTGGGCACCCCCTCAAGTCCAGGCACACCCAGACAATTGGCCTTCCTACCTGTAACACTAACAACCGTACTTGACCTCCTCCTGTTTACAACTTCTTAGACTTCAGATATATTCATATTCTTGCAATTCCAACATCTCTGTCCAATCCATTAAGCATTTTCAACTATCAACTGTGATCAAATAGCTCTTCGTCAGGTGCAGCAGAGACCCAGAAATAAATAAGACATAAACCCTACTTTTTAAACCATTGGTAAGTGCCCTAAAGGGAAGAAGATATATGTTATTTCATCAAGAAATCATGCAGTATCTTCAACATGGTACCTGTACAAACACCAGATTTCAATGTTAATGTGTCTGGAACACAGATATGATTTTCAGTTGGCAGCACAATTATTTACTATGACAGTACAACATCTTTGTGAGAACAATGTGGGGCTGGGGTGCTTGGAGTTGCTCATCCATGCAAAGAATTCTTGTCAAATATTTTAATGAGAAGAAAAACATGGCAGTCATGATGAAACTCCAAGGTGCCCTTGGGCTGAGCAACACATTGCTGATCACCTAGCGGTTTTTTAAGGTCTTTGATGATGATGATGATGATGATGATGATGATGATGTTGATGACGGCGACTTGTTTACAGAGTTACTCTCTAGATGAGGGAGAAGAGGAGAAACAGATGGAGAGACCACCTTACAGAAAGCATCTTTGTTTCAACATTAAATATTCGTTCTAGCAAACACTGGATACCAGCATCTAGAGCCCATTTGGCCTCGGAAGAAATTCCCATTGGCTGTATCCCCTAGTAATAAGCGGCCCTGGCCTTACACCACCTGCTCCTCACTCCGTGGCACACAAGTGCATATGTGGTCTTGGCCAGCCTGATGTCCCCATGCAGGACTTTGTGTCTTGGATGACCTAAGATGAGGGCGCAGTTAGGAACTCCCTCAGAACCACAGTGGCCTCCATACATCTCATAGAAGGTGCTGGAGATGCCACCCCCATTGCCCACATTTCTGAATCTTTCTCCAGTCCTGGTCTCTCCTCCAGCTGAGACTGATGTTCAATGAGTCTGCATGAGTGAGCCCATGCCAAGGATTACGTTAAAGTCCTTCGTGGGAGGGCCCACTGCCCCAAGCGCCCCAGTTGTATCTCCATGCTGCCATGGCTTAGCGAGCCCCTCCCTTGGAATCTGCTCATGTCTCCCCATCACCCAGAAACCTAAGGGTTAACTCTCAGAACAGCAGGAAGTCACTGAGGATTTTCTCCAGCTCCCTTCCTACTGGACAGGGGGACAGTAATTGCTGTGAGTTACTATTTTGAATATCAATTCTATGCACTCTGATAAACTTTGGATAAATTCCCCTTTCTACTTAAGCTGATACAGTGTCCATGTCAATGTTTGCAACCCAAAGCCCTGGCCCATACATGCACTTATATACATTTAATTTTATGTGGGATGTGTTTGAGGAAAGAAAACTTATTTCTGATAAGTATGGACAAAATGCATTGCAGAAATGTACTTATTGTGAAGGCATTATGTGAAAGGAAGCACTTTGTCTTAACATTAAAATATTAAGAACTAGGGGCGCCTGGGTGGCTCAGTCGGTTAAGCGTCCGGCTTCAGCTGAGGTCATGATCTCATGGTTTGTGGGCTTGAGCCCTGCATCAGGCTCTGTGCTGACAGCTAGCTCAGAGCCTGGAGCCTGCTTTCAGTTCTGTGTCTCCCTCTCTCTCTGACCCTTCCCTGCTCGCACTGTCTCTCTCAAAAATAAATAAACATAAATTTTTTTTTTAATATTAAGAAGTGAAATTAACTTGGTGAAAAACTAACATGCATCTAACGCTTATGGCATGTCAAGGTCTTTCTTACTTACTGTATCTCATCACAGAGCACTTTGCTATAACCTCTGCATTAGAGATACAAGTTAAGGCATGACCTGTTGTGTTATCTCAGTTTAGAGTGATGAGTGACTAATCTGATAGGACAGAGCAGGGGGAACCAGTGGCCTCCTGATGGCAAATCCTTCCCTGTTTCCTTTTGTACTTTGTTGCTTCTCCAGGTGGGGGTTTTCACCATGGTTGAAAAATACAGAAGCCCCCTGCCTGCCAATATAAGAAATTCTACTACTTCTCTTCCCTGTTTGGATTAAGGTTTAGTCCCTAAAACATGTTTTCAAGCTATGTTTGAGCCACATTAATCCAGAGTACTTGATCAGTGACTACTTTTAAAAATTAGCTAGTGCTCGCCTCGGAAAGCAGAGTGCTGAGGGAATGGGAGCCTCAGAAGGGCCACAGGACCTTGGTTCTTGCTATTTCATCTGCCTGGAAACCATAAATAATTCATAAGCTCTGATAAAGGTCAGCATAATCCTACTGTTTTGATTTTCCTTTCTCTACCTCCCACATCATTAACACAGGCTCCCTAAATTGGTGGAAGGAAGTGGAACAAGTATGAGGAGGAAATGTCAGAGAGAGAGAGTAGAGGTTGAAAACTCTCCCTTAGTGATTTGGATATAAAACCTTTTCCTTCCTTTTTGACCGAGAAACTCTTTAGTCAACAGAACATCCTTGCAACATTTATGATCAGTGCTTAGGAGTTAATTTCCTGGGATGGACCAAACTGTAGCATAATTATAGAAATTAACTTTATTTAATCAGGGTAGAGTGGGTGGGAAGTTGGTGGGGGGAGCAAATCCTTGATAAATAATAAAGGGCTGTACAATGTATGTCATTGTTAATTCTGACTGAATTCTGAGAGATAGATTGTGAAGGCATACTTAGTGCTCCCATGAATCTGAAAAAGTTAGTGATTCCAAAAACGTATTGCTCCATGTTAGGCATATGGGCATAACATGGAGAAATAAGATAGGGAACATTTAGGCTCCTTCCATGTTTTGGCTATTGTTGACGAATGGATCAAGAAGATGTGGTATATATTCACGATGGAGTACTACATGGCAATGAGAGGGAATGACATATGGCCCTTTGTAGGAAAGTGGATGGACCTTGAGGGTGTCATGCTGAGTGAAGTAAGCCAGGCAGAGAAGGACAGAAACCATATGTTTGCACTCATAGGTCTAGCAGGAAAACAAGAGAGACCTAAT
>NC_043715.1:28194294-28228577 GCF_006229205.1 Suricata suricatta | reverse complement strand
GGAGGGAGAGAGAGTTGGGGAGAGAGAGGGATGCAGAACTTGAGAGACTATTGAATGCTGAGAATGAACTGAGGGTTGGGGGGGAGGGGGGAGGGGGGAAGACAGGTGGTGGTGATGGTGGAGGGCACTTGAGGGGAAGAGCACTGGGTGTTGTATGGAAAACAATTTGACAATAAAATATTATGGAAAAAAAAAGAAATAAGATAGGGAAAATTACAAGAGATTTTTATGCTGTTTTGGAAAGAGATCACTTGCAGCCTTAACATTTGTTGGTGAGATTAGGAAAAAAAACATTTTCAGATTCAAAGAATATACATCTCATGAATCCACAGTCATAATTTACTAGATGATTTCACCAAAAGATAGGCACATAGTTCCAGAAAACAGAGATCCAACTTAACAAAAGAGTAAGGGGATCCCTGGGATGATGTTGAAGAAAGATACCAAGAAGTCAATCTAGTGGACTAGATCCAGACTGAGTAGGAGAATGGGGTGGTGCTAGAGTCCAAAAGGGATGTCTCCTAGAAGAAACCCAAACTGATCAAATAGAAGACATGTTTTTAAATGCTGAGAGAAGATTCGTGGTTTTGATAGAGAGGTTGAGGGGAATTACTCAAAAGGTAGCTAGAAAACAAGGCTATTAGCAACTCCAGGGAAAACAAAAAGTTCCCTAAGAAGTAAGTTCTATAAGATGTAATCATAATCAATGGCTCAGCTGAGGGTAATATTGACATGATCATAACAAAGTAAAGGCTGAATATTGAACTAAATCAAATTGTGACATAACTCTATTGGGAGGAAGGTGACAGGAAGTGAGTCTGATGTTACCAGGCATACGTGTTGGAGGGGGACAGTGGTGAGAAATGCATTAAGACTCAGAACACCTCATATTCTACTGTAGGAAGTTAACAGACAATACCTAGATTTAAAACTAAAAAAAAAAAAAAAGGCTTACAAACATGCTATTTAGAAACAAGAAAATAAGTTCTCAAACATATGTCAGAAAGGACTAGAAAGGACTGAAAGCCACTTCTAGAGATCAGGATTAGGGTGAGTGGGTAGGAACTGGGGAGGCCAGGGGAAGCCTTATTGAATCTTTTTAGAATGAGGAACATGGATAACTTCAAGGGAAAGTTTGGAATTCAAAAAGAGAAGGGGGAATCTGGGTTAAGATGACAATAGACGGGACAGAGGTCAGCCCTCTTCAGCCACAAACAAGGAGGAGTTAAAGCAGAAGTGCAGCTACCAGATTAAGAGCCGCCAGCTCTCTATCTTGACTCTGTCTTCACCTGGGAATTAATAGGTTACAATGAACATCTCTACCTGGGAAAGGCCTGGCTGGCGTTCAGGGTCGGCACTCCACAAACACTGACAACAGCAATAATGAAGCCTCCAGTCCCAGGGGCACGCTTGGGACGCATCTGCCACAGGCTGGTCTCACAAGCTGTCAGCTTTCTTAAATGCACATTGCTAGGCCAGGGGAAGATGTCACCTGCTCTCCCTGGCGCACTCTCACTGCTTATTGTACTTACTCATTTCGACAAATTAGGCCATGGTATGTCTAACTATGGGTTTCTTCTGTTGTAAAAAAGGTGCTGTTCTGAGTTTTACCAAAATTCCTGGGGCGCTCACAAAATTCATCTGGAATTTTGTGAAAATCTATGGAAACCTGCATATTTATGTGGATGTGCATTTATTTTGTGACGGTTCATTACTTAGCTGTGCAAAGGGCTGGGGGCGGGTAGGCGTGATCCAAAGCACCAGCCTAAAAGCATTGGATACCAGGCCAGGAGAGCGTGATATCACCATTTTATGCCATCTCACTTATTAGAGACTATAAAGAAAGGACAAGCATTGTTAGGGGTCCACGGGCTTATGGATAATTCCCAGCACTGTTATTTCCGGTTTCTGCATCTTGCAGCAGTGAGCCCATGCAGCAGCCACACGGAGAGGAAGAGACATCAGCCTAATGCAGCAGGAGAGAGAGATGCAAGGCATCCTGGAGAGCTCAGCGATGTTTCCCTTGTGAACAGGACCCTGGAATTCACAACACCCCCCACCCTCCACGCCCCCCCCCAAACCCACCCCCACGGCTACATGGCCTGGGGGCCCTTCAACAGTGGGGAAGGAGACAGAGTCTCAGAGCTTAGTTTAGGGGTTGTCTTTGGAGGTTGAGAAACATCAAATGCAGGGGACGGCAGTGGGCACAATACAGGTGTTTGCAGCAAAGACCTCGCCTCCAGGAACATATCGAAGTGGTGAAGAGCGCTCACCCAGACTCGGGTCCCACAGATGGACTGGGGCAAGTGATTCAACACCTGCAAACCTCAGCTTCCTTATCTGTTAAGTGGGAGTTGTTTGACTCAATCCTTCAGGCTTTCCTGAAGACCGTATATAATGATATGCAGGCATTTGATGCCTGGGAAATGGCTAGCATTTGATAGATGGGAGTTAGTGTTACTACTTTTTAAAAAATATGTAAATACACATCATGAAGTCTCACCTTTTCAGGAGCAAATAATTTGACATTATATATGTTTTTCATTCCAACAATAATATAGCTCCGTAACTCATGATTACCTTTCATTGCTGGAGTTCAGTTGTTCTCACCTAGGGGGGAGGTTGGTCCCCGAGGAGACATTGCCATGTCTGGAGACATTTTTGGTAGTCACAACTGGGTGGGTGCTGCTGGCATCTAGTGGGGGGAGGCCAGAGATGCCCGTGTCTGTAACGCCCTGGAAAGCCCCCACAGCAAAGGATTATTTTGCTTAAAACGTCAGTGATGCTGAGCTTGAGGAAGCCTGTTCCAGTATCCAATATGAAACTTAAATGCGAAAAATATACTCTAAGGAGCCAACTGAGGGCACGCCTCCGATCTTGGAAGAGACAGTGGCTTGATTTTTAAGAACACTGTTTCCAGCTGCTCAGCTTCCTATTTCTATTCTGACAGTCAGTGAGAATGAATGTCAGCATTGCTGCTGCTGGCTGGGTGAGGCAGCCCAATGTTGGGGGCTGGGGGAACAGGGGGCGGGGAGGGTACCACACCAGAGGGCCCAAGAGAGCCAGCTATTGTCTGGAACTTCTGTAGAAACCACAAAGCTCTATTAGTCTCCATTGTGTTATTAATTTAAACTTTCAGTAGGAAATTGATTTTCAAGGGGAAATTGAGGCTGAAGATTTTTTTTTTTTTTTCAAAAAAATCCCCCCCCCCCCCCCCACCAAGCCTCTCTGATGTCATTCTAAGATTAGGCTGGCTCTGGTGAGTTTGTTGAGCCCAGGATTAAGTGATGATTTCCACATCCTGATTTCTGAACTGTTGACCATCCTTGCAAATTGCCATCTTGGAACCCGTTGCACGTGGACAAAAATTTCACATGGAGAGAGACGATTATTTATGCTCCAACACCGTACTGTTTCTGATGGGGTTTTCCAAGATGGAAAGGTTAAAGTAGGGAAATAATAACATCACCCGCACTTCCCTTTCTCTCCTGTTATAAATCCACACCCAGATATGTTAACATGAAGACCACAATAGGACGGAAAGGAGCCCCAAAGTGACAGGAGGACTCCCAGGGCTGAACGGTGGCTTTTTGTCCCAGCTCCCCGAAACCAGTCTTCCTCCACACCTCTCATCAGTCTTTTGTGTGAAAGTCTTTGCTAAGAGTCAAGTCTCAACTGATAAGGCCTTGGAGACATAATCATTTTCCATTGACAGCACCTTGCAACCAATTCACAAACATTTTCATATTAATATTGAGCAATTTCCCTACATTCTAATCCATCAAAGTAGGCTATTAATCCTTCCTGTACCGTTCTCTATTCAAATGCTAACAATTTTCTTCTCACAAGCTAAAACATTTGTCCGACAGCCCCTCACACAAAGACCCTGCATTGTTAGGGATGATGGATCAGAGTGTTAATATGAAGGATGCAATGTAAATTATATCATTGATACTGTACATATGTAGAGGAAGAAAATCTTTTTAAGAGATCATTTGTATGCTAAAGATAATGAAAGTGATCCCATGGTACAGCAACCTTAATTTTCCTTTCTAGAAAAAAAAAAGAAAGGTTCTTTATGGTAGAGAGTACAGAAATCCATCACGATTTACAATGAACGGCACACATGCCAGCGTTTACTTCCTGGAAAAAAACCCCCACACCATTTCTTTTAAAGAACTTATTGTAATGACTTGAGAAACCATGTTAAAATATCTCTTAAGAATTGCATGCCCCATGGTTACCAGGAGAACAACGTGGATCATTGGAGCTCAGTTTGGGTTGATAAACAGATAAATGTCACCATTGCTGGTTGTGAGTAGTCAGACAATTTATATTAATTATCAAAAGCCACTTAATGGTATAGAGACTTGGAGGCGGATGCGTGTAGGGCCCTCACAAGGAGAGATAAGGAGGGTAGCATGTGTTAAGAAATAGGCTGCAATTTGACTGATGTTACCATAACAAATAACATTTGTAATCATACCTGGGCTCTACGTTGTAAACTCTTGGGACCAAGGACTGACCATCTAACTGGAGTCCCGTCTTATTCTCCCAGAATACCTAGCAAGTCAGAGGTCTTAAGTAGCACAAAAGTAATCGCTGTGATGCTTCATTCATTTCTATTTATTTTCCCCCTCTGAGCTCGCTTGGTCTCCAGAGTTTCCTTCTGTGGAAATGGCTGCTTGAAGGCAGATAGCCAGGATTCATCCTTGATATCTTTCTCCCCGCCAGGACCCTGCAACTTCCATTCAGTCTTATTAAGACTTGTGCATCCTCCCTCAAAAAAAGTTTCCCTTCCCTATCTGTCTCTCCATTAGCCACTTCCGGCACCTTCATCTGAGACTTTGCCATCTTTCATGTGGATTTCAGCCAACCCGGTCTCCCCACACACCTCACCCCTTCTTCACAATGTAACCCAAGAGATCTTGAAAAACAAATTTGATCATGTGACTTCACTATCTTAAAAAAAAAGCAAATTAGAAATAAAACAGCATCCATGTTTCCTCTTTGTCCTTAGGGACCATGTTCCGATGCCTTCCTTTGGGCTGGCAAAATGTTGCTAAGCTGCCTCCTACTTACCTATGTGACCCCATCTCCTGCCACTTAAGATAGAGAGTTCCTCCTCCTGGCCAATATCTTCCCTTCCAAGTGTCCTTGTGTACGTTCTTGCCTGCCTGGAAAACTCTGACTCTTGCTCTTTTCCTGCTTAACTTCCATGCAGACCCATCAGGAATGCAAATCGGATCTCCAGGCACCCCCTTCAGTTTCCCTTCACCGCATTTACCAAGAGTTATAATAATTCAGGCACGTGAGATTATTTGTCTAACATTTGCCTTCCGCTAGGCTGCATACTCCAAAAGAGGAAGGATGAGGTTGATTCTGCTCATGCTTGGATCCCCATCTCCCCACACAGTACTTGGCACATGAAGAACTCAATAAACAGTTGAGGACACACGGCGCCTGGGTGGCTCAGTTGGTTAAGCATCTGACTTTGGCTCAAGCCATGATCTCACAGTTCGTGAGTTTAAGCCCCGCACTGGGCTCTCTGCTGTCAGCCCAGATCCCTTTGGAATCTTCTGGCCCCTTCTCTCTCTGTCCCTCCTCTGCTTTCATCCGCACTCTCTCTCTCTTTCAAAACAAATGAGCATTAAAAAAAAAATCGTTAAAAAAAACAGTTGAGGACAAATGTGTGGATGAACTAAATCTGCACAGAGCATTTTACTAGAAGTTTGAGGAATAAATACAAGCATAAGACACAACATCAGGAAATTACCCTATACAACTTGAACATCACTTTAAAAAAAAAAAAACAGCAGATCTGAGTCTCTGTGCTCTGATACGGAGAACTGCTCTCCCCCCATCTCTGTGTGCAATTGGTTTCTTTGGGGATTTAAATAGTTTTGCATCTGAAAAGACAATTGGTGCTTCTCCCCTCCAGTTGAGCTCCATTAAACCTCATTATTGCTTTTTGAGGATTAAGACTTGCCCCTGAGGAGTTAGTGATTGGGGTCCCCTGTTCTTTTTTTTCTTTTTTAATTTATTCATTTATTTTGAGAGAGACAGAGACAGCGTTGAGGGGGGGAGGGGCAGAGAGTGAGGGGGACTGAATTCCAAGCTGGGGTCCTGTCAGCAGGGACCCAGATGTGGTGCTCCATCTCACCAGTCATGAGATCATGACCTGAGCCCAAACCAAGAGTCAGACACTTCCTGACTGAGCCACCCAGGCACCCCAAGGGGACCCCTGTTCTCAGGCAGCTCGTGGTCAGCAGAACTGAAGACTGAGTTTCTGGGTCTCCAGCCCAGGGAGTAACATCTATGGTGTTAAAACTGCTTCCGGCCATGAAACAGTCAGGCCTAATGCTCCGGCACGAGAGGAAACGGAGTGGGTGGTGGGAGGGGCGGGAAGGGTAGAAGCGAGAGCAGAAAGAGAAGACTAGAGAAAGAGTGACAGGAGAGAGCTTTGCCTCCTCTGTGGGCATGCTCACATAAGGGGCTTACCCCCCAGATCCTTGTTCTCTCTGTTCGCTTCCTGAAGCACTCTGTGACAGGTATGGAGGGGAGGAAAGGACCCTGATACAGAAAGAAAGAGCCTTGGGATGTATAGGGGCGCAAAGGGAGACAGCGAGGACTTTACCACCTCCAGGGGCTGGGTGGTCCGCAGGAGCCAAAGTCCTGCACTGCGAAGCCAGCCTCCTGCAAACATCTACCTCGTCTGCATTTCCTCCAGCACGGCATCCTGATACATCCGATGACAATAAAGATCCCCTTGGCAAAAACTAAAGTCTCCATTCTCCTGGACCAAGCGCTCAGATCCGGTGATGGGAAGCTCACTCTCCTGTTGACTTGGGGATAAGACGTGTTTACACTGTACATGTCAGCCCACTCCCTGCTGAAGACTTGCAGCAGGCACCAACAATCACTTAAACAGGATCGAGGAAGTCTGGTAAATTAGGTTTTCAGAGGATCACCTTCTGCTTTGGCTCATTGACTTAATCCATTTTTCTTAAACCAAGTGACTCTCAAAGAGATGGTTACATAGTCACAAGACAACATGTGGCTTTTATTTCCTCTTTCCTATCAAGTATCTGAAAGGCTCCGTGTTGGAAGTTAAAAGTCCAGGCAGTCATAAACCTCACCTGCTGAAATCGTATTACATGTATATATATACACGCATATCATCAGTGACCTAGGAAGTTTCCCTCACCTGCTGGTTTGCTACATGGGCCGAACTTGGTGAAGAGTTGGAGAGGTTGGTGGTGAGGCGTCCAACCTGGCATCGTTTTTAATAACCAAACACCGAAAAGAGCCTGAATGCCCACAGCCAGGGGGAGGGTTATGCACCTGATGGTATTGCCCTGTGGGGGACTATAATGACGCTATTAGCCAAAGCTTGGGGAAATGCCAATAATGATCGGAAAATTGCTGAACGCCAAATTGTCTACATAGCATTATCTCAATTTTGTAAAAATGCACAGGAAAAAAAAAACCTCTAGATTTGCACGGGGAGGTAGGATCAGGAACATTTTCCCCCTGACTCGTTTTACATTTTGATAATTTCTGACTTTTCTACAGGAGAGTCACATCGCTTTTATAATAAATAGAAACGAGTTTTCTATCTATGTCTATCTCTATCTGTCTAGCCATCTAGCTATCTAGCTATGGTCTTCTTTAAGGCAAGAAAATTGGTTTCCAGAAGATACTATACATTGATCTAGATACCAAAAGATTGAACATCATCAGCCCCAGGCATAGCTTCCCCCTCTCACCCCATCTCCCTATAGATATAGGTCCAAAAGACAGGAGTTCAGATCATTCTACCTACTCTCCTAAACGGGCCAAAGAATCCTCCTGAGAAAGCCAGCTTTTCTGCATCACTGGTGGCTGTGATGACTAGAGAGAGAGAGAGAGAGACAGAGTGCGAGTGGGGGAAGGGCAGGGAGAGAGAAAGGGAGACACAGAACCAGGTTCCAGGCTCCGAGCCGTCAGTACAGAGCCCAACACGGGGCTCGAACCCACAAACCCTGAGATCATGACCTGAGCTGAAGTCTAGCGCTACACCAACTGAGCCACCCAGGTGCCCCGATGCCTATTTATACTGAAAGTCTATTTATCAGACTTTCACAAGAGCTAGAGAGCCATTTTGGAAGAGGAAGCGAGAGGAAAGAGAACCGATGCTTTTTGCTGGAGCATTTAGCAGGGGGCCTCCCACAATGCAACTCGCCTATGCACAGCGTGGAATCAGTTCTTCCGGCCAGCTCGTTGCTTCTTAACAGCCCTTAGGTTCAGGGGTGTTGTCCACACACAACCAGATGCAGCCCAGAGCCTTTCTGCTCCTGGTGCTGAAAGCCAGTGGGTAGATAATTATTCAAGGTCAGATTTTTAGAGTTGGATGCCAGGAAAAAAAAAAAAAAAAGCAAACATTAAGGGTTAGCCAATACTTTGCAAACACTTGTTTAAGGATTTCCTAATTACTCTAAGTGCCTCCTCTAGCTCTCGCACTTAAAAGGCTGCTGCTTCGCATGATGTCATCTTTTGCCCATTAGCTCAGCAGTCAATTTGCAGTATTAGGAGAGGCAGCAAGAAAATATTTGCAAACATCAACATTCTCAAGTCTTAAAAGATAATCCCCCTTTCAACTCCCTATGAGCGTATCAGCAGTACAGTTAGGTTTTCAGATTCCTCTAAATGGTAACACCACCAGCTGGATTGTACAGAAAACCTTTCTTCTGAAGAACTCAAAGAAATTTCTAAGTGGTATCACATCAATCGCCCGAGCGAGTCCTCAGAGGACGGGCCAGGCAGGTAGTTAGAGGGTAATTAGAAATGCAAATTGATAAGCTTCTTTAAAATAGCTCCGGAGCCAGCTCCCACCTGAATAAATCTGGTGTAAGATTTTGGTTTAAGGGTAGCTGGGACCAAGAGGTCCTGATCCAGTGAACACTGCATTGCTTCATTAGTTCTTCACAATAGCAATATTATCAAGAGCATC
Source organism: Suricata suricatta (assembly GCF_006229205.1). Lineage (NCBI taxonomy): Eukaryota > Metazoa > Chordata > Mammalia > Carnivora > Herpestidae > Suricata > Suricata suricatta. The sequence goes on along the minus strand of NC_043715.1, from coordinate 28,219,585 downwards.
GCCGTATTGCAGATGAGGAAACTGAGGCAGGCAGAGGCAAAGCAACTTACACCAGGCCATGCAGCTTAAGTGACAGCCCCAGAGTTGGAATGTAACCAGATGTGACTGCCTTTGAAAGTTCGACCTCTAACCTACCACGTGGCTACACAGTCTTCTTCCTCTCCTGCAGAAGGGGAGATTAGCGGATTTTCACAAGCGCCGTGCAAAGAAGCATTCCTCCACAGGCGGACATCTTGCTAGAGGAGAACGCTTGCCAGACTGGTTTTAAATCTCCATTCCTCCACGAATCATTAGCTGTGTGACCCTGGCCAAATTACTTAGCTTCTCCGAGCTTCTGTTTCTTTGCTTGTATAATGGAAATGATAGCAGTTCTTACCTTGGAGGGTTGTTGTGGAGATTAAATGAGATAATACAAGTTAGATACTTACCATGGTGCCTGGACACAGTAAGTGCTCAATAAATGATTGTTTTCTTATTAGAATGTATAACCTACATATTATTATAATACATATTTTTATTATTATATGTTATTTATATACAAGTATAATAAAGAAGGCTATTACTACTATTAGTAGTATATATTCTATATATTAGTATAATACATGTATTTATTACCATTTCTTATTTATATGAGTTTAGTAAACATAATTATTTTTATTACTATTACTAGTAATATATATCCAAATTTAGTATAATACATATATTTATTATTATATCTTATTTACATCTGAGTATAATAAACACCAGGGGCACCTGGAGGGGCTCAGTCAGTTGAATGTCTGACTCTTGATTTCAGCTCAGGTCATAATCTCATGGTTACGAGATCAAGCCCCGTGTCAGGCTCTGTGCTGAGTTACCCCTCTGCCCCTCTCCCCTGCTCATGCTCTCTCTCTCTCTCTCTCTAAAATAAAAAAAGTAAAAATAGGATTATTACTATTACCATTATTAGTAGTATATATATCATATACATTAATATAATACATATATTCATTATTATAACTTACTTACCTATGAGTATAATAAATGACCAGGATTATTGCTATTACTGTTATTAGTAGTGTATATCCTATATATTAGTGTAATACACATATTTATTATTATGTCCTATTTATATACGAGCATAATAAACAGGATTATTACTATTACTGTTATTATTAGTATATGTATCCTACACATTAGCATAATGCATATATCCATTGTTATAACTTATTTACCTATGAGTATAATAAGTGACCAGGATTATTATTCTTACTATTAGTAGTAGTGTATATCCTACATATTACTGTAATACACATATTTATTATTATATCTTATTTACATATGAGCATAATAGATAAGCAGGATTATTACTATTACTTTTAGTATATATGTCCTATATATTAGTGTTATACACATTAGTATAACACATATGTTTATCATAGATTATTTACATACTATATACATGTATAATATACATATTATTTATAAGTATGTCCATATTATTTACAAGCATGATAAACAGGATTATTATTAATACTCTTCTAATTACTATTATAATATTGTTCCTAAACTCCCATCATGCTCTCAAAGGGCTCTGTTGGATTAATCTCCAAACTGACGATTTGTGTGGAAGGCTTGGTGGGCAAACCCCGTCCTGGGGATCTGCTCACCGGAGCCTCCGGCACCTCAAAGACGGGAGAGAAATGTTCTCACACCGCTCTCTCTCCCTCAAGCCTGGTTCCCCCTCTGCCGTTACTGGGCAAGCATTTACTAAGCAAATCCTCAGTCGACTTCCAAAGCAAGGAAACCGCAGTTAATTTCACATGCCAAGAGAGAGCCACGGCTCAGCATTAGTGTCCTAATTTATGAAGAGTGAAATACACTCTGGACGTGGCCGGCTGGTTCAGGTGAGGGGATAATAGAACAGGAAGCAGCGCCATGCCAAGTCACTCAAATTGTATAAAATAAAATTCAGCAATATTTAAAAGTAATTCGGCTCATTGGAAGCTTCTAGACATTCCGAAACGCAGTAATCACTAAAGCACACAGTGCAATGAATAAAATGAAAATGTGACCCGGGATCTCACCATTTATTTAGGACTGAGAAACAGAAAATTGCTCTCTCTAACCGATAGGCTGAAAGTTATTACTTCATTCACTTAAGCATTTTACATAAGGCAATTCTCTGATGATAAATCACATTGAAATTGATTTCAGTTTAAAAATGAAAAAAAAATCCTGCATTAGCATGTGGAAGCTAAGAGATCTGTGGATCTGAATTATCGGGGGGCTCATGCTAAGACAAATTGAAAAATAAGCTTGTAGTCACTTTTAGAAAATAAATCTGTTCCTCAGAACCACCCATTATGCAAGGAAAAATAAACTGCCTCTCATTTCATTAGGAAAGCTCATTTGCATTAACATTTATAACTTACATATGTAATAATGCATGGTCCCAGACTGAATACAAGGTGGTAATTCAATCAAAAAGCTCCGTTGATATGCTATCATAAACAGCAAAAATGGAAACAGAGCCTTGGGAATAAATCACCCTCTTACTATTCAGCTGGGACCTTACTGGGCTATTTTACACTACATGCATTGGTGCAGTATTTCACAAACATAAAAAACGGTATTTTCCTTTTATTTGCTGACATGTGGCTGTTGAGCTGGGAGCTTGTGGAACTCCAGCAGGTGGAGGGACGGATCCCTGTGGTGGAATCGGACGGCAGGCAATGACAATAAGGCAATTAAAATTTTTTTAATTAAGATAATTTTAATCAAAGTTTTGAAAAAAAAACACTTGAAATTTTAATCCAAAGCATAGGGTTTCCACACATATCTCCATTTGGAGGGAAGGAGCCCTGGTGAAAATTAGCATCATTTTCAAAGCAGCAATATTTTCAGTTGCTAATTAGACATCTTCTCTTGGCTGATCATATAATTTAGAAAATGGATAAGTGGCATTTTACCAGGCTCTACAAGGTTGTTTCTTAGACCGTGTTGAGTAATCCCGGTGGCGTTGCACATCCCTCTGTCTGGAATATTCCTCCCCTCTTCCTTCCTACACCTGGCTCCTTGTCATTCGGTTCTGCGTGCACTTTCTCAGAGAGGCGTCCCTGATCTCCTCTTCCCTGTTACCGCACTGCCTGTCATTCTATTACATCATCTTGGTACTTACTTTTTTTTTTAATTTTTTAAAATTTTATTTTCTAAAAGTTTATTTATTTATTTTTGAGGGGGGGCAGAGAGAAAGAGAGAGAGGGACAGAGGATCTCTGACAGCAGAGGCCCAATGGGGGGCTCGAACCCATGCACTGGGAGATCATGACCTGAGCCGAAGTCAGATGCCTGGCCACTGCTTTCTCCTCTTCTGCCCACTGCCCACCGCCTCCTCTTTGTGCCAAGCAGAAAGAAGGTATTTCAGGGTATTTCTCCACGATATAAGGACTTTAAAAAAATATAATGAGATCTAAAAATATCACATCTAAAAAACAGTATCACATCTGAAAAATTAACAATAATTACTATCAATATTATGACATCACCAGACAAGTGTTCACATTTATCCAGTTTGTTGGAATCAGGATCCAAAAGAGACTAGTAATTTTCTATGTCATGCCATGCTCTCTTGACATTTGGGTTTTTCTTCTATCTCTCTTTTTTAACTTGCAGGTTTTTTGGGGGGTGGGGGTATGGTTGTGTTAAAGAAGCTAGGTCATTTGTTGTGTAGAACCTTCCACAATTTAGATTTGCTGATTGCATTCTGTGGGTCACGTGGCAAGTTCCGGTGTCACTTGTGCATCCTATAAATTGGTAGTTAGGTCTAGAGACTTGATCAGATTCCAGTTCAATATGTTTTTGCAAGGTCATTTCATTGATAGTGTTGTGTTCTTTCATTAGGAAGTGTACAATGTTTGCTGTTTCTCTTTCTGTGACGTATACTACTTACTGATGACCGTGGCCTAGATCTGTTGATTCACTGTCTTCCAGTACAGTGATGGTCCACTTCCAAACGTTCCTTCTTCATTTATTCACTAGAAAACTTCTATAAAGTAAAGCTTTTCTTCATCAACTACACGGACACCCTGAGATACAGGTCATATAGAAAAGGCAAGATAGATTCTTGATTTATCAGTTTTTGCAAATATTTAAGTGATTCCCTAGAATCTACCAAAGGGACCAATGACCCAATGATTGATCTATAACTATCCATCTATCATCCATTTATCTATCTACGACCAAAGTGTCCTTGTTTGTAAATATATTTATTCAGGTGAACATATGATACATAAATTAAAAAAGATACATCAATTAAATTACAGGGGAAGTGGATCAAAGGTATGTCTTAAATTGGGAAAGTCTTAAGAAGTGACAGAGTTGGGAAAATGTTGCCTTAGAAAGCAGATCTCACCAGAGTTGGGTAAGGGGTACGAAGAACTTGGTTTGATGCACATCATTCAGTTTATAAGTATATCTAACAGGGAATTGATCCGTCAAAGGAGAGAGGTCAGCTTGGAACATGGGGTGCACTGATAGGAGGAGGCAGAAAGGGCTGGGTCTAAAGGAGAAGATGGGCCTGTCCCATCAGGTACAGACTTCTGATGTCCTTGCAGAGCCAGCCTGCCAAGGGGACATGGGCACTGGGCTGTCCTCACATTTTCTTTATCCATTTATCTGCCAATGGACCCCTATGTTGTTTTTTCCATCTGGGCTATTGTGAGTAATGCTGCAGTGTGCATGGGGGGCAGATATACTGTCAAGATAGTGGTTTCATTTCCTTAGATAAATACCCAAGAGTGGAGTTGCTGGATGATATGGTAGTTCTATTTTTAATTTTGGGGGCACGGGGGGAGACCGTCCATACTGTTTTCCATATTGGTTGCAGCAATTACATTCCTACCAAGAGTCCACCAGGTTTCCCTCTTCTCTGCAACCTCCCCAACACTTGTTATCTCTTGTCTTTCTAAGAAAGGCCATTCTAATGTATGTGAAGTGGTATCTCATTGTGGTTTTGATTTGCATGTCACTGATGGTTAGTGGAGTTGGGCACTTTTTCATGTACATGTTGGCCATTTGTATGACTTTTTGGGCAAAAGAAATATGTCTATACAGTTCCATTGCCATTTTTCTAATCAGATGTTTTTTCTATTGAGTTGTTTGAGTTCAATATATATTTTAGTTATTAACCTCTTATCTGATATATGGCTTCAAATACCTTCTGCCATTCTGTGTGTTGCCTTTTCATTTTGTTTGTGGTTTTCTTTGCTGCACAGAGCTTTTTAGTTTAATGTAGTCCCACTTGTCTATTTTTTTTGCTTTTGTTGCTTGTGCTTGTGATGTCATCTCCAAAAAAGTCATTGCCAAGACCAATGTCAAGGAGCTTTTTCCCTGTATTTTCTTCCCTCACCCTCTTTGAGGTTGGACATGGCCATGCAATTTGCATTGGCCAATAAAATGTGAGCCAACATGATCCCAGTGAGCAATTTGTCATGTGCCCTCCCTCTGCTACTACAGTGTGCAACATTCTGAGGGTGCCTGCTCCCTTGGCTTAGGTCCCAGAGCGAGGGTGATACAGATTGGAGTCCCCTACCCAATCTGCAGTGGACATGGAGCAGCAGTATGGAATGAACATTGTGCTGTTAAGCCATTAAGCTATGGGAGTGTGTGTTACTGCACTATAACCCAGTCTGTACTGACTGATACAAGTAAGCCCAGGTGAGTGGGTGGCTGGGTGGGAATCATTCTCTGGAAAAGTAGAATCTAGCCCAGAGTGTCTCAACCATGGCATGATTGACATTTGGCCTCCATGGTTCTCTGTTATGCAGGTTCAGCCACACCCCTGGCCTCTACCCATCAGGTGCCAGGGCCACTGCCTCCTGAATTGCGACAACCAAAAATGTTTCTAGACATTATTAAATGATCCTGGGTTGGAAGGGGAACACATTCACCCCCATTTGAGAAGCATGGCTCCAGACAGAACACGGAAACGTGGGTCCGGGTGGGGCTGGAAGAGCAGGGAATGAAGGAGAACGAGGCAGGAAAAAACAAGGGAACAGCACATGACAAGCAGCTTAGGGTAGGGACAGACGTCATCAAATTTGTGCTTTGGAAAGATCATCCTGGCTGTTCTGGATCATGCTAAAGTTTCCAGGCCTCTTGCCAGGGACCCCGACCCTTGTGAAGTGACATGTTGGGATGTGGCCCAAGGCCCAAGTCCTCATTACTGTGAATTTGTGTGTTGGTTAGCGTGAGCCTGGCCCAAAGAGGGTCTGTCACCTCTGGGCTCAAGATGAGTTTCTGGAAGTTAAACTCCACTGTGGTGACAACACCCATTTAATAGATGAGGAAACACGAGCTCAGACACAGAAGTCACTTCGTAGAGTGCCTGGGTGGCTCAGTCAGTTGAGAGGCTGACTTCAGCTCAGGTCATGATCATGCAGTTCATGGGTTCAGGCCCCGCATGGGGCTCTGTGCTAACAGCTCAGAGCCTGGAGCCTGCTTCAGATTCTGTGTATCCCTCTCTCTCTGCCCCTCCCCCACTCATGCTCTGCCTCTCTCTCTCTCTCAAAAATAAACAAACATTAAAAAAAAAGAAGTCACTTTGAGAGGCAGCATGGCTAGGAAATCCACCGAGATAATAACAGCACTGGATTAAGGACTATTTATTTATATATTTATTAAAAAAATTTAATATTTATTTTTGAGAAAGAGAGAACAAGTGGGGAAGGGTGGAGAGAGGAGACACAGAATCCAAAGCAGGCTCCGGGCTCTGAGCTGTCAGCACAGAGCCCAATATGGGCCTTGAACTCATGAACTGTGAGATCATGACTTGAGCTGGAGTCGGATGCTTAACTGACTGAGCCACCCAGGTACCCTCACGGAGGACTTTTTAAACACAGGACCCTTGCTTGACTCCAGAGAGGGTATAGTATGGATTTTAGATCATTTGGAAGAGAGAAATTTCTGACACTGAGTCATCATAAAAATGGAATTTCCTTCTCATAGTCTTACATGGAGCTTGTACATGTCAGAGAGTCTTCAAGAAGCTTTACTGGGGCGCCTGGGTGGCTCAGTCAATTAAGCATTCAACTTTTAATTTTGGCTCAGGTCATGATCTCGTGGGTTTGAGAGATCGAATCCCACATCAGGCTCTGGGCTGATAGCCCTGTTTTATGGAGGGAGAAAACGAGGCAGAGAGAGCTTATATAGTTCATTCAAACTGCAGAGGTGGGATTCACATATGATTGGCCCATACTTGGAACTCCTCTGTTGTGCTACCTCTTAGTAGAAACGTAGGGTACAGTGGGCTTCCAACCCCCAGAAATTTAAGCCAAGGTCGCTCATTTTACCAAATGAGACAGGACGTAAGAAAACACAACGTGCAGCACTTACTTCATACCAGATGCCCCAACCTGTGGAAACCAACCTTTTGGGGAGGGGGATCCAACATGGATGCTGACAGCACTGAAGTCTCTTGAGGCCCCTTCCAACAGGCACTGCTATCTGCACCCCCCAAGGAGGTGCGACAGCTCGGCACCTTCTGGGGCTAGTCTTGCCAGGAGAAAGCCAATGGCTTGGACAAGCACCGCAGCCCAGGAAGGGGACAGCTCATGTGGTGCGGCACCTGCCATGTGCCAGGCACATGGTGGGCATGAACTGTTCCATCCCCCCGACAGCCCCACTCAGGCACTGTTATTGCTTATGGCTCACAAGTGAGAAAACAGAAGCTAGAGAAGATGAAGCGACTTGCGTACATGATTCTCCTGGAAGAAGTAAGATGAGACTCGGTTTCTTATACAAGGATGCTGACGTTACAGGCTCAAATACCAGTCCTGAAGCCACCGCCTCATTTAAAATTTCAATAAAACAGGCCCAGACATTATAAGGACAGAAGAGTCACTCCCGGTGGAGAAGGTCAGAGACACTCAAGAAAGGGGTGTTCTCCTGTCAGTGGTGTGGTGAGGGGCCACCTGGGCCAGGTCCTGAGGGCTGCAGCAGCAGAGGCCTCATGCTTATTTTTAAGGAGCTCAGAACCCAGGCAGGGAAAAAGAAGACATGGCCAAAAAGTCTCTCAGAATGAAGAGAGAAGGCAGTTGATATCATCACTGGACGAGACGGGGCTTTTCTAGGGCACTGCCTCTTGACCTTTCAGCCATTTGCTGCTTGCCCAATCTGCATTCCTTCTTTTAATTCTTTAAGTAGCAAGAAACAAAGCCAACGTCACAAGTGGAGTTCCTAATGGCCTCCACTATTCATAGAGGCCCTGGAGAACAAGGAATGCCCCGTTATTAACTATCTCTCCTACACACACACACACACACACACACACACGCACACGCACTTGCATCCACGCACTCGTACACACACACACACACACACACACACACACACACACACACACACACATATATATATATATATATATATATATATATATATATATATATATATACACGCACACGCATGCGCACATGCAGATCGGGAAAAAGGCATCCGCAGCGCTGCCATTGCTTCAAGGACTTGGGAATCCTGATGGTCAGGTGGGAGGAGCAGAGGCCGAGTCTGGACACTTCCACCATCCCCCTCTTTGGGCACGTGCCTTGTGCCATGTACTAGGATTCGTTGTCAAGCCAGAGGTTTAGACTTGAGGTGTGTGCGAGGTGCTGTGGGAGCCCGGGGAGAAACAACCAAGTATATCTCTGAGTTGCGTGGTCGCTGGAGGCAAAACTCCACCCACTTTACCCTTCCAAGCCCCAGGGCCCATCAACGTCTACCACACAGAGTCGGCCAACAATCCACGTCTCTTAAACAGATGAATGGAGAGGTATGTGACCTGGGCCAAGGTCAGCTTCTTCCTTGCTAGCATGAGGATCCCACGACCCCACAGGGATGCCCTATGGCCCTGTGGAAGGATCTTGTGACTCAGTGTATGGGAGAGGCTTCCAGGAACACAAGGCAAGTGGCCCATTTCCTAGGGAAAGAATGTTCTCTCTGACGAAGGACGTATACACCAGATCTCCTGCGGCAATAAGAGAATACGTTCCATGGTACATTTCTCTGATTTTATTTGTATATTCTGGCTTGCAAGAAAGTGAGCAAGGCAAAGTTTCCTCCTCTAGTCCCACAGAGCATTGCAGGCTGTCCCGCTCACCACAGCTCAGCCGTGGGCAGCCCGTGTGCCCTTCCTCCGTTGGCCTCTTCAGCAGATGCAATAAAAACCTTTCACCGGTTGACAACGAAAAGGCAGGGCTGCCTCAACTGCTAGGTAATTCAGGAAGCCTCTTTCTCATTTTAATTGGTTTCCTAATTGGACTGTTTATGGGATGTGCAATAGCCCGGGATGAAAAGGCTAGGGCGAGCAATTATGTGCCTGGCATTCCTATCTGGCAGGAGTTAATAGTTTAATAACAAGAAGGAGAAACCTCCGACGTTTGCTGGAATGCCATGGTTTTGTTCCCCAGAAATACCTCGATTCCAAACAATCCCCGCGTCAGAAATGATGTCAAGCTGCGCTTACCCAGCAGCGAGTTGGTGCTTCCTTATGAGTCTTTGGGTGCCTTTTTGATTTAGCGGAATGTGCAGAACAGGGGCTCTTGGGGACCTGTCAGGTTTATAATGGCGGGTTCCCTCCTTGGCTGCAGATAAGGGGGTAAGCAGGGCCCTTGATGGGCCTGATTGATTCTCTGGAACGAAGGTTTGTCTTCCCTGGCGGGATGGATGACTTCATTCTGGTAGATGAGGTCACCCGAGTCAAGGCAATAAAGCGTCTGATATTCACATGAAAGCGGGTTTTCAAAGCGGCCTCTGAAGGAAAGCCTCACCATGGCCCCCGTTTGCCTACACTCCATCAGCAAGCTGTGTCTGCCCTGAGACCCTTCTTTCCTCTGGACAATTTATTCCAGCATGAAACGCTCCTCCCTACCACCAAGCAAACTCTGAAGCCAGATTGGATGGTTCTAATTTATAAAAATTTGGGGAGGGGGTGTTGTGCAGAAAAATTATCCGGAACGACTTGGACATGTGGCTGAAAGAGGCTGAGTGACATTTCCCCAAAGGAAAGCAGACTCGAATTGTTGCCACATCATTTCAACCGGGTCCTCAGCTGCTTTAAACAAGCTCACTGGTCTTTTTCAATCCCTGGTATCAATTTTCTGGTAGAGAAACTGCAGACTGGGAACGTAGCTTTGGCCTAATCCTGTAGATTACAAGTCACTTTTTCAATAACGCTACTGCACTGACGTGGCGTTATCTGATGCCACAACACTGGGGGAAGGTTTGGATTTGGGGAAAGACAGAAAATAATTTTTTTTTTCAAAAAAGGAATAAGAAAAGATGATCTCTGCCTGTGACCGCAAATTTGAAATCTTAGCCCAAAGGGCAAAGTCTGTTTATGATTTGGGTTTTGAACTGATCTCATTTGGCCTCATTTTGTGTTTTCTACACACGGTTTCAGCACTTGGCGCTTGGTGGTGGATCTGAGCAATTAGCCAGCTTCCCCACGGATTGGTATGTTAAATGATAAACAGTATCCACCCCAATGCTAAATAAGGAAATCCTGTATTTCCTAGAAACTGAGATGCTCTCATTTCCAAGGTCAACATTACCTTATGTCTAAGAAAGGAAGACACGTTGGTGTTTCAACTGTATGTCAAAACTTTCTTACCATTTGAAATTTTTGTTGAAGAAGTTTTGGAGAGTTTTATTTAAAACATTTTTAAATGTTTATTTATTTGGGGGAGGAGGGGCAGAAAGAAAGTGATATACAGAATCTGAAGCTGGCTCCAGGCTCTGAGCTGTCAGCAAAGAGCCTGATGGGGGGTTTGAACCCAGGAACTGTGAGATCATGACCTGAGCAGAAGTCCCACGCTTAACCGACTGAGCTACCAAGGCACCCTAGTAGTTTTTTTAGACATAGATTTTCACTATATATCACCCTTGGCATTCACGAAAAATGAATGTGGGATATATCAGTTAAACCAATGACAACCAGGTCATGACGACCAGCGTGGCTGGAAGCCATCAGAAGAAGCCATCAACTGAAAGACTCGTGACGACCTCAGAGATGTTCAAACTGGGACATGGTGTACGGTACAGTGTAAGACACACAGGAGCTTGGCACGTAGTAAATGTTCAATAAAATACAATCATTATAGTATTAATTATTATTCCTGAAAGGCCTTGTAACGTGGGTAATTGCTAATTTTCTCCTCCACTTTTTATCACAAAGAAGGTCTCAACAAGTTTAAGGTTTGAGTTTACTGTGACGATAGTGTTGCCTGTTACTGCCCTTGCACGGTCCGGCTCTCCTCCAGTAATTCCACCCGGGACCCTCATTGGCCCCGTTTAGGTCACATGTCCACGCTGAAGCAAGGGAATGGGATGTTCTGATTGGCCAGAGTTGGGTCACGCCCACCTTTGCAGCCAGAGGTTGGTCCTGTCTCGGCGTGCCCTGAGAGTGGGAAGGAATCGTTTCCCGAGGAAGATGTAGATGGTGTGTTACCGGAAGAAGAGAGAGGGCGGTGGGCAGTTAAAACCACTTCACAGGATTCAGCTCAGGACTCAGCAATCCACTTTGATGAGTCCACCTTGAGCCCAATCCTCCCCAGGAATCCAGGGAGCCGCTGACACCTCAGTTCGCCATTGGGATCTGGCAGACTCACAAGCACCCTGGCTCTCGGTAACGAAGGCACCATGTTTCTGTCCGCAGGATCCACAAGTTCCCACCAAAGACAGACATCTCTTCCCGAACACTCGTCCAAGGATGGTAGGAGCCCAGGTTGAGAATTCGCGAAAAGGGCATCCAACTACGCTCAGCAAGATCACTACACACTGGGCTTTGTTTCCTATTTTATATGGCGGGCAGTTGAAAAAAATGTAGTCAACCACATCAGAAATACTTCATCTAGGTTAAAATTTCTAAAAAGGCAGAAGCCATCAGTTAAAGAGATTGAATGAAGAAAATGTGTCAGCTGCTCAGTCACTGATCAGGAATTCTAATTTCATCCCTTGAACAACCCCTCAAGAATTATGTTAACTTTACGTTTTTCTAGCTATAAAGCATCATATAACTTGCAGAGACTAATTTCCAATACTATCAAATCTACTGCTATATGTCCTAAAATGTGGGTGTAAATTAGTAAGTGGGATCTGAAAAAAATAAATAACAGTACTGTCAAATAAGTTTGGGAAATACTGTGATCATTTGTTGCAGGACTTCTCAGAGCCTTTGGTAAGAATATCACTCAATAGTTGCTGAATTCCTAACACATCTAAGTGCCTTTCATGAATTATTTTAGTTAATTTTCTCAGCAACAGTATCTTTATGAGATAGGGAATGATTTTATCATTCTCATTTTGTAGTCAAAGGAAATGAGGCACAAGTGTTTGGTGACTTGCACAAGGATGTGGCCAGGATTCAAATCCAGGCTGACCCCGGAGCTCACATTTTTTAAGCTCTTCAGCCTCACTCAACACCCGTGAGTGCTGACGTGCTCTATGAGCCTCCAAGTGGAAAATGAGGAAGAGTTGATTTTTTTCAAATGCACTTGGCACAAATGATCATTTTATAGGGTCTTTTTTTATAGGATCTCCTGAAGTTAAGCCTGCATGCATCCCATTCTAGAAAATTCTAGCCTAAAACAATTGCTCGCTTTCCTAACTTTTTCTCAGCCCACATTTAGGGACCATAACCACCTAGCACATTCCAGGTGCTATGTTTGTGGCTGGGAATAGAGGAAGATTCCCACCCTAGGAGGACCCGCCATCTAGAAGATAAGAGGACAGACTTGGGTGCTGCGATGGACCTAAGTGTCACAGACTGTGGGTGAACAGAGACCTAAGGGAATCAGCTCTACCTGCGGGCTGCCTGGAATATTTTCAAAAAGGAGATGGGCTTTAAAGGGTGAATAGAGCCTGACAAACACACAAACAAAGGGCAAGGTCACGGCAAGTGAGGAGAAGGCACTGATACTTCTGCTTCTGCCCTGTGGTAATGTTCCAGAAAGAATGACATGGCCTTTGGAAGGCCAGGAGAGGCCTCAGACTTGCCTGTGCACTTATCTCTCCAAGTCCCCGTAACCAAGAAAATGTCACTACGGGAGATGCCGCGTACCTGTCTGTGTGGGAAGGTGGCTGGCCAGGCTCTGCTGCCCTTGGTTGGCTTCAAAAAAGTTTCTGACTGAGTCTGGCAGGGTCTTAGGTTTCACCCAGAAGCAGATCCCACTAGGGATGAAGCCAGGCTGCCCCCCACAATCGCCTTCTGTGGTGGTTTTCAAATAGGTCTGCACCTGCAAAAAATGGAGGCTTACTTCCTGCCCTTTGAATGTGGGTCAGATTTAGTGACTTGATTTTCATGAACAGAAGGTGACAAAATAGATTCTCTGTGGCTTCTGGGGTCATAAAGAGGACATAGTCTCTGCGTCTCTGTCTCTCTGTCCTCCTACTGCCGTGCCTATGGGTCTCTGTGTGTGTGTGTGTGTGTGTGTGTGTGTGTGTGTGTGTGTGTATGTGTGTCTTGCCATCTCTCTCCCCAACTCTAGACGTGCACTTTTGGAATGCAGCCGCCATGTTGTAAGGAAGCCCAGACCGCCTCAGAAACCACATGGAGGGATTTCACAGCTGGACCCAGCTCGGTTCTCAGCCAATGCAGTCACATGTGGAATTACATTACCAGTCGGGGCACCTGGGGGACTCAGTCAGTTAAACATCTGACTTCAGCTCAGGTCATGATCTCGTAGTCCGTGGGTTCGAGCCCTGCATCAGGCTCTGTGCTGACAGATTCTGTCTCTCTGCTTTGGATTCTGTGTCTCCCTCTCTCTCTGTCCCTCTCCCACTTATTCCTTGTCTCTTTCTCTCAAAAATAAATATAAAAAAAATTTTTTTAAGAATTACATTATCAGTGCCCATAAGCCAATAATCCATATCCGTATTCGGCTACACAGCCTGGTAGTTTTGGTAGTCAGAGATGGGGAGTAGGGTAGGCCAGAGAATTTACTTATCTTTTTTAAAAAATGTCTACTTGTGTGTTTTTCTTATGAACTAGGCCTCATGGAGAGAAAAGCACAGGAAAAACACAGAGAAAGATACACAGTTTTGAGGGGTCTTCAGAATGTAAGAGGGCTCAGATCCAGAAAGTTCTGCACTGGATCTACAAAGAGGTTTTAAAATCTTTCTATCAGGTACCACGCAAATTCCACCAATGCTCAAAACACAGGAATCATTAAAAGTATCTCAAAAGGCGTCAGAGACCTCCAGGGGTCTACCAGCCACTCATGGGCATATTCAGTCTGCTCTGCTGAATCTTGTCAACCGGCAAGAAGTTTCTTGTGACTCAAGATCAGCCACTCCCCTAGAGGATCAATGACAAGGCAGCTCCAAGGTGAGCTGGGGAAATCCTGACTGTGGCCTCTGATGGTTTTCTACCTGCTCCACACCAGGACTGGTGCTGGGGGAGGTCTGGGCAGAAGAAGGAGGAGGCCATGATGCTGGCCTTCATGAGCTTCCAACTCAAGCTCGGCTTCCACCACCGGCTCGGCAAATGCTACCGCAGGCCACTGTCTAGCAGAGGTACTGCAAAGCTGTTGATTTTCAAAGATGGGTTGGAAGAATCTTTCCAGATCTTTCTCCTTAGAGGAAGGTAATTAATTGGGTGTACCTTTTCTAAAGTGTTATAAGCTCCAGGATTGAAATGAAAAGGGTTTTCTTTTTAACTGTTAAAGAGAGAGCTGATTTATCCAGAAAAGGCGATGGTCTAAAGCATTCTGGAAAATGAGGTTTTTTGTCTTCATTATCAGAGGGCCTCCTGCTTGCCAGACTATAGGCTAACATATGGGTCGTTGGTGGAAACAGCCAGTGAATGGTAAAGGCTGAAATGGTTAATTACTATGGCCATGAGTGTTACAAAGAAATACACTCTGAGGGAGGCTAATGGGGATCAGACCCCCCCATTGGGAGGCCAGGATCCCATGTTCCCTTCCATGGCTATTTCAACCTTGTCTGGGCTGGTGCAGAAAGTCCCTCCCTGAGCTTTGTGGCAGCCCTGTGAGACAGCTCAGAGGAAGGAAGGTTGCAGCCCGTTCCCCCTTTCTTTATAGCCAGCATCCATATCCTTCCCCACGGGGCGCCTTCAGCAGGTGCACGAATCCATTCTCCCACCCCCACGGCCGTCCACACAATAAATTCTAAGACTGGCCAATATATTCTGAGCCAAGTCACAATAGCCTGCGAGAAGAAATGCATAAACTCATAACTTCAAACCTAGGCTATTTAGCATCCCATTAAAAATATTCAAAATATAAATCAAAATTCATAGGAATAAGTAATATTCAATTTAGAATTTATGGCATTTTAAAATAGGATGATTTCCTCAAATGTGCAATAAATTTGGTTTTGTGGAATTGCGCTTGCCACCTTATCATGACAGTTGCTTTATCTACACAGCCCACCAAAGCAGAGTCACTTTATAGAATCTAAATTCACAAATCAACTGTCGTCTTCACTTCACTGATTCATTGCTGATGGGCCTTTCACAAGGTAAAAAAAAAAAATCCCTTCTGAGTTGACAAGAGTAATAAATGGGGAGGTGAGCATTGCCCATCCATCCGCTGGCCCGCTGACCTGCCTACAGTGATACATGGCAGAATAAACTCATAAACCAGCCGCATCTTTTGACCTTTCAGAGTAAATGGAAACAGAAGAGCATTTATGATGATCGCGCTAAGGATCAGCGTCTGACCGGAGGATTCAAAACCTCGAGGAGCACCTTGAAATCGGGAACCCAGGCCAGCCCCTTGAGAGTCAAAAATTTTGAAATCTTGGGGAGGTTTCCCCTTCATCAGTGTTCATTGTCCCCACTGTCCTGTTGTTTAATCGGGTGAGAGAGTGCTGGTTGGTGCAGGACACATAATGTAACTCTTAGAATCTGCAGGGAAAACACAGCCAAAGCACTAGGAAGAAGGAAGGAAGGAAACTGACGAGATCAAAAGGCATGTTTATGTTGCCAATATCCCGAGAGCTCCCTGTACGTAATTTCTCCAAACACGGAGTTCTGACCCCAAATAAGGCAAAGGAAACCCTTATTTTGTTAATGCGAGAACTTACTGTGAGTAACAAATACACAGCTCTTAAGTTCCTTACAAAGAAGAAATGCAGATTTGTTTTTATTTAGCCTAAGCCAGAGCTTTAAAAAAATGTCTTCTGTTAATTTAAATGTGGCCCGAGCTTTATAACCTGGTTTAAAAGCACAATTTGCAAAATGGAAAAGCATTTTCAGTTCCCAAATGACAATATTCAAAGCCAAGCTCTTAATAATGTTTGACAGAAAAGGAAGAAACAAGTCCGGTGGCATCTCAGTCATGACATTAGCACATGGATTTCAATTTTCTGAACTCAGTGCTGGGTCAGAAGTAGCATGTATGGATTCAAATGACTAACAGGATGTTGAATGTCAGCTCATATCCAGAAATGGGTTTCTGCTTGTAAGAGGTACTCAACAGTAAGGGCGTATATAAGCAAGTACTAATTCCAACCTCATATTTAGAATCTGTACCCAGATGCTCTGTTGGCAAAGTAAATGTGTTTTAAGGAACTACTTAAATAGTAAAAATAATGCGACATCATTATTGGTCATGGGCAATGAAATCGCCCTACTATAACTGCAGTAATTTTATTTTATTTATGTTTGCTTTCACATGTGTTCATTGGATAGCATATACATAATTTTTAAAAAATTTTTTAATGTTTTATTTATTTTTGAGAGAGAGATCGCTAGTTGAAGAAGGGAAGAGAGAGAGAGGGAGACACAGAATCCGAAGCAGGCTCCAGCCTCTGGGCTGTCAGCACAGAGCCTCATGTGGGGCTCAAACCCATGAACCGCAAGATCATGACCTCAGCCGAAGTCAGACGCTTAACCAACTGAGCCACCTAGGCACCCTGCATATATATACTTTTATACTTTTTACTTTAATACTTTATTTTTACTGTTTGCTTCATGCTTTAGAAAGAATGGGTGCACACACGTAAGCAGGAAGGGGAAGAGGAAAAGGGATAATCTTAAGCAGGCTCTATGCCCAGTGCAAAGCCCAACTTGGGGCTCGATATCAGGACTGTGAGATCATGACTTGAGTCAAAATCAAGAGTTAGATTGTCAACCGACTGAATTACCCTGATGCCCCTCATGCTTTTTTTGACTGTAATTGTAATGGCTGCATAATTACCTATCAAATAGATGCACTCTAATTCAGTTTCTCATCACTTAGTTTATAATTGTTAGATTTTTAGAAGCTTCTAAAATTTCAACTTATAAATAAGGTTCTGATTAACAACTTCATGTTTGTGAAAAATGTACTCATTGACATTTAAATTTCGAAGGACTAGTTACATAGCAAATTAAAAATAGCAGAGGAGATAATTCGGGGACCATGAGATAGAGCTGAGAAACTTACTCAGAATGAGAATCATAAAAAGATGAATCAGATGAAAGAGAGATTAGGGGACATGCAGGGTGGATTTGGAAGAACAAAATACATCTCAAAGGAGTTCTGGAGATGAGTGTAAGGAGGAGGGAGGGAATATTATGTGTAAATTGTAGATGAAGGCTGACAGTCTCCTAGAATTGAATTGTCATAGGACCACCAAAGAAACTTATTAAATATTGAAGAGAATAAATTAAAGAAATCCATTCGCCTACATATGGTAAATGCAAGCATAGAATACCAAAGACAAGGGGAAAATGTTTTCAAGCAAATCAAGGGGAAAGGACTGGAATTGGAATCACAATGGGCCAATGACAAACAATCAAGGCTAGTAGCCAATAGGTTAACATCTTCACGTTGTTGAAGGACAATACTTTTCAAAGTACAGATGTTAATTACTTACAAGGAAAAATCAGAGAAAAGTTTTCAGCTAAAGACTGATGGAGTTTACTAGTCAAAGATCCTTGCTACTAAGAGATGATGTAGGGGAAGAACTGAATCTACAAAAAATAAGTGGAATTCCAGAAGCGTAAGGAGTAAAACTGGTTAACTTTCTACAGATCACATTCTATGACCATAATACGATTTATGTTATAAAGAAAAAACCAATCTTAGCCTATATTTAGAAACTAGGCAACAACAATGAAAGCAACCAAAACGTTCTGCCTAGGGACAGGTCACAAAAGAAACTATAAGGAAAACAGTAAAGCATTTAGGACTGAATGATAACAGAATGGTTACCAAAACTCATGTCACAAAGACAAAACTATACTAAGTGAAGTAATTATAGCCCTGAAGTCACAGATTATAAAAGATTTAATGAGATAAGTATCAAACTCAAGGCTTGGAAAATAGGCAATTCTAAGGATAATAGGAAAAAGAAATAACAAAGAACAAAAATGAATAAAGTGAAAAATAAGATAGTTTGATTAGCAAAATTAAAAGCTACTTCTTTGAACAGATGCATGGACAAAACTCTGGCAAGATTAATCAAGAAAATAAAGGGAGAAGGCCCAATGAACAATATCAACGAAAAGGGGGAACATAACCATAAACACAATCAGACTTTCCAAAATCATGAAAATACAAAATACAAACTAGCTTTCTGTGAATAAATTTTAAAACTCTGAGGGCACAGAAACTTCTAGAAGGATATAGAAATAAAAATTGACTGATGAAGAAATAGAAAGTCTAAGTAGTACATTAAGTCCATGTAACCAGTAGTCCCCAAACCACTTTCCACAAACATCAGGCTCCGATGATTTTTGGGTGAGTTTTATCAAATCGTCAATGAATTGATGACCTCTGCTCTTTACAATGTCTTCCACAGAACATAGAAAGGTAGAAAATTTTCCATTTTAGGAAACTATAAGTTAGTCTTCACATCAAAACAAGACAAGGACACTACTGAAAAGTAAAATTTTTGGCTTATTTATGAATATAGACGTGACAATCCTTTAAAAAATTCTAGCAAGGAAAAAGTCATAAGCAAGTAGGATTAATCCCATCAAGGGCAGTTTAAGATTAGAAAAATGCATTAATGCAATTCTCTGTATTAATAGATTCAAGAAAGAGCACGATCATAACCATAAATGCTAAAGAAAATTCTAATTCAACTCAACTCTTATTCATGACAAATGTCATGGCAAACCAGAAATGGAAAGGAACGCCTTTACCTTGATGAAAAGTGTCTATCAAAAACTCATAGCAACCACTCTATATGGTGGTAGAAGTTGAGAAACATTACATTTAAAGTCAGTAATAGGTCAAAAATGATCTCTATTACCATTTTTATTCAACATAATTCTGAAGGTCCTATAAACTGTAATAAAATAAGAAAGATGAAGTAAGAGTGTCAAAATTAGAAATAAAAAAATTACCTTATCCTTAGGCATTGTTAATATAATTGCCTACGTAGAAGTACAAAAGAATTTATTAACTATAAGATAGTGCAATAATGTTGATGGATACAAGATCAATATACTGATGTAGTTGAAAAATGTTCTCATTTGTAATAGCAACAAGAGTTGTGAGGTGCCTGGGATTCACTAAATCCCAAAATGTGCAGGACTTTTACAAGGAATGCTGTAAAACTTTATGGAAGATCATAAAGTAGCATCAAAATAAATTCAAAATATTTGTGGAAGGAAGGCTCAACATTGCAGGTGTAACAATAACCTTAAATAAATCTGTACACTCCATACAATTCCAATCAGAAGTCCAACAGGGCTTTCTTAGAAAGTGACAAGTTGATCCTGAAATTCATAGGGTATAACATGGGTTGAAAAATAGTCAGACAGTAACTCTTAGCTATTATCACCATCATCAGCATCAGCATCAGCTTCCTGTACCAGTGGAAAGAAAGCAAGGACTTCAGGTCCCTCCAGTGATAATCAATTTCTGTTGTGTTTTCCTTCCAAGCAAATGCAACTTGGAATGGCAATTGTCATTTCATCACTACTGGAAAGACAAGTCCCAGGACATCACTTTTGCCAGTACAAAGACTTTTGTTTACTGGAAATATCAAGCAGTTGTTGACCTCCAGGACCCCCGGGGTGAGGCATTACAAAGGACAGTTTCTAACTCACAAAAGGTGCCTCACCTGACAGTGTAATCCCAGGAGACAAAAAGACACCATTTGAGTCTGCGTAGACTTGAGAAGTAACACTTGTAGAACAAACGTGCCCTTGCTATTTTCTTGGGAATCAAGAAAACTTTCTACCATCTCTCTGCTTGTAAGACTTTGTACTTCCGATGTCTTCCTGCAAATGTCATCCTTAGAAGGCTGGAATCTTGTGCTCAGTGCTTCAGCCTATAATTTTATCTACATTCATTCACATAGCCAAAATTTATTGACTATTTACTATGTGCCAGGCAGAGTTCTAAATGCTAGAGATGCAGCTGTAAAAAAAAAAAATAGAAATGCCTTGTCTTCGAGGTGCTTATATTCTAGTTAGGGGAAGCGGATATAAGTAAGATAATGAAGTAAAGATATACACTATATTAGCTGGTGGACAATGCTTAGAAGAAAAGTGAAGCAGGAAATGGGACAGGCAATGTATGTGAGTAGATGGGAGGGGCTTAGGGTAGGGAGGGATGTCTGGAAGAGGAGGGTCACCGGCCTCGCTGAGAAGGTATAAAGCTTGAGTAAGAGACCTGTAAAAGATGAGGGAGCTAGGAACAGTGCTACAAAAAGAAGGAACAGCAAGTACGAAGTGTCGGAGTGTGCTGGCTCATTCAGGAGACATCAAGACGGCCATTAGGATTAGGATTAGGATTAGGATGAAGTGAGCGCAGGACGAGTAACAGACAAAGCTGGAGAAGTAATGAGGAGAGGAGAGCCCCAGTTGATACTGGGCCCCGCCGAACACCCTTGTGAGGCTTTTACTTGGAGAGGTGTGCGGAGCGACAGAAGATTTTGAGCTGAGGAGTGAGGAGATCTGACTACGTGGTTAGACTCTCCAGTCACCGCACGGTCTGCAGACCACAGGGTGCTTGGGTGGGAGCCGGAAGTCCAGTTAAGGGGCTCCGGAAGTACACTAGCTGATAGATGGTGGTCGTCAGGCCAGTGAGGCAGCAGAGGGGAGCAGCTCCAAGCCACAGCATCATCTCCCCCCCCAAACCCAGCGACGGCAAGAATTCAAGCCCCTTAAATGCCCTCTCTCCGCCCCGTCGTGCCTGCCGGTGAGAAATCACATTATCTCAAGGTAGGCTTTACCCCAAGCGTATGGAGATGAGGCACATTCACACAAGGTAGCCACATCAAGGAGGTGGTGGAATGAATTCTGTCTTGCTCAACCTTGGCTAAAGACACAATCTTCTAGAAGATGCCTCCTGAGGGCCAAGACCAGAAGGCCAGGCCACGGATCCCTTGCAGAATCCATTGGAAAGAAGTGTTTTCTGATGTGGTTGACACCTCTTCTAGGTGTTCCCAGTTCCCATCAACACTTGAACAATAGCAGCTTAGTGACCCCGACTCCTTTTACTTGGTAATAAATATATGAATGCAAATAGATACAGACAAAAAGATATACAATGAGAAATCCCTGCTATTTTCATTACTATTTATTGATCTTCTACTATGTGCCAGGTGTTGCATTAAGGCTTCAACATAATTTATCTTATTTAATCCCCTAAAACAACTCAGCAGAGGAGGTATAAATAGCCCAGCTTTACGGAGAGAGAAATGACACAAGTTAGTATTAGACCTGGCCTAGCCTCAAAGCCTTATGCTCTGTCCCCCATCCCACACTGCCTTGAACTGGTTGACAAACACAATTACTTTTTTTTTTAATTGAAGTTTAGTTGACATACAATATTACATTGGTTTCAGGTATAGTGCCTCGTGATTGGATATTTATCTAAATTACAAAACACTCACCACCATAAGTGCAGTTACCATCCATCACCATAAAATGTTATTACGATATTATTGGCCCTATACTCCGTGTTGTACAGCCCATGGTGCAGCCACCGTCATCACCGTGACTGGAAGTTTGTATCTCTTGATCCCTTTCACCTGTTTTGCCCACTGCTGGACCTCCCTTGTCTCTGGCAACCACGAGTGTGTCCCCTGTATTTAAGAGTCTGTTTCGATTTTGTTTGTTTTGTTTTGTTTTAGGTTCCACATATAAGTAACATCATATAGTCATATAGTACTTGTGTTTCTCTGTCTGACTTATGTCACCTAGCATAATGCCCTCTAGGGTCCAACCATGTTGTCTCAAATGGCAAGATCTCATTGTTTTTCGTGGCCCAGTAATACTCTATTGCATACATATACCACGTCTTCTTTATCCATTCATCTAGTGATGGATGCTTAGGACGTTTCCATATCTCACCTATTGTAAATAATGCTGCAATGAACATAGGGGAACATACATCTTTCTGAATTAGTGTTTTAGTTTTTTTTCAAGTTTACTATTTATTGAGAGAGAGCAAGAGAGAGAGAGAAACAAAACAAATGGGAGGGGTAGAGATAGAAGGAAAGAGAGAATCCCAAGCAAACTCCACACTGTCAGTGCAGAGCCTGATGCCGGGCTTGAACTCATGAACCGTGAGATCATGACCTGAGCTGAGCTGAAATCAAGAGTCAGTCACTTAACCGACTCAGCCCCCAAGGCATCCCTAGTGTTTTGTTTTCTTCAGCTAAATACCCAGCAGTGGGATTGCTGGATTATATGGTAATTCAATTTTTCACTTTTTGAGGGACTTCCTATTGTTTTCTAGAGTGGCTGCAGCAGTTTACATTCCCACGAGGGTCCCCTTTTATCTACATTCTCCCCAATACTTGTTACTTCTTAAAGTCTTTTTGATACTTGCCATTCTGGACACATTTGAGGTGATATCTCACTATGGCTTTGATTTGCATTTCCCTGATGATGAGTGACACTGAGCATCTTTTCATGTGTCTGTTGGCCACCTGGATGTCTTCTTTGGAGAAGTGTCTATTCAGATCCTCTGCCCATTTTTCCTTTGGATGGTTTGGGCATTTTTGGTGTTGATTTGTTTGAGTTTTTTATATATTTTGGATATTAACCCCGTGTCGGATATGTTGTTTGTAAATATCTTCTCCCATTCACTAAGTTGTCTTGTAGTTTTGTGGTCTTGCTTCAGACGCTGTTATTTCTGATGGTGGATCCTGGTTGACTTCGATGGAAAGTTTTGTAGACATTTATCTGAGCTGTCACTTGGACTCTTCTTTACTCTTAAGCCAGTGCGGTAGAACAGAGGTTAGTAACCATTTTCTTAAAGGGTCCAATAGGGGCACCTGGGGGGCTCAATCGGTTGAGCGTCCGGCTTCAGCTCAGGTCATGATCTCACGGTTCATGGGTTTGAGCCCCGCATTGGGCTCTGTGCTGACAGCTAGTTCAGAGCCTTGAGCCTGCTTCAGATTTTGTGTCTCCCTCTCTCTATGACCCTCACCTGCTCGTACTGTCTCTGTCTCCCATTAATAAATTAAAAACACATTTAAAAATTAAAAAAACATAAAGGTTCCAACAGAACTTTAGGCTTTGCACTATCTGGTCTCTGTTACAGTCGCTCACTCCTGCTCCTGTAGCATGTTCACAGCCATAGACAACAGGCAAACGAACGTTTGGAGCTGGTATTGTGTTCCAATAAATCTTTCTTTATAAAAACATGTGAACTCGGTCCCTGGGCCGTAATTTGTAGAGCCCTAATGGGGACAGAAAGAATGGATCCCAGATCAGGCTGCCTGGCTCAAACCAGAGTCACGGCTTCCTAGATTTTCAAGCTTCAGGAATTCATTTCACCTCACTAGTGAAATCGAGATAAGGATGGGGTGAGAATCAGATAACTAAATAGGTATGTTACTTAGAATTTCGCCAAATGAAAAGTATAATTGTGTGCCTCCCTTCAAGATTTTTAAATTAAAACCAACATTGATTTTAGCACAATGAACTCAAGTCGAGGCAAACCTGGAGACCTCAAAGGAAAGAGCGATGTTTTGGATGAGATCCTGTTGATTTTCTGAACACACTCACTCTATTCACTGAGTACCAGGTAGGTGTCAGATGTGGGGTGAGGAGGGAAGGTGTTAATGGCCTGCCAGGCTCTGTGATCATGTTGGAGTTTGAGGGAGTACCTATTTGAATTATCAGTGAAAAAAAAAAAAAACCTTTCAGACAAAACAATTATTTTAATTTAGTGCTTTTGTGTTTCAAAACCAATCCACTAAGATGTGACTCTGAGGTCCTTAAGTACAATTCACATCTGCATTTGACTCCAGTTGAATTTGGTCAGTGTAGTGTAACCACCCGGTATTAATGGAAACACTAGGAAATACCTCTGGTCAGTTTCATTACCTAATGGCACTTGAGTTTTCTAATGCATCGTACTAACGAGCTGATGCATATGCATAGACTAGTCCAGATTTTACAAGGAACAGTTGATGCTGATTAAAAAAATAATAATAAAAACTGGCCACATTCTCCTTAGGCTTCAAGAACTTATTTTTCCTATTAATTTTTCCAAATATGATTATACTTTAAAATAATGGCTGGATTTCATTGAACACTATTAGTATTTGTTGTTGGAGTTTGTCTATAAAATCTAAAATCCTCTACTGATTTCATGTATATATCTGAGTTGAGTTCCCTAATATGACTGAGTATAAAAGGTGTTTTATAATTTGTTTTATAACTTGTTAAAAGATGTCAAATAATTTTTTTAAAAAATGGTAGCTTTGGGGCACCTGGGTGGCTCAGTTGGCTGAGCGTCTGACTTTGGCTAAGGCCACGACCTCACGGTTCCTGGGTTCGAGTCCCGCATGAGCTCTGTGCTAACAGTTTGGATCCTGGAGCCTGCTTTGGATTCTGTGTCTCCCTCTCTCTCCTCTCTCTCTGCCCCTCCCCAGCTTGTGCTCTGTCTCTCTCTCTCTCAAAAATAAATATTAACAAAACAATTTTTTAAATAAAAAATGGTAGCTTTATGCTGGGCCTAACATTTTGTTTTCCTTCACCTGATTTCCTTTAAGAATTAAGTGTACCATTCGCTAATTCAATTACTCAGTATCGACTCTAAACTTTCTGTTTAAAACCTGATTTGACGAAAAGCCATTTGAAATCTTAGTTCACATTGTTCTCTCAGAGCGTGGGAGCACTGACAGTCCATGCCTGATACATGATCCGGATTCCAGAAAGATTGTATTTTTGTTTTAACACATATTGAAAGCACATTCTAAAATAAGAATACTTTAAACTGTAATCATATCAATTTATTAAGTACCGACTGAGTTCAATTCAAATTTATGGGGGGTGAGGGGGAAGGAAATAAGAAATAACAAAGTCCTAACCTAATAGAAATTGCTAAAAGACC